>NC_092365.1:16720845-17088531 GCF_030848805.1 Temnothorax longispinosus | reverse complement strand
TGCAAGTTCGACTCGAATAATTAATCCATTTTCATCACTTACGAAAATTGTTTACTTGTCGAGTTGTTTACACGTCAAAATTAAGTTTGTTTGCCCGAATGGCTGCTAATAATGATTACGCACGAGCACGGGCAACAAACACCTGTCACTCGATTATGCAATCTCTGTGTCTCATGCTCACAAGAAATGCTTACGAACTGTCGGCTTCCCATATCTGAATGGAATTTGATATATTTGACAACTGAAATCGCGACGCAAAATTGTCCATCTTTGTTAAATGTCGAAAATTATTGAGAATAAAAAATATTCTTTTTCACAATTATACTTTTATCCTAAAAATAGAATATTATAGAAGTTTAAAAGAGAAGAATATTCTGTAGAAAGAGAGAAGAGGTAAACTTGGAATTGCGATAATAGTATGTTCTTGAGTCCCGACAAAAGTAGAGCGATATTGCTACAACAGCTACTACAGTTGCGTCAAGTTTCGTTGTTATTCATCACAATCCCTCTAGACAAAGGAGGATAAAACAGCAAGTACAAAACACTGCGGAGATGATTCTGACGGTCGCTGCACCGCGCTATATGTAAGGATAACCGAGTCCATGGTATTATTACCTCTCGGCTGCTTTCGGAATTTGCTTCGCGAGAGAGATTGTTTAAGATTCTCCTAGGAACGCACACGTGGCTGTATTGTGTGTAGTCGAACGCGGCGCACGACATAGGTATAGACATACCCGGTAGGATGCAAGCAGCCAAGGCGAATTTCTCGATAACCCAAGTTATTAACTCATAAAGGCCAAGTTAAGGTAGGGCTAGGGGATGAAGCATCCCCCGCTATTATCGCGAATTTACATGCCCGGGTGGTAAGGACGAGGGAGACGAGGGTACGAGATGCCCGGATCTCCTTTCCCTCCTTCCTTATATTCCCCCTTATTCCCCCTCGTCGCACGGAGGATCTACCCTCGATCCCTCGTGCCTTCCCTCCGCCCGGTTTCATCGGCAATAAAAGCTTACGCTATAACGCATAATGGTTTAATTAAGAAGTTGTCGCACCGACATTCTTGGGATACTGCGAGCGGAAGACGCTGGCACCTCGGGTGCTCAAGTCGATTTCTGTTCGATTCGTCCCAAAATAGAATCGCGCCTATTGATGTCTGCGTAGCTAATTAAGACAAGCGCTAATATCGTTTATTTTTATTTTTTACTCTAAGTAATGAACCGCGATACAATACTGCCTTCATAAAATTTCGAACGTACATTCAAATATACATATGTAAAATATTGGAATACAAAGATTATTTTACATTTGTTGCTGACAAAGCAAGCAAATTTTTTCACATATTTGTGGAATACTCCATATAAAAAATATATAAATAAAATAATAAATCGTACAACAGTTCAAACGTACAAAAATTATCAATGTGAATATAAATTGTTTAAATAACGGATAAAAAGATTATTTATAATTAATTACTTGTAGTTATGCGTAACAAATGATTGAAAATTTCGTGGGCAACACCAATAATCGCTTGAAATTAAATTGACCTTTAATAAATATCATTTATGAATTATTACATCACTCTTCATTATTTATGAAAGATTATATGATTTCATACACGGGTAATTTTATTCTTCTGTACGGCCGATACAGAAGGATGAGAGACGGAAAGGACCACTGAAAGGCGAGGGGCGAAGTCCGCCGAGATGTGAAATGGGTTTAATTAATCTCCGCCTAATTGTGTCAGACGCGCCGCGACGACGGCGGTGGCGCCGAGATTCCCAGGAACGTATTAATTTATGCCGCCGAATTATGCAGCCCTCGCAGGTGAACGTTTCCGCCTTTCAGGACTTCTCATAACTCAGTCGTGAGAGTAGTCCTTGTTGAAGGGGGCTAATCACGAAATCTCAGAATTATCCTGAATCTGTGCGAACCCGCTTGCGTTAATCCTTTTGAAGATAAATTTTTTAAAAGCAGGCTCATTTGAGATATCGAAAATAATTAAAATCGCGAGGAATCATCGAGTCATTAAAAGACACTAAGAGAGATATTAATTTTAACGTGCAAAATACTGTTATTTATTAAGCTACAAAAAATGACTTCTTATAAAAAAATTAATAATTTCATATACTTTGTGCTTCCATACGCTATAAATTGCTCACATAAAATCACATATGACACGAATGCTTTTAGTTCTCTCTTGTATACGATTCGGCTTTGTTCGTTTCCATTGAACTTTAATCAAGCAACCCAGTATCATCCGCGCGTGATTGAATGGATTAGTTCTCGATCCGAGCGATGCTGAAATTATAGCGAGCGGAGTGGTCTAAAGATTAATCAAGAACAAGCGATTTATAATGAGACATCACATCCTTTAATTTCTATCAATAGACCTGTTAGCAGATATTCGACATTTCCGTCAAATTGCTCCGGATCAAACCGAGCGATTCTCAGCAGATCGTCATTAAAATGTGATTATCAAGCTCCGCAATTCTCACTTTTCGCCTTGAACAGTCAAAGCTGCGGATTCCAGATATGAATATCCGTTTCAATGAATGCACAAGAATATTCCCACGAAGCTCGCCGATTCAGTCGCGTTACTATGTTCCATCTCACAGAGCGGTTTCATTATTGAACATCCAATCTTCTTTTATAAAGAGCCGGACCGGAATATCCCTTCCTTATATCGTCTCGTATAATTTAGAATCTCGTGCCATATTCTTGCGAAAATATATACTGCATCCGCAGCGCGGTTCCCGATTAAGTATAACACGCATCGCCGTACAAACTTATCTCGCGACGCAGCGTCGTAAAAAAATTTTTTACGCTCGCCATAAGGCGATCCTCGCGGGTTTCACGGCACCGTGGCGCCAGCGGAAAAGTGCAACTTGATCGCAGATGCATCGAAAATCGCGCTCTTGTTAGGGAGACAGAGAAGATATGCGCTCATAAGAGAGGAGGAGAGAGAGAGAGGGAATCTGCGGGCGCGTTTCACGTCGATTCGCCGGCGCCCTGCGCGTAAACTCTGGACCTTTATCAAGAGGCCGGTGTGCAGGCGGGAGATAGTAAGCAGCACGTCAAAGAGAATAAGGGATCGATACTCGATAGTCCCCTTTGTCGGAGGATTAGCCCGCGGCTTTTGTGCGGACGAGGGGGAGGAGAGTCGAGCCCTTTCTCTCTTACGAGAGGAAGGAAGACAAGGGCTGCACAACCTATGGGGAGATCCTTACATCGTTCACCTTACACCATTCGATCCAAACATAATCGATACGCTCGTGGAGCCATGAAATAACCCGCTACAACCATTTCCCAACGATGAAACCGCGCGAGACCGCGCGGAACGTCGAAAAACAAAGCCCGGTTATGAGCCGGATAAGTCCGGTTTCGTTACATTTTTCCGAGAGAAATAAAATTGCTCATTGCAAATTACACCGGCGTGTAGCGTAAATTTTTTGTTGCTATCCGCGATATGTCTGACAGGGGAGCGCTCGCTGAAAAAAATATCTAGTTAAAAATAGAAAACAATATTTCGTGCGTACAGCGAGCACAAAAGCGCTCCAAGTAATTTTAATAACCGCTTACATAATACACGAATGAGATTGTATTTTACGTTATATTGCCTGGCCTCGGCCGCTGTAATTATTTTAATTGAGTATTACCCGTGGAATGATATACAACTGTTAATGCATCAAAGCGAAGAATTAATTCGAGTAATTAAGCCGATACGCATGCGACATAATCGAATATTCATAAATAGAATCAGGGACAACGTACACATATTACAATACCTAAACCCAATTATCGTAAAAACGCTTTTACAATTGACTTTTATTGTCCGCTGCATGCCAGGATACAAAATGCATTTGTTTTGGCCGTTCAATTACGATCAATCATCTCTTTGAAATATCTATTTATGCCACGTCTCATCTTTTTGTCATTTTGCTGAAGAATTTTATTGACTTTCGGGTTCTAGGACGCTCGCTCGCGGGGATATCGTTCGTAATCGTAACTCTAAAAAGTTCTTTCCCAAGGAGGAAGCCGCATATGGTATAGACTTCGCCAACGTAATAACTCGGAAAAGTAAACCACGCCGGATTCGACGGGAACGGGCGAACCCAGATATAATTCGCGGAAATGGAGATCCACATGATACGCTTATTGACCTCGGGTAAGAGATTCGTCCGGCTAACGCGTGGGATATACGTGGCGTCCACGTCGGCCCTCTTGCCCCCTGCCTTCTCTATTCCGCGAGGATTGTGTTTTATAGATGGATTACGGAGATTTACGCTCGTCCAGGACAGACAGGATTCAGTTTTTACGTCCGCGTCTTGTTTCCGGCGTATGCTTACAGCAAATCGATTTCGCTTCTTATTATTCCGACTGCAATCTGAATCATGCCCGGTCATATCAAAACTCGGAGCTTATCACAGTAGCTGCGTATCGCTCGTATATATTATGTACGCGAGGATTACAGTAAGAGATTCGAGATATATGGAAGACAACGTCACGTGCTGAAATATAAACTATGATCGTAGCCGAATAAAGTTATCTTCGCAGAATTATCTCGTTTATGATACATTGCTTTTTTCTGTTTCTCTTACATAATTTATTATTTTCATCACGCATTTTTTTAATACACGTGTGACTCCCTAAAGATCCCCGTATGTTTTCGATACCCTCGAGATCGGCCGGACTGTGCAACGATCGCGGCGGCGCAACCGCAGCGACGTTAAACTCCATTGGAAATGCACATAGATCGAGTCAACTCCTAATTACAGTTGGAGATTCGCGTCTCGCTTTGTGTGTATGTGTGTGTATGTGTATCTACGATCTTTGGGAGAAACCGAGTCCCAAATGCGCGGTTCGATCGATCATTTTCGACTCGGGAAGTTCGAGTGCTTTCGCAGTTTCGAGCTGGATTAACGAGTTTCCTCAAAGCGGTTGTCGACGGAGAGGGAGAGGAAGAAGGAGAGGGAGAGGGAGAGGGAGAGGGAGAAATAGAGATAGAGAGAGAGAAACGGAGGGAGACGATGACGACGAGAATGCGAAAGGCGACTACAGAGAAAGGGGTTGGGGGTTTGTGGTGACGTAGATATAGATCGGGATTCCAGAGCATGACAAAGCCGGAGGAAACGGTCGTTAAATCCGTCCGTAATTTCGCTCGCGGGTTGCTTTGACCAGTGGAAAAACTCACCGCGGAGAGATAAATCGTTTCTATCAACTTCGATACCGTGTATGTGCTTTGCGCGCATCCGAAGAATGAGGTCGAGATGAATCAGGAGTTAAAACTACAACCGAAACTAACGCAATACGGTCAGACCAAGCTATATGTATATATAT
This sequence comes from Temnothorax longispinosus, assembly GCF_030848805.1. Classification (NCBI taxonomy): domain Eukaryota; kingdom Metazoa; phylum Arthropoda; class Insecta; order Hymenoptera; family Formicidae; genus Temnothorax; species Temnothorax longispinosus. The sequence goes on along the minus strand of NC_092365.1, from coordinate 17,083,193 downwards.
ACACATGGCTGATTGCAAAATTCATCGAGATTACATATAGTTGAAATAATTCTTTCTATGCAATAATTAATCAATTAAAAGCTGAAATTGCGTCTTTCAGTAAAAGAAAAATCCACCTGCGTTTTAAATCAAAATAATAGGAATTAATACAAGATATTTAGGGATTGAATATCAATTTGTCGATTTAAATCTCATATATGTTGTATTTGCAAGAGTTATTAACCCGACAAATAATCCACGGACGTAATTAGCTCGCCCCGGCTCGCGAGACGAGCTTTGGTGCGTCGAAAAGCATCACCGAAACGCGCGCGATTACGATTGTCCCTGTAAGCTGGATTATTTTTCGACGGGAGAAACGCGCGCGCCGTGATCGTCGCATCCGCTGTGCTAGGCGGTGCCGCCGGGGCATTGTGTCGCGTTCCGAAAATTTCAGTTTCCGTAGGAATTTACCGGCACTTTGGCGCACTCGACAACGGCGGCGCAACAAATCCCGTGCTGGAAATTTGACATTCTACCGGACACACGATAATACGTTTTATCATCGTACGGGGCGGGGGATGAGCGATGAACTTCTGTAGCGTCATGTGTAGCACCGGCAGTAAAGACTGCGGAACTGGCTTCCTTCGAAGGCACCCGGAGGTAGGGGCTCCGTAGGGAAACTACTTCGAGCGCAACTACTTCACTTTATTACCGCGCGCTTCACTTCTACCTCACTACCGTGTTCGCGGCTTTACGGTGTCTTCGTCCGTCGTTCCTATTCCGAAACTTTCGAACGCGCACGAAGCCTGACGCGCGCTATGCACCCGTGTCGAAGCTCCGGACTAATGTCTAATTTATCATCGTTCTCGTCGTCGACGTGCGAGGGTCGTTGATAAAAGGAGTCTAATGAATATACTATTTTACAGCGCAATCGCGCGGCCTACCGCCACTTGTTGCTAGACGGCGACGACGACGACGATGATCGGCGATGTGGCGGTGCCTTTTCAAGCGCGCACAAAGCACTAATAATTTCTCGCTTATCGGAGATTATAGCTCTTTAGCTTCACAGAGCTTGTGCACTCATTTCGAATAAATTAATCGAAATTTGCGTCTCGTCTTCTTTTGTACCAAATACGTTAATAATAGATTTATTTTTTCTTCATTACAAACTCTATTTTAAAATTATACAGAAGTAATTTTGTAGCGTGACAAAAGTGCATAAAAAAATAGCACGTATATACAAAAATGAATTTACCTTAAAATAAGAAAATAGCAATAAAGTTTCCAAAGTCCATTAACTTTTCTTATTAATTTAGAATAAAAAAATGCTCTTTTAGTACAACATACGCAATTAATATAAGTCGATCCTCACAATTATAAAGATAACATTTCGCTGTTTTTTAAGTTTTAGTGAAATAAACAGCGTCATCATAAAGTTTACGGATTATTGAAAATTCGTTCAAGCGAAGATCGATGATTACGAACGATCGATATCGTTTGCAAACTGTGTACCTGGTGCAACCGCAAAGTGCAATCAGCTGGAACGTTTCAAATTTATGTTCGTAAATATTTACGCAATACATCGATTATTGATCGCGAGAGGGTCGTGCAATTATCCAAAAAGCTATTTCGAAGAGAATCACGAGCCCGCGTTTACCGTCAAGATTGATGGAAAGGTGCAACTTGAACCTGCTTGTACATATCTATCGATTTTAGATCACCTTTGCTAATATCGTGAGGTAGAAAAAAGAGCAGACATCGGACCGAAAGCGCGAAAATGGATTTTTACGCGGGAAAGAATTTCCTCGCAAAACCGAAAGCGCAGCGCCGGAACTCGATCCGCGAGAAATCGGCTCTTTGTCGACGGCTGCTCTACCGCTAGCCACCGGCGCGGCGGCGCAGTGTCGGAGGCCGGAAATGGTTTTTCCTGCTCGTCCCTCCTGGTCCCCGCGTCGTCGAAAGTCAAGAGGGTAAATATATGCCCGCAAGACTAGCCCGGTTTTGTCCGCGTCTCTGTGTGGTGACCGCGTACATGGACGCGTACATATATATATTTTTGCGGGTGTATGCGTGTCGCGTCTGTGAATCCCAGCCAGGAACGCTCACCGGCTCTGGAGGTGGCGGCTGCCCCTGCACTTGGCGTGAAAGGCCGTTAGCATAGGAATGGTTCGCCCTCTCTCGAGTGGAGTGGAGTGGTCCATTGTCGGGTCAGCCGTTCGGTGGAAGTGCCATCGGGGACTCCAAGTGTCGTATATACCGCGAAAGAACACGCGCTGCTGCCGCCACCGCGCCGCTGCCGCCGTCGGCCGGGGGGTATCGAGAGTGCGCGGACAACAATGGAAAAGGGTGCCACAGTGTGTCCCGGCCGCGCGCGCGTTCGCGGGTTTCTCGTTGTTACACCATGCCGTACCCCATTGTCCTGGCTACTGTTTGCGCGCCGAAGGCCCGACGTGACGCGCCTTCGCGTCACCGCGTCGAAAGTGCACGTTGACTCTTTTCACGTTAACAATATCAAGATGGGTGTATCAACGCGAGAGCTTACGGTGCGGAAAAGTTGACGCGGATAATGGGTCGGCATATCGACGGCGAACATGATACGTGAATTAACGAGAGGATTTCGGCGTGACTTCAGATCGGAGGCTGCATCTCGGCGAGAGAGATTCGGAAAAACCGAAAATTCATCACACGGCAAACAAAGTGATGAATGGCTATATGGTGACAATATTAGAGATCCTTGATAAACTTGAAAGATAATGCGCGGGCCACTTATACCGTACAAAATTTTTTGTGCCGAAAAGTGTATCCGGTCCCTTTTTGCATCAGAAAGTATATATTTAGTCCTTCCAGATTATCTTCCAGGCTAAATATATACTTTGAACTTAGACTGCTAAAAAGACGTCAATAATACATTTGACGTCATGCCGCTAAATACATTTGACGTCAGTTAGTATCAAGACTTTACGGCGAGCGTAAAATCAATACAAGATATTCGATACAAGAGTATCTTATTTCGTCCATCGGAGAAGAGAAATTTCTCACGAAGAGAAAAGCTCATTCTCACTTCAAGGATATCTGTTTACGTCATTCGAAAAGAAGCATCAATGAATATCTAATTGGAAGGGTTCGAGAGTGATTGACACGACTAACGCTCGCGCTAATTTCACGCGGACCGCAGTTTCGACCGAGGTTTCGACAGTCACGTTCGCAGGAATTCCTTGCCGAGGAATAATAAAACAACCGCCCTTACCCTCTTCTCCCCTTTTTCGGCTGTGTCGCAAACACGGGAGATAAAGCAATAAAATTATGGAGCAGAGCCAAGCGCGAAACCGCGCGCGACGTTTCCGCTGACTGTCTTTCTCTCTCTCTCTCTCTTTGCCCTTCTTCCTATCTCCTACATCCTTTCACTCGACTGCCCCGTGCCCCACACGCTACATTTTATACACAACATACCGGCGTGCGGCTTTATTGCCGAGTAATTTCGGGAAGTAAGCCAACGCGGAGAATTACGCGGCTCTCACGCTTCTGCTATTAATTCACTTTATCGTGGAAGAATTTTTATAGATAAAAGAATGCGCGGACAATCTGGGAGACATTCTGTACGGTCATTTGCGTAATTCTACGAAGGGAAATATATAGTTCAAATTAACTTCTTCGTCCAATTGAAAAGACGAGGTCATCATAAATCATTCACGTCGGATCCGTATAGAAAATCGCCGAAGAGTTGAGAAAATGTATTACAGCTCGCGTTTTCTTAACGGTCAACTTCCACGCTTCTTCGGTAGACCACGAAGATTTTCTTTTTTTTCCTCCCACGCGAAACAAAGTTTTCATCGACAAGCGAGATCTACTGTACCGCGCGTCGATGGCAGCCTGAGTGTGAAAGACAGGAGAACGTGTATACGGGGTAAGAAAGTACACCAAACTACGACCGCGAACTTCCCGTGTGTCTTCTGCACGAACAAGCCTTCGTCAGTCCTCGAATTTGCCTATCGATCACTTCATTTACACGGCCGTCTCCCTCTTCCATCACTACTTCTATAGTGTATTGTCACCTTGGTGGAATCTTCCGTGTCTACTGAGTAAATAAGGGAGAAGAGCGAGAATCTTCGCCTCGGAATGGATTTATATGGAAAACTGTGAAATCGAGAGAGAGAGAGAGAGATCTCGCAAAACAAATTTGTTCGGGCAAAGAAAAATTAAATTTCTTTAAAGTTTAAAGGAGAAGAATACGTGTACTTTTTTAACCCATAAAAATGAACGTTTACTTTTGGGTCATTCATCATACCATCACGTTGAGTAATGTATGCTATACTGATTTTGGAACCCAAGAATTATTAGCTCTAATCCCGCCGAAAAACCACCATCATTCTCTGCCCCTCTAAATACGTGCGCCACGAGAATGGATTCGTATCTCGTCATGAATATACGAGTAAGACAGATCGTAGAAGCTCGGATGACAAAGAGGTTGACGAGGGATATGCGCTACGTCGAAGTGACGGATGAATACGCACACCGGTGCGAGAGAACACCCCCATCGGAAAGTTTTTCGACGCGACGTCGAAGGCAAAATACTTTCCCGGGATAATAGCGGCCGAGAGTACAAAGAGATGTCGCGTGTCACGTAACTTCGTGTATTCCGTGAGGATAGAACACGAGAAAAGCGCACAGCCATGTCTCGCGCCTTATCCTAAGCTAACATCATCAATATGACGAAGGACGACCCTCATACATTATATCATTGATTAAAATCATCATATAATTGAAATAAATTACTAATAATGTTTATATATAATATAGAAAATACAAAGTATTCTTTCTCTCTCTCCGGTATACTCTTGATCCTAATTTAATCAAAGTGTTCTTTAAGAGACTTAAAGTTAAGTCTTGCACAAGAAGATATGCATTGCCGTAGAACTTACTGTGTACAAAAATAAATAACAGAATAAAAGTGGAGTAACATTTCATATTCTGAAACCTAAGTCCTCTCTGAATACACAACATGAGAGAGGATACATTCAGGGAAGGAGTTATAATACAAGCTAATTATGAAACAGAAGAAGGCATAATAATAATAAGAAACAATTTAAGGCGGACGGTACAAGGGTAAAGTGAAAGAAAACTTTTTCCGGCATTAAGAAACAGAAAAGAAGTTACGACGTGGAATGAGATAGAATAGGAAAATATAAGGAAAACTCGGTTTACGTCTTGCGTCATCTTTCTTCGAGTGATGTATGTTCATTAAATAAGCAAGTAATAAATATATTTTCAACAGCTCAGAGAGAGAGAGAGAAAGAGAGAGAGAGAGGAAGAGAGAGAGAAAGGATTAAGTTTGAATAGATTCTTGGAAAGATCGTCTCGCGCGATCTCTCCAACGAGAAACTTTGGCGGCGCTGAATAATTGGGCTGTAAGTAATTGAGTGAGTAATTGAATCACACACGGATCGCGCGGAATTGATTATAGCGCGGTGTGTTCTCTCGCCGCGCTGTCTATGCAAATCTTCGTGACGTTTTCATTAACTCGCCGTCCGCGCGCGCGGGCGCGGCAACCGAGAAGATAAAGAAAGGGAAAAAGCGAACGGGAGGAGGAGAAAAAAGGAAGCGAAACGGAACGGTGGTGCACGCTCGCGCAGAATAATTAAATGCGTTCTCCCGCGGAAATTCATATTTATACTTGAATCCATTACACGGAAGCGAAGACGCGCGAGAAAAGAGCTCCCTTTCTCCTTTCTGCGAGGGAAGCGCTATCGCTTTTCTCGCGGCGCGCTCGCCGTCGCGAAATCACTATGCCGCTCTATCCTCTCTGTGTGTCCGCCATCCTTCTCTTGCTCTTCTCGAAAACGCGCGGAGCGAGCGAAAAGCCGAGATACGTCGCCGACTACCGCGACGGCACTTTGAAATTAACTGTTACCCGTGCTTATACATACGTAATGCACGGCGGAATGTTTAAATCGAGTGAATACAAAGACGAGGGTCGGGCGATGGAAAAGTGGCATGGCTGCGAAATAGAAAATTCAAAACAGACGCGTAGCTATTTTACGGGTTAAACGCAACCGCAAAGTCAATTTTCCCTCGACCCCGATCGAGTAACGGAGCGGAGAATTTCGCAAAATTCTTTTCGATATCGAAATTATTTTTAATTAACTCGGTATCGACGCCGAGAAGTATTCTTCGATATCGAAATTGCGTAGATAAAAATGTTAATTATATTATTCTACGATTTACATATTTATGATAGATCAATGGAGCTTTATTCCCTCTCTTGTTCACTTAATATTTCACCGTTCGCTGATACGAATTCGATAAACGTTAATAATTCTTATAAAATTTGCATCGACGAATGTTAATTATATTTCCTGCTGACGTATGGCAGCTAGACGATAAATGTAGCTTAATTCTATTCCTCATTCATTTGAATTCCGCGAGTCGCTAACGCGTTTTGCGTATCATAAGCCCATTTAGCGTTCTCTGTATTGCCAGTGGTATGCGGCGAACACTATCTTTCTCCCAAGCGAAAACGACCGACCTTGTCGCACGACGATTGTTCGGACCATAAATCGCTGCGAAATCGTTTACGTGTGTACAGCAGATATACGGAGAAACATTGAAAGGTTAACGGCGATTGCGTACGTGCGTGCGTGTGAGGGAGATGCGTATAGCGCTACTTTAGGATGACAGAAGAAAAAGAAGCGCGAAGCACGCGCGGCGTAAAATATGAAGTGCCATCCCATAATCTCTGTCTACATGTGTCTATTTTATATCTGCCGCGCAATTTGCGGGATAAACCGTCGAAAAGCACTTCCACTTATCGTGACGAACAGTCGAGTTTGAGTCTTACAACTAAGAGAAAAAATAAACTGACTACTAAGAGAAGAAATGAAAATAATCGAGTCATGATGCTATAAATTAATTTAAAAAAATTTCTCAGTTAACATTTAATGACTAAAAAAGGGAATTTGACTATTCATTCTATCTCAAAATTGAATTAGCTATTAATCTTATTAATAACAAGTAATTCTTTGACAAATGCAACTCTTGATATATTCTACAATGCCACACAAATTCCAGATTGTAGACGCTTTACACTACCTAAAGAAACAGATGAACATCGCCCCCATGGAGCGGTGTCTTCCTCTTCGGGTAATGAATAGCTACTGTAATTGTAACCACCGACACGGTTCGATTAATCTCGCTCGCAACATCCCCTCGGTAACGAGATTCGAGCGGAAAGCCGCGATATCGGGCATCATTCTGAGGACAATTTCTAGCACCGAGAGGTAACCGGTAGAGCGCCCGGTACTTTATAGGGCTAAATGTTCTTCCCCGCCGCTATTGGCCGCGATGAAACTTCGGAAGCACCGAGAGGATGATATCTCCGGCGGCAGAGAAAGAGGCGGCATCTAGAGCACCTCGAGGTGATTTTCGCGAAGCGGCGGCGAGGCAAATTGCTGCTTCCTACGCCGGAAGGGGAAAGGAGAACGTAATGTCGCCTCTTCTTTTCATCGTTTCTCCTCTGCCTTTCCGCCGTCTCCGCCTCCGCCTACTATGACGCTGGCGCTCGTAACATCGTCGACGTCGACGTTACGAATCGCGATAATATTGACAAGGCGGAGTCGACTGCGGTGTGCCGAATAGGAAGTAGCGGATGGAGAAACGCGGCCCCTTGCTTGGAAATTCGGGGCAATTATGCGACGACAGACGGCGGATACGCGCGAGAAAAGAGCCTGTAATGGAGCCATCAGCTAGGAGCGTATTGCGTGGTAGGGCGATATAATAAGAAGTCGGGAGAAAAATGTTTCGGCTTGAATATCGCGGAGAGTTTTGTGGTATTACGATAAAGCGAGCGAGCGAACTTTTCAATAGGCTGCATTTTCGTCGAATATTCAGTACTCGAACAATGATCCAATGCTGGTTTTGTTTCCCTACATTTCTCTGCTTTATCAATCTTCTAATTATTTCATATAAAATCTCTCGGCTATAATCTAATAGAATATAGATAAGCATGTAAAACTCAGAATACATATATATAGCTAATGTTACATCTGTCTAAGTGAATCGAGTTTTAATTTCGAATCGCATAACGCTATTACCGTGAGCGATTGTAATATCACGCCAACCTGCCTCCACGATTAATAAAAATGCACGGTAATGCGCGTACATTTCGGCTGAATTGTGCCATATTCCCTCTGTCACCAGGTTCGCCGTCATGATGTATAACTCCCTCCGCGATGCGGAACGCGTTTCAAATGTGGGAACGTCGGGGCGTATAATAGAAACTGCGGATGTCATGGAGAAACCAGGAACAGAGTAGATGGTCCGTGGTCGAATTTCAGTCATGGCCCGCCCTCCCGCCGCCGTGACCTGTCTCGATCAATTTACTTCTCGGCTGCATATCAATGCGGGATGGAGCATTCGTCATCGGCGAAATGGTGCGTCGTAATACGTAATTAGGTATTCCCGCATAGATCGACGCCGGCATGGCAGTCCCATTTCATTTCGAATCGGAACTTACTTGCGGCTAACAAAGGTGAAAAGCGTATTGAGTATACGAGCACGCGGGACATAAATGTGACTTGAAGGGTTTAGCAAAACAGTTAATAACGACAGAACGATTACGGCAAATAATTATAGCGTTGAATTGGACCATGCAGAAAATGTTTTTCGTTCGGCTATTGTAAAATTTCACGCCAGCAAATTGCATGAATCGGCATCAAGATTTATTGATGATGTTAATATGTCGATTTTCTATTTACTCCCTTTTGTTTTCGGTCTCGCTTTCGGTCCGTGAAAAACTAGCTAGTTTCCACATTAAACTTCGGTAAGAGGAAACGGCGTTAGCGGTCTTCGTGATCCTGGTATTAGGCGCGCATAAAAATATATTCGCAAAACGAGCACGCGGCTACGAGTCGATTCCCCTTTCGACCCCATAATACCCGCCCCCCAATGCCGCAAATTACCTACTTCCGGTCGTTTCAAATTGCTACCCAGACGTTTTTATTCGGCCATTCTCGCCACGTTTCAACGACGCACGTTTAGCCACTCGCAGCCTAATCGGCGAGGCCCATTTCATGGAAACATTAAATTTGGATTAAGCTTCTATCCCGGTATCGGCAAGATCTAGGTAACGATGTTCTTGCTACATATGACTAGCACATGTATTTTTTTATAACACTGGTTAACACTGATATTTTAATTCTAAAAATAGAGAATTATATTACGTTAATTAAATAAAATTAGTTGATATACTATAAGAATAACGAAATGTTAATAGTGTTCATAATAAGGTAGACGAATAAGCTTTTAACGGTGCTGAAGAGGTGCAAAAACAACTACGCTTTTGTCTTTATATGATTCCGTTCATGTATAATATAGGTATTGTAGATAAAGCAATTTAATCGATTTGAATAATCGATCTAAATTTCCCATCTTCCATCTTTCTATCAACGAAAACTTTCGGAGCTATAATATAAAGATATTCTCGTCGCGAGTGAACTTTCGTGTCGCAATATACTTAATTCAACCATTAAAAGCTTTCATACTAATGATGTATAATGCTCGAAAAGCACTTAAGATCAAGATATAGAGCATAAATTAAGAAGATATTAAACTCCGACGATAAATAAATAATTCCCAACGAACATTACAACGAAGGCAGAATATAATTCGATTCATTAAGCAATCATTATAAATTATTTTATTACATTATGTCAATTATAAAGTTTCGAGATATTATATATGGCACGATGATACAAATCAACTTTAGAAATTTCCTTTATAATGCGCATACTCTTTGCAAATAAATGGCAGCTCACTCAGAGAGAGCAGTCACAAAGGAACTTTATGCTCCGGCATTGAATTCCTAACAAGATTTCTAATCGTTCAGCATCGTTCGTTCAAAGTGTTAAGGAGCGACTAGCATCTTCAACATCAAAAACTCAGAAGGAGCTGTTAACAAAAAGGATTGGCAAAAACATCGAAACTGCGAAAAATTTAAAGTGGCGCAACCCAAACTATTTACCAATACAAATGTTTTCAGTTTGAACTTATAAATTGCCGAAGTTTCCTCTCGTAAGTATTCGAGAAGATCGATATTTACAAGAAGTGTTTAACGAGTATTAAAAAAAATGGCGATTCTCCATGGAATATTATTATTACTCGCGAGTAGCTTCGCGACATCGAATGATTTATTCAGAGAGAGCATCGTGCAACAAGAAGTCGTTCCGGGGTAGAGGTTGCAAGAAATTTTAATTAATTACGCGGAGAAATAAAACACCGCCGATCAGAGCCGCCCCGGGCCGGTAATCCCGACTTACCGATGATTAATTGCGTTACGTTAGTGGAGATCTTGTGTGCGCGCACGCGCGCAAGCTCGCGAAACACTTCCGCGAAACGTTCCACGTTGTCTTCGCGAAGAGGAGAAAGAAGAAAAAGATGTACACGCGCCTCCGGATGAAGGACACTTAATTTCAATACTCAGCCACTTTCGGAGCTCGCTAAAGCGAACGTAATGGCAATTCGCGCGGCTCTGAACGTTGCCGGATGGCTGCCGTTCGCTTTAGTCGCGATTATTAAAATGCACTACAACCCCTCAGCGTCTCCTCCATTTCCTCTTTACCCCGGTGGCAACCGGTTCTTTTCCTTTGGAAGGCGAGCCTCTCATCTTTTCCTCCTTCCGTCTCTCTTTCGGCGAGCCGACCGTTCCTTCGGCTATTTACTCTTTATGTCGCGGAGAACTCCGCCCTTACTACTGGCTCTTCCTCCCTCCCTCCTTCTAGTATCCCCCGCTCCTCCTGTATACCCCGGTGATGTTAGCAGAACGAAGGAGGAAGGAAGAGAGCCTTTTCTTCCTTCTTCCTATTTTCAATTTAAGTTCGCCTCTGCTCAAGAGCGCGGAGCTTTTCACTCACAGACGCGCCCATGCCTGTCTCGGCTCGATCAAAGATGAACGTTTCGACATTTGATTAACCTTCTGACAGGCGTGCACGTGTACCAAGTGTAGAAACATTGGGAATCCTTTTTTCTGAATTCGAAAATCGATTCTCTGTTTTCTCAAGCTTTCGGCTAAATTTTTTTTCAACTAATACACTTTATTATCTCCTTTCCCTTTCTTTCCTCTCGACTTTCGTGTAAATATGGAGTATTAAAAGCTTTAACTATTATTATGATATTTTGACGAGGGAGTGGATTTTTGTTCTGTATTATACCCCAAAACTACATCATTTTTGAATCAGTAGATACTTAATCTACCATTTTAGCATTATTCGCGAAATAATATCGATAATTTATTTTCTGAGAGAAACAAATTCATTTTTTGTCCTTAGAATCCGGGCTTGGCGTGTTTCGCGCGTGCGAGGATCGTGCCTTGTACAAACGTGCATGCGTGTCACGGCTACATGCGTGAGTGCGTCGACTATGTGTCCGCCCGTGTCTGGTGAGAGCGCAAGCACAGCGCAGGACGACAGCGAAATCGTATTACTAGTGCATTGTGAGATCTGAATAGCCGGCATTAGAGCCAACGAGGTTGCAGCAGGCCGTTCCTGCTCTATCTCACCGTCTCTTTCTCTCCTTCGTCACACACTCGCTCTCATCCCGCTTTCCATCCCCCGTGTGTCGCCACCGTTCGCAGTCTCCTTTCATCCTCGTCTTTCTCGCGCCTCTCCCCTCGTATCCGCCATCCCGCGAATCCTTCGTCGCACATCCTCCCACATTCTCTTCCTTCCGCCACCTGCTATCCGGTATCCCCGACCTCTGGACTCCGAGAGAGACCTTCCCGTCCCGGAAACGAGGCGTTCTACGACGCTGCTTACCGCGAGCGAAACGGAAAAGACCGCTTTGGGCGGTTTATGAATTTCGGTGTAAATTAGTAAGGCCGGACTATCGAAGGGATCTGAGGAAGAGATATGACGCCGAACGAACGATCGTTAAGAGCAGTAAAGAGCGCGATCGGTGAACGGCCGAGGCATAAACTCACCCGTCCTCTCACTCCTCCTCTCCTCTCTCGCGTTACGGAAATTTCGAGAGAATGGTGGTAGTACACATACATGAACGATTATATCTGCACGGGCGTGCAGATCCGGCGATGACCGTAATCCACTGGCGCTTTTATGTAAACTGTAATATTTACGCGTCTTTGCGAACCCGCCTCGTCGGGCCGATAACCAGTAATAGCTTCCCGAAATATCGAAAATACTATTTAAGCGCCGTTAATAACGATTATCGTTACGTCGACGCCATTCGTTAGAAAATCAATATCCTCCACATCTCCGGGGGATATTTTAATATTGCGCGCGACCGGCGCCAAGCATTGATATGCGTTATACCGCGATTGAGAGAAATTGATAATATTTTTTGCGATGTACGAGTGTTCGATCTAAAATTACACTTTTCTTCAGGTAACTTCTTCTTGACGTCACACGCGTGTACGTCACGTGCGCAAATCGCCTACACTCACATATACTGTATAATATATCGCATATACTGTTTTAAACCTCGTAAGATATTCTTGACTTTCCAGATTTCTTTCGTTTTTGATTCGCTTTTCCTTGCATTGTTAATCGCGCATTTCTTTATTTAAAAAAATGTGTGACGTCATATTCAACCCGAAAGAATTAGTCTTTAGAGACGTTTTCTAATCAATTATATTATATTGAAACTAAGATTTTTTAATTTATTTATTATACCGCGGTCGACAATTAATTTTCTTCCTACATCGAAATAAATTTTATTGTAATAACAAATATGAATAATAGTTGGACATTGATTTAGTGACAATCCAATTTCGCGTTTACGTCAAAATAAGAAAGCTCCTTTTTTCCTACTGAGAATGCCATTGTTCGTCCAGCTCGGGTCAATTTAGCATCATTTGACACATAAAATCAAGTTTCTCGCGAATGAATTCCCCCCTACATAGACGCGGCGCATTCTAAAGAGCGTAAGACGCCAAGTTCGAGTGCTGATCGAAAGATTGGATAAGGAATCCATAAGCTCCGACGTAATCTCAGCGTGTTTGAGAGCGCATTGGAATCTCAGAGGACTATCCGACGAAGTGAATTCCCTCCAACGGAGGATGAAAAGCGGAGGAAGAGGAGGAGAAGGAGGAAGGGAACGGCGAGGGCGAGAAAGGATAAGAGAGCGGACGAAGAAATCTGAGGACAAATTTCCTACCGACGGATCTGTTTCGATATCTCTCTGCCTTGGCCAATAGCGCTACGACGACCGCGGGCTGTGGATTTTTGCAATTGCATCGACGAATCTCGATCAGTATTATTTAGAGAGCGCCGGTGGCGTTATATCGATCGCCGATGCGCCACTCCGTCAATATGGTTCTCCCTATCCTCTTCCCGTGTATATTATCGAAAACATTCCCTCGTTAACTGAATTACAAATAAAATAATCCGAAGCTCTAAAAATATCTCGAGCGAAAATTCCTTTCTCCTCTAATTTGAAGAAAAATGAAAAATGTAGCTACATATAAAACGTTTTTTTTTCGCTTTTAAATGTCTTTTCATATATTAAAAAACGCGACGTCCACATGACAAAGAAAAAAGAGAGAAGTTATTATGCATAAAATGTATCCGACCTTCTTCCAGAAAGACGCGAATTCCAGAATTTATCACCAAGGAAAAGTCTAATCTATCATCGTAAAAACTGGAATTATTCCAGAGCTTGCAATTCTAAAAAGAAACGTTTTTCGCTTTAATAGCACTAAGAATGATGAAATATTGCAATTATCAAAAAATAACGTAATCAATTAACAGTGACATTTCTTTTGATGTTTGTGAAAGCTATTCGATAAATTTACGTTTATAATCTTGAGAAACAAAATTCAATATTACCGTGACTCGTCAATAATAATAACACGTCATTGTGGCTTAATAATATATACAATATATAATGCATACTTGAGAAAGATCAAGTATTAAACGCATCATAAACGCAATTATTATGATAATGTAACAATTGATGTGAACATTTCACGCATGAAATTATAATCAGCGTATACCAGGCACAATGAATGAAATGATTATTCTTTCACCGGCATTTATATCATCTGTCGATAAAAAATTTTACAAGTTCCAGATTCCCATGTCGGGTAACATAACTTTAATTGTCGTAATTAATTAATCAGCGCGTGTCGCAACTACCTTTATTAGAACTCAGGCATGTTGGTAATGCATCAATCGCAAGTCGCAAATAGAATACGCAGCTGATAACGGCTCAATTATATCCATCGTTTACGATCGACTATAATTGATGTTCTATCCCAAGGATCGAAGCTTATGCAATTACGTAGGGAAACCGGCTTTCAGAAATGATCAATTTAAAGAACGTCAACGTGAAATAGAATCCGGGATCCTTTCAATAACAAGCAAAAGTCGATGATCCGCATCAGAAGCAATTAAAGATAATACGTTAAGAAACGATAAATATAGGAGAGAAAGAAATTTCTGAACGTAATAACATTAGAGAAATCGTTTCTCGGGCTCGCAAATGGAAATGACATGTTGTGCAAGACGAGTAATTCCTTTAACGCAAGTAAATAATAGTGATTTAAAATTTCGGAGCGTAGTCCTTTCTGCAAATCGAACAGATCGGAAAGAGCCAAATTAACGTCTATCACATAGCGCACCGACACAGAAAAGAACGACACGCATCTTGAGACTCGACGGAATCACGAATGCCACCGGTGCGCCAAAGTAAACTACATCACGTCCGACTGCGATTGCGCTCTTCCCTTCTTACGATCCAGTTCACGGTATTGTTTCAAGAACAACAGGAGCTATCGCGAATTATCCGACCGTTCAGTTCATTCCATTCGTTTGCGCGACCCGCAATCAGCTTGTATCGGATTGCTCTCGCAACGAAGAGCACGAAAACGAACTTTTCTCGTGAGATTTACATTTACCATCGTTCGCTTCGGTTCTGAAAACGAACATGATCCATATGCGTACAGTATGACATAAATCCAGATATTACACCACTGCAAAAACTATGCGGCATACGTTTTTGCATGGAATTGAAAACACGATAGCAAAAATATTACGAAATATTATCGTAAAGCAGGCTTGATTTCGTAAGCATTGCGAAAACCGGATAAAGCTCACTTGGCAAAATGGAAACCGCATACTCTGGTTTACCATCATGATAGAAATATTCAACGTATTCATTTTATATCAAATATCAAATCTTTATGTCACGAGGAAGACGTATCCGGAATATTACGCTGCTAGCCGTTTCTTTTCTTCGCCGATGTAAAGAGCAAATTGTTTCCTTGCTTATATCACTAGTTGCACAAACAAGGAAACGTCTTATGCCAGACGATACATGCAAATCGTCTTGTCGCGATGAGATTTATTCATAGGCGAGCCACATATCCGTGCGGCCTTCCGCGTCGGAAGCTCTGCGGTCTCTCCGCATCGTCGCATCGCATCGCATCGGTACAACCACTCGCCGCGAAATTGTTCTAACGAACTTACACTCGCGCGAAAGTTATGTGCTATCCGTACACGCACGCGCCACAAAGAAGAGCCTGCCGGCGACCGCGCTCGTTTGGAGTTTGGCGGCAAAATCCGGCGTCGACTTCCTCTTTCTCTGTCTCTCACTCTCTCTCTCTCTCTCTCTCTCTGGCACGTTCCGCCCGTCGCAAACCGACTCCCCTATAAATTCACTCAACATATACGAGAACCAAAGAATGATGGAGGAGAACTTCCTATGCCGCGAAATATACGGAATGAGAGAATGCTAACTGCAAAGCGAGATGAAAAGCGCTCGAACTGCACGAGTTCTTTTGCAAGGTTTGCCCAAAGTTTACTTAATAAATCAGAACGTTATACGAAGTTGCGTAACTATTCTGAATCAATTTTAAGATTTATGGATTTAATTTCCGTATTCTTCGGCTAATTTTAAGTAGATCCCTGATAACATTTTTATCTACAACTTTATTCGCACAAAGATATACATGAAACACAAAGATTGCGAAAAGTATAGTATTCAATGAAATTTTTGCAACTTCCTTAAAAAATCGCTTTTAAAAGTTCGATGAAGGTTTTTCTTAATTATGTTTCACATATAATCACAAATTGTTTATAAAAATCTTCATTTGATAGTCAAGTAAGAAGTGTGTCAGTTTCGATAACATAGCACGAGTGAGATGTGTCTTGCGGAAATGTGATGCGAGCACCGCGGTCAGGCGCGTGTTTATTGGCTCGTGTTTCATGATCAGAACGTTTTTGGCTCGTGAAATCACACACGTCGAGACGAGCTGAATGACATCGATCAGCTGACTCACGCTACCACAATGCGCCAATATTCATTCTTGCTGCAAAATCGACGGATATATACCAAACCGATATTCTTCGCATATAATTAACGATATCTTCGCTATACTGAAAACGTAATAACCTCTCGAACAACTTGTGCGAAACATAATTTCGATGCGTATTGATTACGACTTTTGGCTCAACCTGCGTTCGAGTTCGCGTGGGAGATGCACGATGATATTAATGACGTCGCAAGCTTCGATGTTTTGCATCACGTTTTATAAATAGGACAGCTGATTCATTGGATACGTTTGCTGAAAGCTGCTGTTTAGAATATAATATCAAACACCGAATGTATGACGCACTTTGTAAAGCAAATGGACGATTTAAACGAATTTGCCAAGAACTTAAAAACACTGCATACGTTAAAAACTAGGATGATTGATTTAGTACAGCTGTTCTAAAAGAAATAAATAAATCTGCGCTAATATGTACTTGACCGAACGAGAGAAGTGATATACCATTTTATGTTCAAATTAATGCGTTTTTTAATCAATATTAATAATAACATTTTTCAATAAATATTATAATACCAAAAAACTTTGTTCTATAGAATTCCTCATTCTACTTAGGTACATCGAATTAATAACTAATCTCCGCTCCGGAGGAAGTAGAATGTAATAATTGAAATTACTGCTACACCCACCGGCTGGCTGATCTTGATTGTCCCTCAACATTTCTCCAAGAAACAAAGCGTGCGCGTTGCACTTGTGCACGACTGTCCCGACGGTGGCCCCTTATACTTGTCGGAAACAATAGGCATTATATGTGCCGCGGCACACGCGCGACAACAGCTTTCCCTCCCCCTTCTGACTTGTTCGAACTAGTTATAACCGCTGTTCCTACGTGCCGCTGACGAGGAGAGCAACAATTACGTTAATGCATTGTCCCGTGTTCCGGCGCTTAACGACTCGGCGCCCCCATCGACGTTTTGCACTCTCGCAGATTGAATTAAATCGAATTACGGGAAGTCGCGCGTTAAAATCATTGTCAGGCGAATTGCATTGTCGCAGTTATCTTATGATTCATCATCTTATCCTAAGTCGAAATTGAGAAATTAAGCATTTCGATTGTATAGACAACGTGACGTACTAAGCGCTACGAAATTTCGTTATTAGCGCGGGCTGACATGAGTTAAACTAAATAAAATAGTCATTATTAAAGCGTCATTAACGCATAATTTCTAGTACGTCGAAAATCTCTTTCGGTCGTTAGTCAATCACGGAGGCTCGTTTATTTTCAACGAAAATTCCACTTTTTCCAAGATATCGCGATGTTTTCATCTCGAATAAAAATTAATTGATAATTAAATAAAAATAACTTGCCGGTATCGTTGTCTCCTGGAACTCCGAGGCTGTCGCTATTGTCATTGATGAAGGCCTCCGCCGTTGACGTGAAGGTTTGAGGTGATAGCGTGAGGTCCGGCCCGCTCTCACTATCGAACAATTCTAAGTTCCCATTTCCTGAACATAAAATATTAAGTAGTATTATTAATTAGTATTATGTCTCGCATCAGCAATAGATTTGTATCCTAAAGTTAATTGATTTTATTTATAAATCTAAATGTAAAATAAAATTTGACAGGTGACCTGCGTTGACAAACGAATAAGATTCTTCGTGTGCTAAAAGTGCGTACCGCAAAAATAACTCTCTATAAATGAGTTGTGTTCCTACGTAGCACTCAAAATTATTGTCACCAATCCTTTTGCGGATATTATCTGTTAATAGACATATTTCTATTTCTTTTCTCACAATATATATTTTCATAATATATATATTTTTAAAAGTAACGTTACCTATATAGAAACGTTTAGAGAAATTACAACTTAAGAACAAGCCTCGTAGAAATGTGTGTGCATACCTAAATTCAAGATATCCATTGACCGCATTTTTATTCAACTATCAACGCGCGACAAAATTACTTGCTACGGGTTAAACGAGAATTTCTCAGCTGCACAAGAGCAGCGCGGCTTGCATATCTTTCGCATATCTCGCCACTAAACGGCAACAACGCTGAAGCACACTTGAAAGATCTCGCAGACAGTGAAGATCTCTCGAGGCTCCGGATGGTTTCCGTGATACAACGAGAACGGCTATGCGCCAAACTTTGTGCATTTTAGGATACTAGCCCACTTAAGTGTATTACGTTTCGTTAATGACATTCCCCGACCGAAACAACATCGGATCACGCAGGAGGACCAATAATTATTAAAAATAACAATAACAACATTTAGATTTTCAATCAATATGACTTATAAAAGAAAATTCACAAACTTTCTAAAAAAAAGAAAAAAAAACAATAAGTGAGAAAGCTTCTTTATCAAAATACAGATAAAACTTGTGAATAAATCTTCATTTATAGCGAAGTTTATGCGAACGTACTGTATTCACTATGAAGAATAAGATAAAAGCAAAGAATACTTCTATCTAAAAAAAATTTACAAAAACGACTTGGTAAAATCGTTTATCGAAATCGATAAAAAGATAAGCGTTTCCTATTTGGTTCGATGAGGAATCGAACTAAACCCGGGTTAGAAATCGCCACGATTTTACGACTTATTAAAATTCAAAGAGCGCGTTCCGCGGGCGCGTGACGGCGCAAACGGAGTGCGGCGTCCGCGTCGCCGGCGTCTTCATCCGCGTCGATTCCTCCTTCGTCCGATTCGTGCCGACGCGACGTGGCAAAGTGCGGCGACGTAACGACACACTCGAAGCGCGCTGCATATACGACGAATGGCTCCGTCCCCGTAAATATTTGACGACAATTTGATCTGCACGAGTCGGGACTTAAATCCCTCCGAGGATACGGGCGAAAGCGGCTTACGGAAGCTCCGTCGTCCGTGGCTTTCGACCCGTCCTCTCATCATCGGGCTTACACATCTCGAGACTCGCGGAAAATATATATATCGCGAATATCGATGGACAACGCGGCGCGGACGTTGATCCGCGTGAGTAACATTGTCCAGAAGCTATCAATATATGTCCTAATAAGCCTCAATAATAACGCGAAATCGCATTCTCCCAGATATCAGTCAATTGAACGTTGTAGTTAATAGAACACCGATAACAATTAGTTAGTGTTGCGGGCAAATATTGTTTTCTCTGCTGAAACCAACCAGATTCGAGCTTTACACCGATGGTTATTTTGTACACGTCAGTAATAATATTGACACGCATTAACCCCGGTATAATAGTGTTGCATAATAACAGAGCGACGCTGTAATAATACTGTACGCAATTGTTTGTTTATTGTTAAGCTTCAAAGAGATAAAGCAATTTTTGGACAAAACATTCTCTTTCACAGAAATATACATGTCTGAAATGCAAAAATGGATCTCGCCATTACACGAGAGCAGGTCGATAAGGACCTGCATTTATTGCGTCCAAAGTCCAAAGCGCCACTCGTTTGTCCCTGCATTAAAACGATTTGTTCCCGCGGTGCATTTCGCGCTCCCCCAGGAGACAGATTAACTCGCTCGGAGAGAGACAATGAGGACATTCCGATAGCACGTTCGGCCGCGTCGCGTCGCGCGCCTCGTCGTTTCCGCTCCCTCGTTCTCCACTTACGTCGTTAAAGTGCGCATCCGACTGCATCGCGGGGAACGGCTATGCCACCGAGACCGAGGGAAACGAGACAGCGGGAGAGAAAGCGCATTAACATACCTGCAATATGCATGCGAGGTGGTGCACTCGTCCGATTCGACGTTGCTGCGCGTGCGGGGGCTTACACAGGAATATTCGCGTTAATTCAAAGCGATGGTATGCGCCCGCCGCGGATTAATATATTCCGGATTATCCGTCTGTGTTTGCGTTAATGCTCGCGCCGTTAGGTTAGTTAAATATGTAAATATAAGCGGCGTGCGCGCGGCTACGCCGGACGTTACCCCCTGGTTACAACGTCGACGTGCGGCGGAATGACGAATAAGGGTAACGTAATCCGTGCTTGTAAAAAATACATGACGTGGCGAAGGATCGGATATCGATATAAATTATTACATTAAAAGTCTCGCGTGTATTCCCTCTAAAATACACAAATTGAAAAATTTCAAACTTTTTTTTGAGATTCGAAAACCGCGCGACAATTTTTAATTATAGATACTGATGCGGCATATTTTTCAACTTTCAAATAATGTGTGCTAAAATGCGATTAATCAAAATAAATATGTAGTACGTCAATATGATCTTCAGAAACGTGCATGAAGCTACATGCAATGTACAAGCTCACGTTACAGTTTCGAATTAAATTTTTGTTCCCTTTTGCACACGTATTAATCATCGTGGTGATACATTTATCTTCACAGAACGAGAGTATTAAGCCTTCTGCAAGTAATAAAGGAAGGATTACGCGATACGTAATGGAAAATGTCGGCTGCGCAACATCTTTCGGGAGAATACAGCAATAAAAGAAAAATGCAATTCTCTCTTTGCTATTATTATTAACATCAACCCAGCGCTCGCTATTGCTCGTATCAAAGTAGTATTCATTATAAATACATTCCACAGTTAACGTGCAATATACAACGCCTGGAGCAATTCTCATGATTAACTCAAGTTACTTGTAAATGCCGAGGAAGATAGCCACATGTAACGTTATGTGCTATAAAAAAGTTTCCCGCAACGTCGCTATTTCATAGGACACGGAAATAACAAAGAAATTTATTTAACCGAAGCTGGCACTAAACGACGTTACTGCAGTCGGGAGTAAGAGCCATATTCGCGCGCGGCGAAAAAGTGGCGCGACGGAGCGAGGAGAGGAAGCTGCGCGGCGCGAGAAAGGGAAACGAGAGGGAAGAACGAGAATAAGGGCTTTAGACGGAGGGGTTGGAAACCCGAGCGGCGCAACCGAGTTTATTCACAGTGCGCGCGAACGAACCCGACGAAGCCCAGATATTAATTTTCTCGATGTATATGGATGAGTACTGACTAGGCCATGTTACGGGGATGCGGGAGGAAGACGGACGAAAGTGGAAGGCTTGGAAGCAAGAGGAAGGAAGCGGCGGCGGTGATGGTGGACGTACCTGCGTAACGACGGGGCGGGTGAGGAAGGACGGGGGATGATGCGGCTGTGCACCACCGCCGTCGCTGCCGGGAGGTGTTCGTTCAGAACGGCAAAGGGTGGCTAAATTGCTATCGATCTTCCAGCCACGTAAATATCGTTTACCTTGCAGCACCCATCTCCCGAGCCTTTCGCATCCCCCCTGGTCCCCTCGCGTTCCTGCCCGTCCCGCGCTGTCGACGCATTACGCGAATATGCGTTATCAGTTTGATGGAGATCCCCGGCTTTTCGTATCACCGATTCTGATAGCTCGACCGCTCGATCGGTTAATCCCTCGGCGTTCGCGTATCTTCCCAGCGTGCTAAAATTCGGCGCCGGTATCGGGGTTGGAGCGTTTTTAATGCTCGATTTTCGTATCGCGGCGAAAGTCTCGCGCGAGTTCGACACGTTGCACCATCGTATATGTAAATGTGTCAAAAGTTGAATGATAGAATATTTTCTAAAAAATATTCGGAGGAGAGAAATTGGGAAGAAGATATAGTCGTTTAACTGCTCAAAAATAATTGTAAAATAATAGTACCTGTGCACGTAAAAAAAAACATTTTTTAGCTGAGTTTTACATGCGTACTAATGACACAAATTGGAATAATAATAATTGCAAAACGATGCTACTCAAGAGCGCACAAAATTGGTGTACGGTAACTACAAATGCACGTCTATCCGACGATCGCTTAGTTTTCAGCCGCCCCTCTGGTGGATATAATTTCATTAAAAGCATCATATTTCAATGTTCGGTAAATAGAACCACCGCTTATTTTACGGGTAGATATAAACGTGCTCGTTTATCGCGTGGATCAGCCAAAATAGCGTTCGGTATCGAAATTGCGCGCGTGAATGCAAAACGCGAATGCGAACGCACTCTCCGGTGATATCCGAGTTCTTGCAAATTTTATCCCGCTATGAAAGAAAACCGAAAAAAAAGGAGAGGAATGCGTTTAATTATAAGCGACGCCGGCTTCTCTCGCGTTTATTCGCGCTCGTAATTACTCGTCGCGCCGATCCCCGGCGTATTTGCGCGAATTCGCGGAATTCGATGTAATCATCGATTCAACGGGGACCCGAGAATAATTAATGAAAACTCGGTATTCGGCAAGCCGGTTGCGAATTAGGGGATACGTTCTTTCCGTCGATTAAATGCAGAAGATTGTAAAAGGATTTCTGTGCTTGACAGTGCGTTCGTAAAATGACCGACATCTACACGATTTCATAACGAACCTTCACAATTGAAAACAGCGCGCATTCAAAGGGGTGTGCAATTTTTAACATTTATAAAATACATTTCTACTTATACAAGTATTTAAAAATATTCTCCTAAAATTAGTACTTAATCTCCTAAAAGCTTCTCCTTCTTGCTTCTCGCGTCGAAGCAATTGCATCGCGTGCGATGTACACCACGTATTCATCCTCTAAACTCTCCTCGAAACTTAATTAAACATCGAAGGACATGCGGCACGAAAGCGCTTTACCGGCTCTTGAATCAACAGCGCTCGTGCGCCAAGTTTAAAGCCCGTTTTATTAGCGTTCGCACATTTTTCCGCACGTGTCATTCTCGAGCAGCCGATATCAGGCGAGCTAAAAGGTAGCGGAAGGACTATCCTGGACGCGAATTCGCGAACATCGCAAAGATCGCCGAGGGCGTGGCGTATAGCCGAGGATATGCAAATTGTATTAAGTCTCCCGCGGCCTCCCCTCGGCCGTTGGTGGCGGTCGTATCTTCTGTATCGCAGTCGCCCGAAAGTGGTATTACGAAACTTAAGCCGTAGCGCACAAGTGTCGCGTTACGAGTCCGACCCCGGCCGGGTGCACTCGGCCTGGGCATCCTCTCCACCTTTGTGCGGCGTAACCCGGCGCCATTATCTTAGTCGTACCCCCGGTATCTCTCTCTCTCTCTTTCTCTAAAATTTAAACTTAGCACCCCTTCGCACATCCCCATCATAGCAACCACGAAATCTCCTAATAGAAATGCTTCTTGACTATTCCGTCGATTCCCAGTGGCCTCTGTCTTTACGGCGGTCTTCTTCATCACGCGAGCAAGTTTGTTCTTAATTAATCCTCGTACGGTTAAGGCAACCGTTATTTATAAGGTAAACTCGGGTAAGATGGCCAACATATGTTCTTTCAATCTAGCTCGTCATGAAACATCGAATGAACATGGGTTGGCCATCTTTCCTGTATGGCCATCTTGCCCAAGTTTACAGCACGGCGAAAATACACGCCATGGTCCTTCGCTTCTTGTATGAATATAGTGTGTATCTAATCTAGAGAGTATGTATGTAGCTAAGATCACGTAAAAACCGACCGTTCGGCAACAATCATTTGATTGATGGTCTGTTTTATGTGTACGAATGGATGAATGGGATTATAAGATAAGGCTTCAATTAAATCGATCGATTATTACATCCATAGTTAGCTCATCGTAAACTTAGTATCTTTTTCAGTCGTAATGTCCGGATTTTGGGTACGAGGCAATTTCCGATCCGACTCACCCTCACAAAAGCAGAGAGCTAATCATCGCAGACACGCGCGCGCCGGTAATCACGTTCATGGTCCAATAATCATACCGTTATAATTAACGCGCCGCAATTAAGGCGGTTTCGTAGGACGGACGACAATCGAGCCGTGATTGTCGATTAAACATTTTCGCGTCGATGCAGCGACACAATTTCCGAGGCTGCGCGACGCCAGCTTCCCCCCGAACGACTGTTCTTCTCTCTCGCGAAGGGGTGGCTCGTTAGTTCGCACAGCGCGCAGGGGCTAAAAGCGCCTTTTAACGTCCTCCGACGTCTACGCGCCGTCGGATTTCGCGCCGACAGAACTCACGGAGCCAATTTTCGAGCTCGAGCGACCGTGAAACGTATTCAGATTCTGCACGAGCGCTGTACATACCTCGAAATGGACAACGCTGGGTATAATATTTCTTCGCGACGTTAGCGTCGACAGTTATCGGCCGCTTCTTTCGCCCAATTTTTAACGCAAAAAATGCATGCGCATAGTAATATATGTATATCAATATTTTTTAACGCCGTTCCAATATATTCCGATATATTTGCAAGAATTCTATTTCTCTCAAATTCTTTCTAATAAAAAAATGAAAAAGTTATAACGATACTATTGTTAATATTGGATCGTTTCTCGAAAATAATACTCTTACGAGTTTGCAAAAGTTTAGAATTTACGCGATCGCAGTATATGCATAATTGAGTCACGCGTTAAGCATTCATTGAATGAGCTCTCCAGACGACGCGACGTCTGAATTACACTTTCAGAGAGTTGCGGCCTTGTATCGATCGCCTATATGAAAGCCGACCGAAGGCGTTCAATGATATCGTCGCCAATCGCTAACGAGTGCTACGTATAATAACATTTTTCGCACCTCGGGGCGCGCAAATGGCATTTCGGTAATTAAACGCACGCGCGCACGCGACGGCGATCGCGTTGATGAAGCAATTTTATCGGGCGACCCGCATTTCTGTACCGACGGCAACGACGGAGGAAGGGGAAACGAGAGAGAAAAAACAGTGGAGAGATCGGAAAAACGAGTGGCGCGCAACGAGATGATAGAGCTCCCACCAAACCAGCAAATTGGGGAAGTAAATCGTGCGGGATACCCCACAGCCCGTTAGCCGCGTACATACACGTGCATGGGCGGCAGGTGAATGAAACACGTATGTATGTGCATGCACTTGTGTGCGCGCGCACGGGCACGCGTGTGTGTATGTTTGCACAAAGAGAGACGGAGATAGGAGAGGCGGAGGAAATCCGTAACGAACTTCGCGCAATAAGAATTGCAAGTAACGCGCGGCCGCCGGTATTATTTCGGTAGCGAAGTCAATTTGCAATCAGCGATGCAGCCGTTTCTCCCCTCGTTTCGTCTTCCCTCCCCGCTTGCCCACCCCCTCCCCCTTCCTCGTGCCAACGAAGAAAGAAAAGTACACCCTGTATTTACCATAATGCGATAAGAGGCGAAGGGTATCGTACATTTAAATGAGTCTGGGTTTTCTCTCCCTGGGTCTTTTTCCTCGTCCTTTCTTTCTCGCCGGCGCTTCCTTATTTCCTTAAACAGTTGCCAGCCGCGCAAAATCCCTGTAAAACTCGGAGAAAAGTGGATTTTCCTACTCCCCGAAATTGCTCGCGAATGTGTTCATTCGAAAGCGACTAACGAGAGCTTCGAGGGCGCAATTCCGTTCTGCATTTCTCACCGATGCCGATGTGCAAATTTGCGAAAAATCCCCGAAAGTACAATATTGTAATCAAATCGCGTGCACCAACATTGTATTTGAATGCCGTGATAAACTGGCATCGTCGAAAACTATCTAATTCCTATCTTTCGTAGCTGACATTTTCTCGATAACGCTACTCAATGACGCACTTTTCACTACGGTCAGTTAGAAGAAAAATTCGTAAGATGCACGCGGAGAAAGAGAGAGAGAAAGGAAAAATTATTTTACCGCATTCTTTTAATGCCCTCAAACGTCGAAGAGAAATTAGGTAGAACTTACGTTCTCTAAAGCGGATCAGTACACACGTTAAGCCACGTCAGACTGTTTACGAGTGGATCTCTTTCGAGAGCGAAAGAAGTTTCGTTAAAGATTCCGTCTGTCAACCTTGCTTACCACGGCTCGGAGCCATCCGTTGAAGTAGCTTTTTTTTACCTTCTCTCTTTTTACGAACTTTCTCCATCATTTTTTCTGCCTCCAACCGACTCGCAGCAGAAATCATTTATTTATCTTAAAGTGTTTACCCACAAAGTTTTCATTCTGTATATGTGTGATCGAAAAATAAAATTAAACCTAAATTTCTAATGTACATACCTAATAGTAAGTTTAATCACCTAATAATAACATTAATTAATAAATGTTTGCTACAACTAGAAAAGATTATTGATTATCAAGAATATTACAAAATTGTTAGAATATCAAGATTTTTCACACAGATTTTAACATTAAAACTTGATTGCAGACATTTTTATTGATAATAACGACGAAAATCATTAAATGTATTATATCTTCAAAATTTATGTAAACTGTTTCTAAAGAAATTAATTACTTTGACTTAAAAAACTTAATTAATTTTTATCTTTCCGCCTCTTTCCTTCTCTCACAATAGCTTATATTCCCGAACGTTTTAGTGGCGTGTAAAGCAAAAGCCATAACAGGTGCACTTAAGCGCGATGTAACGAAATGACCCCGTAGAATAGATCGTAGGTATAGAAAGCGCTGCTTAGAAATGGCCACATGCATGCCAAATGTAACTGAGGTATCATAAACGAGCCCATTTAACGAGGAGAGATATAAGATCGAGGGGGATATAAAGCGACGCGGGAAGCGAGAGGCGGATGACCGAATTCGAAGATATTTAAATTCTTGAATGCCGGAGTCGCCCCATATCCCTCCGACCCTCCACGTCGAGTTTGCCTATCGAGATAACTTCGCCATTTGCCTAAAGCGCCTCGTGTTATGAATGCTTCGATCGCGTGAAAGAAAGTACGCACCTACTTTGCTACTCTACGTTTATGCCCGTAAAAATAGATTACGATTCTGATCGTCGCATTTGAATAAATTCAAATCTCGAAGATTTATAATATCACTCATACAAGTTTAGTCAAAAATCAATTTCTAGAATAAAATTTAAATAATATTATAGTTAATATTATATTTGTAAGAAATATGCCTCAGTTAATACATGATCAGTAGTGACTCTAATCGAAAATAAAATAAAATCTGTCGTAGCAGATGTTTTATTTCGAGCAGCAAAATTTGTTTTATATATAGATATACATATAAGCCGGAGATTTTTCGATATATATTTTATAGTACAATACATACGACAAGTATATGCATAGATTTACGTAAGACAGTGTCAAATTGACGGCTGAAGTATACGTGAGTCGCACATGTACGAACGCATGGATCAAGTCTTTATCGTGACAGCCGGTGGAGCAAGGATGGATAGTAAGGGATGTGAGTCCTCAGAGGATTTGAGTGGCCAATTTGTCTGGGGCGATCTACCCATTCTCCTGATAACAACATATCAATGACGATAACAGCGGATCTCCATATTCATCAAATTACTAAAGAAACTCTCTTGTAATGTATTTTGGCAAAGCATGCGTTATACTAAATTTATATCAATAACCTAGTTTATATATCAATAAAAATTTGTTAGATCAATAATTTAAAACAATTCCCTGCATCAATAATATTAATGTAAACGTACGTTTTCCAGCGCAAAGAAATTCTCTTATCGTGGTTGCCAAAAGAATATCGAATAAATTATAGAAGACATTTCTTAATAAGCAATCAAATTATTCATTTCTTATTAAATTCAACTATTAAAAAGGCTTATAATGTTTTCACGCACTCGATTCTGGAAAATAACTGGAAATAATTCAAGACCTTCGTGAAAAAAAGTGCAGCGTGCGCGTCTGAGGGTTAAAAACTTACAGAAAGATAATGAGACGAGACGTCTCATATGTTAAACGGCGTTACATTGTTATTATAAAAATGTAATTCTCGGTCGCGCATAATTTCAATTATATCTACGTAAATCTGCACACATTCACAAGCGCGTTCTCTCAAGGGTCTTTTCTATAATCATTCGCGCGAGAGGATAAGCGTGTCTCGTTGTACAGCGCGAGTCCCGCGCCGGCTATGCAACGAGCATTAATTAAATTGAGCTGGTCGTGTAGAAGAGGGAAAGAGAGAGGGTCGGCATCCCTTTGAGCTTGTGGCAGTCACTATCGCAAATTAAAGTCCGGTTTGGCGCGCGTGAAAATAATTCCATGCGCGCGCGCGGGCGCGGGCGCGGGCGCGGATTCCGCGCGCTCGGCCGGGTCTCGATTCGGAATATTTATTCGGCGAGCCGGATTTATCGTTGCCCCTCATTCTCCCCGTGCCCCTTCCACCACCCGGATATATGTGTGTCGTTCAAATATCGCATCCTGTATGAGAACGCACGCCTGTGGACACATACTTGGAATAATCCTCTCGAAAATATCAAAGGATATATTTGAATTGCCGATTCTTTCGCAATTCCAACGGCATGCGGCGCAATGCCGTTCTTTGACTCGTTATTACCGTGAAATAGCGCGTATAATCTTTTGTTTATCGACCTAACAACGAACGAATTAATTTCATAGTCCCCAGAATTTTGTGATTGCTGAGAGTGAGAGGGTAATTCTTGTTAATCCTACAACAATAATTCTCCCTTCGCTTAAAACAATAATCAAATCCCTTTTAATCATACTATAAGTCATCGAATTAATGTCATCGAAAATGTTAAGTAGGAAATAAATGCGAACGCTAATCAGCAATTTCTTCTCCGTGACAAGATAACTAACGAGATAGCTCACTTATTATACACGTCGTACTCGTCACAGGAAATCGTCGCGTAATAGCCCGATATCCATCGCACGATCTCTACGTGAACTTTCCCCCGTCATCGTAAACTCTCGTTAAAATAAATCCGAGATTAAACGTTTGGTGTGCGTAAGCGCGCCGTTCGTTCCGATCTCGGGAAAAGAGTCGCGGCTAAATAAACGCCGTAACGAGCTACAGGGCAATGGTAATGACGCGGTGGACTTTATCGCGTCGATGGAGAACCCGTGAATTTTCATTAGGCCGACGTGGCCCGGGAAAGCTTCGCACGGCGCGCGGCGCTCTTCCGCTTCTCTTTTCCCGTATAGCGTCGAGTTCGGACCCCCGGTAGTCTCGTTTCACCGCCGGGTATATTCTTTTTGTCCGATCCCATGGTACACTTAATCAACTTTCGTTACGGTCTAATGGCTTAATACCGCGCAGATAGCTTTATTCCGCGGATACATGAGAATCTCCTGGCCGTGGGTTAATACAAATTTAAACCGCGACAACGCTCTTTATCGGGATTTCAAATCAGACGGGATTCCCAACTTGTTCTCACGTCGGCTGCCGTAGTTGTCCAATGAGCTCCGTTGCTCGATGCTTGCTCCGCAGCTGAACTTGTCGTCTCTAACAATCTACGCAATGGAATCTTGGTAATTGGCTCGACGCGACATTTGCTTGCACACTCTGCAGTAACGTAAATCTGTGTTGTTAATAAAATATCTATATAAGAGCTATAAAATAGTCATTTGCGACCCCTATTTTAGAAAGTTTACCATTAAAGTCAAAGAGTAACATAAAGTTCGAAGAAATTCTTACTCTTAAAAAAGATCGAGTAAAACTTTTAATACAATTATAAAAGTTATTAAAACATATTTCTTGAAAATTTATGATCACTCTAGCGTAGAAATATCGTTCTCATCTCTCTCTATCTATCTATCCCCTCTCCCTCTCTCTCTCTTTTATTCAGATTCCTATATCTATTCGCCTTAGTTTTGCATAAATGTTAACCACGGAGTTGTACTAGCGATATAGCGATTATGCTTCCTATTATTCAGACTTATTCGGCAAAGTAGGGACTTCTGCCGAACGCTATTCATGACAATCAATATAGTAGGGGGGTAGTTTCCGTTCTTTTGTGGCGTCCCGCAACGAAGCGTGGAATACCGTTGTTAGCAGCGCGCGGAATATTCATGTATGCGCAAAGTGCACGTGAACTGTAACGACGGCAATCAAATTTCGCTGGTGCAACAGCGGAGTATGCGATCGCGAGAAAAATTGAAGATAAAAAAGCGTGCGGGTTCGAAGGATTACCCGTTGGCGTTCGGTATAACCACCGGTTATCAGGTTGTTAAAAAAAACTGCTTTGTGGCTTCATGAAAATCGACGTTCGAACCTTTTAATCACCGTGAAAAGGGGAAAAAGGAATGAGATCGTTTATGGAACGTAAAGAGCCTCAAAACTGTTTAACAACGCAAGATTACAGAACTGTGTCAGCAGGTATAAACCTAGTTGGGACTGCTGTGTATGGATAACTGTACGCTGCCACTCGTGCTATCGATCGTTGTCGCTGGGTTAAGCAGATCATGGATTATACGTAATTAACGTATGATTACTACGACGACCTCCGTCACCGAGCTCAGGAGAATTTCTGCGACAGCTATCGAGGGACTCGGCGCAAATCGATCCGATAATCGTGAGATCGCCGCTATCCCCTGCGGAATATGAACCTAACGAGCGTTCCGAGAGCGATATAAACTGCCAATTCGGATCGCCGATCGTCATCAAGCGCCAAATCGCGGCAACCGCGATCCTGGACGATCCGACTGCAGAATTCAATATCCAGAATGCACAAACGGATAGGGGTCTCCAGTTTCATCGTGCGCCCGTATCAATATTGACTCGGCGCTACTGCCGCTAATACTGACAACCCGTAACCATTACGTAAGCCGTTATGTAAGTCTTGCAGATCAGAAACTAAATCTGTTTGAAGATTATACGTGCCCGTATATCGATAAGTCGGCCGCCGACGCGTTCGGCAAGCAAAATCGCAACTTCGAACATAGATAACGGAAGAAAGTGAGGAGAACAAGACAAGAATTAAAGTGCAAGTTAAAAATTGGGTGTCTTCATAATTTAGCAGATAACTGATGACTATATAATGATTGACGGCAGATAAATGTACCAATTTAGAATGTAACTAATTACCTGCAAATTAATAAAAGAAACAAGATATATTATGTATTTACAATTACATTTTATTTTTATTCATTTTCCTATATACCTTCCATAAAAAAATCTAAATTTTTTTTTATTAATCTTTGAAATTTTGACTATTTAATTATTGATACCATTGTTCAATAAATATATTCGACAGTTTAGGAAATATTAGTTGTATTCAATTTTGTCAAAATAAAACATAAGAAATAAAACTAATGTAAAAACTGGATAATAGCTCTTATAGAAGCAAAAGTAAAATTGTGATTAAATTTTGCACATATACGATGACTATACGATATATTTGAGTACATGCAAATGAATTCGGGCATAATTATGAGAGAATATAGATGCATTGTATACACACGTCGGTCGATGCGTCTTTCAATGAATGACGGATGGTTACGGTTGACGAGATAACGAGGGGAGATACTTTTTCGCGCATCTCGTTATTTTCGAATTAATCTCGCGGCCGAAACTCGGAAGAGGGAAGAATTCGTTTCGGCGAATCGCGCCGGGGTGGCGAAAAGGGAAGACAGAAAAGGGCGGACGTAGAAGAGGGGGATGCAGATTCACTCGCGTGTACAAACTTTAATTTACGACGTAATTCCGGGGGAAATTTTGCAGACTAATTTCCCACCGTGCAACCCGGCTGTCCTTTATGTTGAGCACCGAACCCCATCCTGCCTTTTCTCTTGTCAGCATCGCGCTTTCTTCTAACGAGTAAACGCGATAATCCGCCGTTGGGTTGGCCTAGCACGAATTTCAACGATCCGCCTCTATGGAGGAATCAACGCGATACCTACATACCGTCACATTTACATATTTAAATATAAACTAAATATATGAATTACAAAACGCGCGAGGATAAGAGACGTATGAAGAAATACTGATAACAGCTTCTCTTGCATGAGAAAAAGCAACAATGATATATACTTTCAAATGAGAAGAACTGCTATATTATGCTAAAAGACATCACGTATTTTCATGTAGAATGTTTCGCTGTGTTCTTTCTATAAAGTATTCCGTTTATAAGAAATCGACGTTTTGTATTCTATAGTAGTAAAATACGCCTTGCAAAATATGTCGCGCGTTTGATGAAAAATTTCGGGAAAAACTCTTTCGAAGAAATTCGGATTTCGGGATGGCGGGTTTTTCGCGAATCGCGTCACCGAATCTCGAAAATCGGACGGGCGTAGGTACGGCATGTCGAGTCACGATGAAAAACGCCATTGTAAAAAAGTAATCGCGGCGGCAAAAACACGCGTCCGACACGTCGAGGCGGCCGCGCTCTCTGCCCTTTGATCCCTTTTTAGTTAGTGACCGTGGGCACGATCGGTGCTAAAAGCGCGCCCTGAATATATACGGGCGGGTTGTAAGCCAACGCGACGCCTTTATCTCTCGGTCGGAAACACACTGGCCGGGGGATCGACCGGAATGCACTACCGTGAGACATGCACGCCGGCCCTACCGGGGGGTATAAATTGCAAGCACTGTTAGTCCTTTTATTATTTTCAACGCGGCTTGCCGTCGGCTATGTGGGCGAAATCGATTCGCTCGTTCGTTCGCTCGTTCGTTCGTTCGTTCGTTCGGCACTGGATGTAGCCGTATCGCGGATAAACATTTGGTTTACCTAACTCTCATCGTATCATCCTTGTTATTTTTCGGCCGCCACGGTGCTTTCCCGGTATTTCAACTTCATACCCAGGGAAAATATACAGAACTCGTACTGTTGAGAAGTCGCGGCGCAAATTCTCGTATACGGGAAACGAGAGACGGGACCTCCGATGCGTCTCTGCGATAACATCCGCGACGTTTGCTGTCCTTGGCCCGTTCAACGGAATATTGAGGAAATTCCGCGCCAATCTAATGTGAAATAGCGCGCTTCGTAGCATAAGTCAAGACTAGATTGCTCATGATTATCCCTCTCATAAAAATTCAACTTCATACAAACGTGTCCGCCTTGAAGGAAACGTGTCGTTCCTGAGCCGGTCATGTTCGCAGCGGTGTGTATGACGCTGCGAGAATTTATTCCGCCTGTTTGCAGTTCCGCGCACGTGCGCTTCCACAGCCTCCCGCTCTATGCGCCGCGCCGTGGCCTCTATACGTATACCAGACACGTGCAAAGCCCGGGGTCATGGCAGTTGTCGGTTATGGGGTGTAGCTGGCATGCAGTCAAACAGCATTCATAATTTACGTAGTTTCGTCCGCGACGGGGATCACCGTGCGCCACGTAGCCGGATATCACAACAATTTCACCGTGCGCTGCATTCCGCCCTAAAAGGCCCCAGCTGTCATCCCACGATCCGGCCGTCTCGTCACAACGAAATATCAAATAGATCCGGTACAAAACGCGCGCGCACGATCATTCATCAATAAATATTCATCGCGCATCATAAATCATTGCGACTGGGGTTATTCACACTTATTCCCTGCAATGTGCAAACGCCAAATCTACAAGCGCAATGACGTGAATTAAATGTGCTGAGACTGCCACGGAGATACACAATGGCTTTACTTGATGATAAATATTCCCGACATTTCTTATAATAATTTGGGATGTATATACTTTCATATTTATTTATCTCAAAACTGACTATAAATTTTGATATCAATTTTACTACGTAATCAAAGTTCTCAAATTTCTTGACCAACCATGTTTGAAAATGCTAAGCGTTCTATTATTTACGTTCTAAAGTTTTTCAAAAGAAATAAAGAAACGTTAAAAAATGTAAAGGATTATAGAATTTAATACAAGATCTCCCACGATCATCCGCATATAAATACTTTAACAATGTATTCTGAAAATCAATTAGAGGCATATTTCAATATCGAAAACATCGAGATCGCAATAATTATATTTTTATATTAAAAGTTCTAATTTAGAGCAAAATTTATGTCAGTTTTCTAAATAATCGACGTTTGATGTTACCTATAAATAAGAATGATGTAAGTACAGATGTTAGATATAAAAAAATTCATTAAAAATTAAATGATTTATTCAGAGCTTAAATAAGTTTGCTATATTTCTTCGGCCCAATAAAATATCATAATAAAATAGCGTTTGTAATTATACGCGACAAATACTCGGCAGTATTTTCAAGCGTAAGGCTACTCGAAATTAGAACCGAGATTGAACGAGTGTCGGACGACGAGTTTCGCGCACAATTTACCCAGTCAATCGCGGTAAACGGGAAAATCGTCGTTTTAGGCCAATAACACTCCATGGGACACGTGACGCAATTTCATGAGGAATGGAACTGCGCGCGAGCAAGCAACGTGGCTGCTAAACGAATTCTCCGCGAACGTTGTAGATCGCAAGCTGTTGAGGCAAAAGAGAGTTTCTTAGTGCGCAACATCGCCCTGGGAAAAAGAAGGAAAAGAGAGACTCGAAGGGAGAGCGCGAAGTTTTCAGACGTCGCAACGACGACGGCAAGTTTTGTGAATGCAGAAGATTTGAAACCACTGCTACTTAAAGACGAATCAGCATCGTCGCGAATGTAAAATGTGTGGATTTAATAAAATAAGGGAGCACACGTTACTGTTTAAAAACTTACTTAACAGTAATAACGTTTTCGCACGTGAAGAGATTCTCTACGTGGAGAAATTTTAATCTAGATAGTCTCGCGACTGTTATATGTTACGTTTTTTTTTTTACATTTATACGAAAAGTTTAATGAAACGTTTTTTCAAAAAAATGCCATACCGTCGTCGGTCACGTCGGTAATTTCTGATTTACACTTCACTCCCACTCGTCCTCAAATTCATGGGGCAAAGTTCGAATTATATATAAGAGTGCATCGCGCACGCATTTTTTACACCAAAAGTCACAGCGACATGGGAACGCGATTTACCTGAGGCATTCTCTCCGACAATATTAAAAGAGCAGTCCCTCGTGAAAAGGACGACGATGACGACGGTGCGCGTACCTGGGGCAAACCCGGAGGTGGAAGCAAAGGAAGTGTAGAAAGGGATGGGCGATCCGGATTGTCCCGAGTAGGAAAACGGCCGAAAGTTCTGCATGTTCGGCTCGCAGCAGTTTAAGTTTCCGCGGGGCGCCAAAGTTATAACGAGAATTGCTCTCCCCTCCCACCCCTCTCTCTTTCGCTCTCTTGCCATAAAGTTTTCCACCTTCGAGTTCCACCGCGCGTACATACCTTTCCCTATTTTTCTCACTCTCCCTCTTTCCTGCCCTTGTGTTTTTCCTCGCCTCTCTGTCTCTCGGTCTCTCTTTTTCTCGTGTCTATTTATACGGCACACGTTGCCAGAGAATTGTGCATACGCCCGCTCTGTCGTGCTCTCGCCCCCGTGTAAGCCGTGTACATCGCAGGTATTTTTTTCCGAATGCGGAACCCACCGTCTCTTTCTCTCGCCATTCTCGAGTTCTCTTTGTCACCGCACTCGTTCCCCATTGCCTTCGCGCCGGATATTCGTACGGCGAGAATAAAACGCTGGCATATTTCAGACTTATTGCCCCTCCGCGCTCGCCGAGTATTCTCGGCTCCTTTATTGCGCCTAGTTTCATTCTTTTCCGGTTTACGGTATTACCGCAACGGTATTACATGCGTTTCAGCGTTCTTATCCCCGTCCTTGTGCACGCAACATCGCTCGATTCCGCGGTTCTATCGTTTTGCGTATCCTCGAGGTATTCATCTACAGATTGTGGCGTTTTTATTTCTCGCTTACAAATACCATCTGAATTAAAGGAAATCTTCTAACATTAAAACTACATATTCTGCTAAGAATGTTCTTAAAATATCCCGTTTTTTTATATAGTCTCTAGTCAATTTAAAATATTTCAACAAATAAAAAAAAATTGATTAATACTGTCTTTCTTCGAGACTTTTGAATTTTGAGTTTAAACACCGAAAAAGTAAAATTAAAGAACTTTGAAAGTTTTCTTCGAAAATAAAAAACCTCACGGAGAGAAGAGTTTCCAATATTATCCAAAATTATATCCAATATTTTCTAGAACAATGCTAAATATATAAATAAATTACGATGGCTTTGGTAAAAAAAGCGTCTATATCTATGTTAATGTTTTTGTAAAAAAAAACATTATTTTTCTTTTAAACATTCAATTTTGTATGCCATATACTTTTAACATAATTTAATAATCTTTTTATAATTTTTTAATGATTGTTATCAGGTAGAATGTCGCGATAAACAATAATATATAATAACATTTATAAAGAAAAGAATTACAGTTACATACAATAAAATTTTCCACGCTGTCTCATTCATTAATTAATAATTTTAACAGCAAAATTATTTATGCAAATATTACACTATAGCAATAAAAGATTCCGATTATTGTAATATTACCAATTTCTTTTAACTTCCAAATACGTTCTGCCAATATTCTGCAGAATAGGATAGTTTATTTCCGTATTATCGTTATCCGAGCAAACAGCTTGGATTAATTTCAATGTGTCTGATTATTGATACTGTCGCATTACTGGGGAAACCCTATTACACTGTCAGACTGTCGCTTAAGTACCGAATGGTACTTTGGGTAAGGCTCCCAATAATCGATACTGTGAATGGTTGGAATGGTTTCGACCCTTTGACCCGCATTGATCCACAAGGATATTGTCGCTATTTGTCAAACCTTGCGTTATTCAATAATCAAGAAAGGGATCCGTAATTCGTTCAAAAGATATAATTAGCGCAACTCGAGATACGCTTACTTGACGTCGAAAGTATAAAAAATTGTAGAGAATTTTTACATTTAAATACGCCGGATACAAATAAAGTCCTTAATAAAGGAAATATTATATTATAAGAGTTAAAGTTTCAATTCTGTTAAATAGTTTGAACAGCAATAATCTGACTTTCTAATTTCTTTCTCTTCGCTCTCTCCTGGATCTTTTATTATCAATTAAATTTCACCCGCAGTTTTCTGATTTCTATAATAATCACCGAGTTAAGCTTCGAAACCAACTTCGAAACCCTGCCATTGTCTTTAATGTCTTGAAGTGATTCGCCGTAACGTCCCGCAGCGAGGATAGGTGCCGCAAGAAGAAGGAAGTCAGAGCGCGGAACGGGCGTGCTCGAGAATGGGCTCGGATAGCGGTGGCGTTTCAAGTAGCATTTCCTTGGCACAAACGACCCTCTTAATCAATCGCTAGCACCTCTCTTCTTCTCCCGGCTGCCTCGGCTCTACAGCTCGAGCTGTGCATGGAGCACCGTCCTCCACCCTTTCCTGCCGGAAGTCTAAAGCCCCCGTAACAAGCCGCAACTTCGATAAATCTCCCTCGCACCGTCTTTCTTTCCCCGAGAGCCGCGATTCCGCGGCATTAGTAAGAACGAAAGGAGAAAGGCGAGCAAAAGATATATCTCGGATCGATTTCGGCGAAGGCGCTCGAGAGATGCGATACGAAAAGGAGGGCAGTAGTGGGAAGCGAGGGGGGGGGGGAAACTGCAGATCGGGGGATGGGGGAGAAAAACTTATGAAAATCCGGGATTTATGGGGACGTGTGAGCGAGAATCGGGCCAGACCGCTGTGGCTCGGCTCTGACAAATCGTTTGGAAGTTAACGTTCTCGATCGTCCCTGGATCGCCTTTCCGCAAAGGCAAATCCCTCCCTTGGTGCCCGATTCTGAGAAGAAAAAAAAACTTTCGACCTTTTAGATATCCGTATTTCGTATCGAAAGTTTGCATGCGTCTCGCTTCGACGGCAAACGCTTTCAACGAAGTTAAAGTTGTTTCTTTTTTAAAAGTCGGGAAATCGATAAACACCACGATATTGGTTTCAAATTCTTATATTTTGTTTTACCGTTTGGCTACTTTATAGTTTACGGGAGAAGCATGTTTTCGCAAAACTCACGTTGAAAAGAACGAAGATTGGTAAAGTAAAATTGCGACTGAATATTATAAACTCAAAACAAATCAATAAGTCTAAATAGGCATCACTTGATAGTATATTTTATGATAATAAATGTTCCCGTTAGTTCTGTACGCTACGCATATTCTTTGAGTTAATAAAAGGAATTTCTTTTTCAAATACGTAGAAAAGTGCTATTTTACATCCAGCTTCATATTCAGACGACCGATCGGAAATCGGAAATCTTCAATTTACGAAAGATTTTAAATAAAATCATAGTATCAGAAAAAAATCTTCCTATCACGGCTCTATCATATTTTCCGCCGTAAGCAATATTCCAAGGTAAACTTTCCAGATTGATTCTGAGATTCGTCAATGGATCTGAACTGAAAGAAAAAACGACAGTGATCCGGGACATTCTATATAAAGATAGATGCGCAGGAATTTTGAACAAAGTATTTGCCGCTCCATATCACCGAATTCGAAATATAATCCCTGATTGCTGAAAGAGATCCTGGCGCTATGTCTCTCTCTTGATCTTCGAGCATGAGAACCCACATGTATTTCTCACGGAATTTTCGTGCTGAAGTTCTCCGTATCGGCAACCGTTCGTAAAAAGATCCGATGAAGTAGAATTACCGAAGGAAGGAAGGAACATGAATGCCTCGGCTGAATGGAAAATGGCAACTATAAGGAAAGTCTAAAAGTTTCGAGCTTCGGAAAACTGAAAATGGAGAAAGGCTGTGAGTTTAAGCGCCGATATAAACGATTCGGCTTCTTGCTTTCGGCGCTCGAGAAACGATCCAATCCGAATAGTCACCTGCGCCGTTTAGAAGAAAGCAATAATCGTTTGATTCCGTGCGTTTCTATAGAAGTAGAACCCTCAATTGCCGGACTCTTTGTTCGTAAGAACGAATAAGATCGAAATGCTCGCTGCACGCGGAGATAAACGCGATGTCCAAAATTCAATGTGCTTCTTTATCTCATCTATACATTGTAATTTATCATCTTCGTCTATTTATCTTAATGTGCTCAGATAAATCATGAATCCGGTATT
Organism: Temnothorax longispinosus; assembly: GCF_030848805.1. Lineage (NCBI taxonomy): Eukaryota > Metazoa > Arthropoda > Insecta > Hymenoptera > Formicidae > Temnothorax > Temnothorax longispinosus. Next base: position 17,044,384 of record NC_092365.1, on the reverse strand, counting down.
ACAATACCGGGTATACATCACATATATTGCGATAATAATCAATAATTAATGACTTAACATTTTAAAAACTAAAGAATAAATTAATATCTTCGTAAATAAAAATGTTTCAATTTTAGAAATAAAAATCCAGATATCATTATTACCATTAATAGTATTATCGATTATATTTGAGAAAATAAACGTTTGAATTGCATTAATTGGCTTTGTGAATTTCGTCGTCCAAGGACTATCGGTAACGCAAGCGGATCGCTTTGTCGGGGAAAGTCTCGGATCTGATCACATAAAGCAAGGATTACTCTAATCCATCGAAATAATTCTGCATTAGAGCACACACGGGGTTGGATATGGGGCTAATCTACTCGGACCAGGACCGAGTGCTCTTCGAAAACGCGGGAATTAAACGCGATCCCAAAAATATGAGGAAAGCGACCTCCGTTATAATAAATCCCAGAGTAACCAGTAGAAATTTATGCATCGTATAAGCCAATTATTTATTATATGCCGCCACGATTCAGGGGTAGTCGGGATAGAAACCTTTTTAGCTCTGCCGCAACCGCAGTGAAAAGAAACAAACGAAATACAGCGGTCGATCTTAATGCGAAAAAGCATGGAAATAAATTTAAATAAAACATTAAAGCTATTATTATACTACAGAAATCGATTTATACGCAATAGAGTCTAATATAGTTATGTGCTATAATCTTAATAATGTATTATAATATAAGATGCGAGTTAATCTCCGCTTTGTACTTATAAAAAGTTGCCTTTTCGTGTTGGCATTCGCTTCTAGCTATTCTGACAAAACTTTAACATATCAATATAATTTAGTTGACTACCGGGCTATAGAACGCTATTTTTGTTGGAATTACTTGATCGATCGTAGCAACTTTCATGTCTAACCATCTTCTACGGTATCATAACAAGCGCACTTCTGCGCGCGTTTTATGTTTGATCAGTAAGCAAACGTGAAGAAGAGGGTAAGAGGCATGTTACCTGCGCCAGCCGCCCCTAGCCTCAGGACTGCATCGCTTTGAAGAGAGATGGAGAGGGTGGCGGTGTCCTCGAGGCGGGCGAGGACCTCTTCGGGAATGTCCTCGGGTTCGCGGAGGCGGAGAGTGACTTCACCCCCGCCTCCGCCACCCTGGCCACCTCCACCCCCGGGACTCGTCGACGCCGAGTACATGAACACAGATCCGTATCCATGTAACGACTGCAGTGGCAGCCTCACGCCGCCCACCTCTCCGACCGGACCCTGAAAATCGAAAGATAGATCATTATTAGAAAAACGGGCCAATAAAAATGACAATTTTTAATTAGTTGTGTACGTGAAATTGTTAGGTTCTATGTATCAGATTACAAACTGATAAATAATTTTTAAAGATTTTAAAATAAAATAAATTAAACACTATCTATTTTCTTCCTCAATGATTGTACATTTCTTATTTATATCATTTATCTGATAATCTTTTCAATCCATATATCAGAAATTGATAAATCAGCAGGTTAGTAAAATATAGCAAATACAGTTAACGACATAACAACCTTAACATAGGTACGTACATTTAGAAAAAAATAGCTTCGCAGTAACCGAGCTAATCTTTATATTCTGTTTTATTATATCGTTTAACTCGATACTTCAAGTTTTATGGAAATCTAACGATGCCTTTCGCGCATAGTGTAAGCTCGGAGAAACAATGAAAAGAAACGATAGTTCTATTTCGCCAAATAAAACGATCGTGAAAACACTCGGCGCGCATGTTGCATCCTGTGGAACAGTACCGAGAAGCCGCATAATATATGCCATGGAATTCGATTGGCGGAACGAGTGGCTGTGGGAAGCGCGTCCTGAATCGATCGTAGCACGCGTCATATTAAATTTAAGGCTACAGTTTTCCCTTCGTCCGGTCGTATCCCACGGGAAGACCCTCGTTCCCTTTTGCCGTTCCTCTCAACTCTCGTTTCGTTTTCACCGCCACCGCAGCCTAACGTTCTCTTTTACGTACGGAAATATTTTGCCAATTTCGCTGTCGATGCAAATTTCAATTCGCGAGCGTCAATATTTGCTGAATCGTGCCGAAAAAGGATTTTGATGTACTGGCATTTTATCCGCCATCGAACGCACGTTTGACTTCCGTGCGAAAAAGATCCCACGCCGCGGTGAAAAATAAAGACAGAAAATTTCCGACAAATGCGAATGAAATAGAACTTCCCTATCATTTAGAACTACGATAAAAAAAAGCATACACATAGAGAGAAAAAGAGAGGCCTCTTCTAGTAAGAGATCGACTCTGCTTGAAGAATTTAAATGGAACGAAGAGATTCAATTACCGCCGCGCGTGTTTCTCCGCGCGCACAGTTTCTGATATGCTGTCGGACGTAATAATTAATATCGAAGAAACGTGGTGATAACGATAGTCGATATTACTCAGAAAAAGTGCGATGCAATATCGAGATACAATGGAAATTATCTGATGTTTTGTTTCACGCGATCGATCGGTAAGTTAATGTCACTACCCAGTAAAATGGAATTATAGTGTTCGCTATAAATGAATTATTCTGCTATTTCCTAAACCCGCTAGAGAAAGAGATAGAAATAGAAAGAGAGAGAGAGAGAGAGAGAGAGAGAGAGAGAGAGAGAGAAAGTCGCCTTCGGCAAAGTTTATCGATTACGGCCATCACGTGAAAGTTAACAAAAAGATATACTTTATGAAAACAAAGTCTAACAAAGAGTTGTTCACATAATGTGTACTTTTTGGAATAGAATAGAAAACAATTCTACCTTGCAAATTGAAAAAAATACTATTGACGACAATCTGATGTAAGCAAACTGATAGAAATAATTTGCATGTTATCGATAATAAAAAAAAGTGTTTTTTGGAAATGCACATACAACGTCAAAGCTAAATATAGATCTGTTTGTAGCCAAGCATAAATTTGAAATAACAGATGTTGTTGGTTTCCGTAAACAGGAAAGTCGATTTGTGTACAAGCCGGCGAGAATTAAAAATATCAGTGTAATACTGGTACAAACAAGGTTTACTGGAAATGTTTGTAGAACTCGGGCACGTATAAATGCCATTTGTATAAAGGCAATGTGCCCCGCTAGTACAAACACCGGTTTTAATTCTGACGCGAATCTATACAGATGCGAACCGTACAAACAGAGAGTAGTCCGTTTACCGATTAAAATATTACGCGCTATAATTGAAAAAAAATTTGCCTGTATAGCTATAAAAAATACGCTGGTAATAATATTATAAAAGAGAAATCTGTGAATATATTTCTATCAAAATTTACAAAAAATAAAAGCGTTATTATCTTCATCCACAAACTTCTAAATTATATTTTTAATTAACTCTATCTCCTTTTTAGATGTATCAGATAGATTAGAAGATTATCATTTTATTAATCGTTGTAATTGTAATATCTATATTTTAAGCTTAGCTTTGATACGACGAGGAAAAGATGAAGCTGTTATGCGATAGTTTGGGTTCTAACAGGTTATCTAAATATCATATCTAAATATCATAACAGGTTATCTAAATATCATAACACCTTATTACTTATTACTTATATCAAACGATTTTAAAGTCTTTGCGTTTGCAAAAGATTATGTTAGCTCAACATTTCTTGAATTTTGCGAATAAGGAATAGACCAAACAGAAACAATGCAAAGTGTCTTATTAAAAAAGAAAAAATAAAATTAATTAATTAATGTCATCTTGTCATATATTATTATAATAAAATTTAAAAAGTTACGAAAGTTTTGAAACAATCCTATTAATTGAAACAAATATTCTTTTATATGCCTCTATGTATAATCATACGATTACCTATGAAAAAAAAAAGACAATAGCGTTCTAGTAATAGCCAATATTATTTTTACGTACGTTTGTTAAATATTACGGATTGTGGTGAATCAACGCTTAAAATATGGTTTTAATAATTTTTTACAAACTTCAAATGCAATTTGTGAAATTTTTTGATATCATAAATTTCGTCGAAATATTTCCAAAAGCACGGTACGCTTAAGCTGGGAAATTTCAAGTTCGCACGTACACCCGTAATGCGTCCGATTTAATGGCCAGTGCCGTGTATCCGGTGGCGCGAATTTTCCCATTGTTAGCGGTCCAGGCGCGAGCCGCGTACTCTCTCTATTATTTACGTAAATTGATTCGTACCGCCGACTATTTCCGTGTCACGTATTCGCAGCCATCGAGCTAGCCGGCTTGGCGTTATAGGCGGCCAGCAAACCATCGCTATAGCCGGCGTGATGAGAGTAATTTATTTTAATGGTCATTTTCGTAATGGGTCTTTGAACAGGGCGCATTTCTGAATAGGACACGTATAGCGTAACACGACGATCTCGCTCTTCCTGCCTCTGCTCTCTCTGTATGTGCACGTGGTCGACGTGCTCCACGCGCGCGCGAGCGCGGCGAGAATGCACGGTAACTGTGCCATTCGCGAAAATGGCACTTGTTACCGGAAACAATGCCCGCCGTCTCCACACTTTTCCATTTTAGCAACCGCGAAAACTTTTCCGTTTCACCCCGCTCTTTCTCGTTTTTACGGCCGGCATTGTAGTACGCCGGGTATAACGGTACGGGGGAATCCGGTACAATTGGTAGAGCGACGACCCATTTATGACGCCCGAGGATCATTTCCGTGAAGCTGCAATTAATTGAATCCAACCCGAGGAACCGTGATTTATGTGACGCGCCTAGGAAACGTTTTTGTAATAGAAGAACGCTTGCTCGCTTAACAATTAGTCACTTCGTTCATTATATACGAATATATTACGCGATGTTTTTCTCTCCGTTCGTTGCCCAGCGAGGGAATATTTTTCGAAATCACTTTTGCCGTGAGTACATCGAGTAAACGAGGATGTACCCGAGAAACGTCGGAAAGTTAAATCGATTTCAAGTTCACCGGAAGAACGGAGAGGACTTTCCGATTCGACTTTCGCCGTGGCAGCAAAAGCGAGCTTCAAAGTCGGAATCCGGCGTTCTCGCTCGGCAAGGCGGAAGATTACGGTAATAGATACGGCGGGGCTCTGAAAACCGGGCAGAGCACACATCGGCCCTGGATCGACGTCATTCTCGATACACGCTATTACACGTGCTCGGTCAAGGGCGAAAGTCTCTCGTGGATACTCTCGGATAAATATCCACGGCACATTCGTGGAAAAAGGACTAATAAATATAAGATGCTTCGAGTTAGCTGATATATGAGTCTTTATAAATACCTTAAAAATATCCTTTTATTATTCACCATTAATTTATCGCTCATACATCCTATCGCTATCTGCACATTCGTCTCAAATTTCTAAAAATCCGTAAACTAATGTTTCATAATTTCACATTGATGATACCTTACAAGAACTTGAATCACATCGTGTCAAAATGTGTTCTTGTTGCGTAAAATCGACGAAACAAATTATTTAAGATTGAAATACTTTGCCAGAAATGAAAGAAAATACACAGAAACAATGCTTCTTTTAAAAAAATGAGAATAGAGTTAAGAATTCTTGTAAAAAATACTTCTAGCAAAACACAATTCGATTCTTGCTTCGAGATGAAAACGTAAAAAATAATAATAATAAAAAGAGAAATGAAAATACCACAGCAATATATTACTTTATAGTTTAAAAATGGTTTTATCATCTAGAGATTTTAACGGATATGATTTTTCACGAAATGTCGACGATTCGGATTGCTTCTGGATGATGAAGAGCCAACTCTTTGGGATTTAGGAAGAAGTAATAACAAACGGAAACTACAACTCTCGGAAGCCTGATAGATTTTATTTCGGCACGTATGCAAATTGACAAATTGAATTTCACTTCGTGCGCCGTTCCGAAATAAAAGAGGAACGATACAAGCCGATATATGGCCCGCAAAAAACCGAATGAAAAGCGGATACGGCCGCGATTTCACGCTGGAGCGCGATTCCGATTTCGGAACATTAATCAGCATCCTTCGTTCCGGAATTCCCAATAAACAGTGCCCAAGTACCAAGTGATTATTTACGGGATGCGGTAAACGTGCGACAATTATTCGGCTTTCGTCTTTTCAGCTTCGTGAGCGCGGTCTTTCCACGAGAAATATCGAATTTTCTCCAAAAAGAAATAAAATAGATAGATATATATAGCTTTGGCAAACGTTGCAGACACGATTTTGCCTGCACGTTGTGTGTGTGTGTATGTGTGTCACAAATCTCCGCCAATAATGAAAAAAAATGTACATATAACCGCAATATATTTTTATATCTTTGTTAAACGGTGACGTACAAATTTGGCGAGCATTCAAAATGTCGCATGACACATCGGAAAAGATCGTAGCGTTTAGAATTCAAGAGATACAAGCCGATGTCAAGAGTTTTCGAAGCGCGAGTCCATCGATGTGAGGAATGGAAGTCGAGATATCGCGTTGGCATTACGTGTCATACACACGAGCTTACCGCGGGGTCGTGCCACGATCGTCTACGTACGTACGTACGTACGTACGGCGAGCTGCCAAGTCCCTTCTCGCACGACAAACAACCGGAAATGTAGCCATAACAATGCGGATATGCGCCGGTGCAGCCGCATGCGCGCGCGAGCTTTCGCGTACGCGCGAGGCACACGGACGCGCGACGCAGATTTCCTCGGCCATAACGCAAAATGCGAACCGCGCTCGTAAACGCGGACTTCCCTTTTGCCCTCTCTGCCCCCTCCCTCGTTCGCCGTCCGTTCGTCCGTCTCGCTCTGAAAATCGAAGCGACCCGTAGCACACACCACACGGCCCATACGAACTTTACTAAATGGAGAGTGCACCGAAAGGATTATCTCTGCCGCGCGCGCGTTTCGGATGTCGGGGGCCGCGCATCGATCGAGTTCGTTTACGGCGCGGACTATTGGGGTTACAAATCAAAGAGCTGGATCGAGCTCTATCGAAAAATGCGAATTGCGCCCACGTATATAGCGTGATGCGTATAGGCACTTTAGTGCGAAAAATCGCGCGCGTCTGTGTGGGATTTTTTTTTCTATTTTTAGAACAAATGCAATGGCTAAAAAACATTTGAATTCGACATCCCAATGTGGGTGGGTTTCTACGTCGAATCATAGAATATCACTCGCGAAAAGCCTTTCACCTGCACGCGTTTATGGTCCACGCAAAAAAATAATGTCCCGACATTTCCGCTGCAGAAAAATAAACTTCAAGCTGACCCTCTCGATTTATCCATTTATCACAGAAGTATTTGCAAACCAAAAAGTTAGGTGTCGATTCGAAAACGCTCGGCTCAGAGTTCACAAGAAAGCTAAGCCTCGCATCTTTCAATGGATGACCGATCGAGCAGGCACGGAGTGAAATTTGCGCGTGACACGAGAGCCAGCAGCAATTTTCTTTGTTCGCCGTTTCCAAAGCACGAATGACGGAGGCGTGAAAACGCTTACGACAGGCGAGATGGTTGGGCGATCTCGCTTTGTGCATTTGACGCAGCTGCATATTTGCAGCAGCACCACCAGCAGCAGCAGCAGGCGGCAGTTGCTCGTCACTGGAAAATTTACGACGGCTTCTTCCCTGTCGCGTCGTTTCCGCGGTCTCTCGTTTCACCACGATGCCCATGATTTTGTCGTATTACCGTAACAAAACTTTAAACGTCAAGTTATAGAAGTAAAACTTGAATTTAAAAAATACGAACGCTAAATGTAATATAAAGAATACGTAACGCTAATTGACCCACTTGATTCTCTTCAAAGCGCCGAAATTTATTACAGGGACAAAATAATTTCGATGAAAAATCTTTTCCTTGGTCGTCAAGCCATTCTGGCATTTTCGATTACGATATAACGATGTGCTACGGAGCGAGAATATGCTCGATACACACCGATACATCGTCATAAAGACAAATATTTGATGGCACTTATGTGGAGAAAAGTAAAGATGAGATAGTGGATGGAATAGAGTGATAAGGCCAATTACAAACGATATATGAACAAGCGCGTATGCGACGATCAATATAAACGGCATATTTTATATTTCATATCTCTTCCACCGAGTTTACTGATGGGACCTTTCATTTTAATAATCAAATACCACGCACAAAGTCATATTTGCCAATATAAATAAACAAATCGTACATAATAAAACAATACGCATGTGGTGTGCATCAAATAAGCAATATAAACTATTAGATTAATACATATTTCAATTAAGCCAATTTCTGATAAATCTGATAAATTATTTTTAATATTGTGATGGAAAATAAAATTATATATGGGTCTTTTTAAATTCTTGGGTTTTTACACTTTTCACACTTCCGCCGCTCGACAGCTACGCCCCTCTGGCCTCTGAAAAAAGAATGTTCAACGAAAAATTTTAGCGTCGTCCATGGACAGACAGACGCACGTTTAAAACGTTCGGGCGATGAATCATTGTTGCGAAAAACGGGTGTATCCGGTTGCAGCGGGCGGTCGTTCGCATGGCTATACGAGTCATGCCGCGAACATTGTTTACAAGGTATGTATCTGCGCGCCATCGGGTAACGCATGCGACACGTGTAACGCGCCGCATTCACACACCCGTCCCCCTTTTTTTCTTTCCACTCTACGTACCAGTGGTCTACGCTAAATTATACACGACAACAGAGTGTCGCGGTTGCACACAACGCGGTGAAGATTGAGAACTGCCGGTATTCAGAATTCTTTTTTGGTCAATTGCAATAATCCGACCATAAAGAAATTATAATAAAAAGCTGAAAGTCGGTAAAGGAGATTTAAGTACCGGAATATACAGCGTATAAAGTGAAAAGTAAAGTGAACCGAAATACCTTTACGCCGTGTCTGACTTATAATGGCATGTTCTACTGCGCCCTTGTGTATTCTAACTCCGCACTTCGCTCCTTCTATTGCATCCTATTTATTCGAAATCTACTTTAATTTAACTCGATATGTAGCATTTTCCAAATTGTACATTACATTTATAAAGTTTCATTAGAATTTCTAAATGTACTGCAAAGTATAGTCTTCCAAAGTGAACATTATAAAAACGTTAGACGTATGATTCTTAAAGTACTGTTACTAAAGTACTTCATCAAGTGTACTTTAGAAAAATATCCACATCGATAAAATGCATGTCGAACCGTGTAAAAAATTGTGCAATAAGACACGCGATAGCACATGATACACGTAATGTGCGAGAGCAACGAATGGAAAACGAAACACCGCGCACCGTGACGCGCGTAAATGTGTTCGCACGATGAATTATCGCTGTAAAAGGGGTGCATCCAGCGGTAACGACGCACACGAGTCGCCCTGCATATCGCGTATTGTTTACAACTCGAAGCGGACATCGTTGTGCGTTCGCTTTACGCCACAGCTATCAGCCTAGACGACGTGGTGCGCTGGCATCCCTCTTTTTCGCCCGTGACAGATAAAACGCGTCCCGTTGTATTAATCCTGCCCGTTAAATCGGTCGTGCTCCAAGGTACAACGCGGAAACGCGATGTGTCGTCGTAACGGATGATACCGACGAACTTTTCGCGAAAATGTCGAGTGACGTCGCGCACACGCGCCCGCGATAACGTGTTCCAAATTCGACCAAGGCAACACGCGGAAAAATAAAAACGCGCGAATATGATTTTAACGCGAACCATGACATTATGATTACAACGTAACGTCTGCTTAACGCGTTACCAAGTTTATCCCGGAAAAGATAACAAGGAGCCTACAAAAGTGATGCAGCCTCTGGGGAAATTATCTCGCTAAGATCATCTTCCGAGGAACTCGACGCCTTTTGCTTCTGGGTTAAGGAAAATTACATGGCCAGGTTAAGAAGGACTTATTAGGACGAGAGAAACATTATTATTATATCCGTTATTACCGCGATCCTGATGTAATGCAAATCTCATTTCAAAATACTAATGCGTCGAACAATATGTCAAAGTGCTATCCTTCGATATAGCAATAAATGAATCGAATTGAAAACAGAAACCCGTTATTAAGTTAATTATGTCTGTTTCAAATTAAACTCCCATCTAGTTTGAACTTTGTGATTTATTGTTAGAATAATTCCACAAACATAATTAAAACATAAGCATAATTATATACGCAAATAATGTCAAAGAAAATGTTAAAATAGTTAATATGCAAAATAATATTTGCACGTTTAGATGCAAAATAACATCACGTAAAAGATATCAATCGGCCAATCTAAGGTCTAAGAATCAAATCGAAAGTATAGGAAATTAAAATCGATTCGCCCCGATTATCCAAGCTCGAAACTTCGGCAAAGTGGCTGGCGTGAAACCGGCGACATAAAATCGCACTTATGCGACAAAGAATCGAGCGATTGGCCATTAATCGGCCTCCGGGTATAGACGTTGATTCGCGCAATTGGCCAAAGTCCGCCAAAGGAACAATGGATTCGCGTGGTTCGCATTGACGAAACGCCGACAGCGAGCCGCGGGCGAAGGGAAAATTGCGCGGAATCGATTAAAAATTCCATTCGGAATTGCGTGTGCTCGCGTACATACACCGTTGCATCATCTTGCGTAACTTCCATCCCCCGCCGATCGTGCCTGTAGATTTTCCTCCCTCGGCGGCCCCGCGAGAATCGCGTAATTACGGCGATCCCTTCCCGTTTACTCTGCCACCTGCAGGCCCCGAAGCAACGCGGGGATGGTCACCATTCCCCCTGTTGGTTTCCTCCTATATCTACACGTGACCACCCCCGATTGCCGATCATCTCTCTCCCTCTCTCACCCCCTCTCTCTCTTTTTCTCTCTTACGTTCGCTTACTCGTTATAACTACATAGTCGTTTATCAATTTTGACAATTAACTCTAGTATTATGAAGATTTGTTTTAGTTGCAAGGGTATCGACCAAGAGAAATATTTTTTACATATTAACAAAAAAAATACTTTGTATCTACTAAAAGAAATCACGTATTAATTACCTTTTCAATTGCTGATGTCATGTAAAAAAGGGTTAAGATAAAGATATCCTTGGGTGATGGCGTTAGCTTTTACCTTCTGCTTTCACAAAATACGATAATACAGTATAATAATAATTTCTTTTGATTATTAATAAGTTATAATATTTGTATTGTGTATCATTCTTTCATTCGATATTTTAGATTGCCATTGTTTAAATTAATATTAATATCTTTTGCAATATACAACTCTAGGCATTTATTCTGTCATACGTTACGTTTGTTTATCGGTAGTAAATGTACCATAAGGTATACGATACTTGATAATAAACTGAACACACCAGTAGTGTGAGTTTCGAAACACGTTACGGTTGAGCCATTCGAAAACAGATGTAATTAATTAAATATAAAGCATTTCTCGACTGCATTTATGACGTTGCAGTTTCTACTATTAATTTCGATCTAAATTGCATTGTGATATTATATTAAATCCGCAACCGACATCCGTGATGACGTTTTGTATTCCATCCCGCAATTAGCAATAATTATTTGCGCCGCACGACTAATCACGACTACCCACCCGGGCACGAAATAAACGACGAGTGAACGACTGACGTGCGCTCTTCCTATTTACGGAATATCTAATTGCAAAATCGTGGAAACACGAGAGGTTAGAATTACACAAAACTGAATTGAACAACGAGCACGTTCTGAACAAGCGCGTATGAAATAGCCATGTAATCTACTACAGCCCGGCTCTATTATGCCGATAAATGTAGCCCGGTACACAAACAACGGGAACATTACATCGACGGCCAGTTCATTTTGTGCTTTCGTTAACAAATAGAATCAGGTTTGAACGTTAACGTGATGGTTCGAATTTTCTCCATGCTCTTAGTACGAATATCGAATATACAGGGTGTATCCTTTCACAAATGTTGAAGATCCGAAATGGTTTCTATATGTTTCCGAATAGATAATTTCAATACTACACATATGAAAGATATTATTAACTTTTACGTTATGAGTGGTTAAATATTAGGAAATTATCACGAATTGAACTATAGGATTACGAAGAGATATTCGAATTCTCTCTCTCGTGAACTATTTCATTAGGACTTTACTTCAACGGGATATTAACGGCGAGACTCAAGCATAAAACTAAGTTACGAAAAATAAAATGTTCAATGAAATGTAAACTAAAGAAAAATCAAAGGGTGTCCAACGCTTCAGAGACACCTTGTATAAACAACCAGAGTCCGGAATGGCTGTAACAGTTTATACGAGAGATGCGCGCGGAACACTCCCCCGGGCTGCGATACCACCATTTGTTTTCATTAAAAGTTATTACTGGCCATGTAAAAACTTCAATGCGCGCGGCGGTAACCTTTTAAAACCGACCAGTATGCGTCGCCATTATACGTAGAATAATTTTTTGCTGCGCGAAATACATTTGCCACGAATAATGCTCTCGCTGGAAAATAATTTTGCCGATACAGCGCGCGCACGCGTTTCCATGATTCCGCAAATTACGGTCATTACAGGAATATAGTTGTACAGTTTTGCGGGATATTACGCCAAATAATAGCGTATAACCACAAATGTTAATGCGTTTTCCTCTGCCGTGATACTCGTTCCACAGATTAAAAATTTCGGCCTTTATAATAAACACAATGGCTATTGTCGCTTTCTAAATTAGTTTCCGCGTTATCAGCAATTAATCCATAATACTCAAAGGATTTTTGTGCGAAAACGCTGAGTTTCGCCCCTATCTATTATAAAAAGATAAATGGATTATCTAGAATACCTTCATCTAGGACAACAAAGCCACGAAATAACTATAACATATCCAAGAAAACAATTGTTAATAATGCTGCTTGATATACAGTCAGCAGCTAGGAATTAATTGGAAATTTCTCCCTACGGAGATACGTGCTGACAGACGAGAAAAAGCAATAAGTTAATGTGAATAAAAAGAGCACCTTTCATAACGGCGAAGCGAAAGAACTATAGATTTCGACAAAACGTAGATACAACACGGATATATCAAAGCCGCCTGTTGCGTTCGCCTAGATTGATGAAAAATGTAATTGTCAAAACTGTCGATAATTTTCACGTGCATATATATATATATATATACATATATGTATGTATATATACATGTAGATATGTGTATATACCTATATATACATACACATTCTAGGTCAGTTAGTATAATAACGTTAGTTATATATAGTAACAGTTAATGTAATAACGTTTTCATAATTGTACTTAATGTGAATGTAAAATTCTTAACCTATATAGAAATTTACTTATCGAGTAAATAATATAGGCTGACTCCTTCCTCTCGATCGCCTGAGAACAATTATACGTGCCCTTATTTCAAACGTTTCTTCGCGGGACAATTCGTGGCAGCCTTGTATTAACGTTCTAGATTGCATATAATAAAACGGATTGTTAAAATAAAACTTTTATGGGTACGCTTTTGTCGACGAGCGCCTTTCTTTTATTCCAGGCGTAATTACGAGCAGCACCGTGAAAAAAAGAAGAGGACTAAAGAGGAAATGCAAGTGGAACGGGATGAAGAGCCAGAAATGGCGCGGAGAATACGTGACGCACGAGGTTGCGTCGGACACGACCTACCACCATCGTGCTTTCCCGGATAAAAAGCTGATCGCGAATTTTTCTACGCACATCTCGACAAAAACGAAAGAGCGTTATGCACTTTACCAAAATGCCGAATTATATACGCGAATGATTTCGTATTTTCGTATTTGGCGAGGCAGTAAAGTTTATCTCGTAGATAAAAGAAGTGCATTAAAAAAACATTCATAATCATTCTTAATGATGTCGTATTATTAATTTAATTTTGAAGTCGGCAGTTATAAAATATCAGTCTAATTAGCAGTCACTATAAGTACAAGAGAACGTTGACTTAAAACAAAGGGGCGAAGATGAACAATACAAAGAGATAAAAAAAAAATACCGGCAAACGAAGCAAGTATTTATACGATGCTCCTTGCTTCGAGAGCGGATAATAATAAATTAAAAACTTTGCCGGTGCGTGCAAGAAAGACGACGGCAGAACTTTTCGTTCAAAGGAAATCGAAGCCGAGCGGAAACTGATCGGCAGTAGATAGGAGAAATTCAAATTATTTACGACTGAATAATAACGAATGATTCATGAGCGCGATTATTTACGGCTGAAACGGTCAATGATTTATGCAAGCGGCGATAGTTGCGGCAAATCACAGGCCACAGTCTCGACTATATCCGCAGCAAATGGATGCACTTGCCTGATAAACGCAACTCGCAACGAAACGCAGCTGCATCCTGCCCTCGCTCCCTCTCTCTCTCTCTCTCTCTCTCTCTCTCTCTCTCTCTCTCTCTCTCTCTCTCTCCCTTGCTGCACCGTCGTACTTTCGCCCTCGGGCGCGCGGTTACCTGCGCGAGCAATGATTAAACAGCGCCGTGGGGCCGCTCTTCTCTAAAGGAGGAAAAATTGCGGAGGGGATCCGCGACGTGGAGGGCAAGTTTACGCGGTGTCGCATCTGGCGCGCGATGACACCTGCAGCAGCCGCGACAAAAACCGCGTTTATACTCGCCCGTAAAGACTGACGTTGCACGTGTACGCATTTTCCTCGCACGTAACATCTCCTCGCGCTTTTCTTTACGATTCTTTTTTCGCGAGAGTTATCCTTCACGCGCGACGTACCATCGACGATAAGGACTTATCACCGGTAAGAAGGAAAAGACGAGTTTCGCGAAGATGATAGTTCTAAGGAGAAAAGGACCTACTAGATCAGACTAATAAGATTTTATATTTTATTAACGCTTTCGCAAGCGTCAAACGCAACGCAATGTGCCAAAGTAGATAACATTAATTAATTGAACGCAGCGTGTATCGGAAATGCGGCGTCGTGCTATTGCAAACCTATGTAATTTTTTTCATTTCGTTAAATTACAAAGGACGCGTGTGGTAAATTAAAATTTTGTTCCGTCCTTTTATCGCGCGGCCGGATTTTCCGCTCATTCGAACATGCAGCATTAAAATCCCCTATCGATATATTCGATTACGTTGCAAATGTTCAGCGATAGTTACGCAACAATTACTCTACGCAACGTTGTAGCAAATAATTTAATACTTTGCGAGCAACGGTAGAGAGATACCGCGAAACGTGCCCGATCGTTTTGCCATGTAAATGCTCACGAATTACTGACGAGAACGAGTTGTACCGTCTGACAACGGACATTTGTAACTATCGATGTCGCTTTTACTATAACGAGTGGCACACAACCGCGCGCCGTAACTGGAGCAAGGTATTCGAAGCGAAGCGCTAACACTCGGGAGTTGCGCAATTTAAATTACTACCGCGTCGAGTTGTAGCACCAGTGTGCAGATAGTCACTCCTGGGAGCATTTACATACGAAATCTCGTTCGCTAAACATCCGTACTGCGCGCTGTACCGATAATATTGTACGTTACCGACTTCGCGCAACTTGTTTTCAGAACATCTCGATTATTCAAGAGTTATTGCTGCTAAATAACGTCAAGATTTCATTGCCTCACGATAACGATTATTGCAGCCTCGTACATCGCCTGCAACTATCCGCATTATCATTATTGTTCGTTTCTGTTGTATTACATATTGCATTCAATAAAGTTATAATTAATTACTATGCGAATGGTTGTAGTTACCAATTATTATCGATGGATCGTAATTTGTCCCGTAATGGAAACTACATTTGTTATGATTGAGGGAAAAAAAATCTCGACGTATGGATTTGGCTATCTCATCGAAAACGCACTTCAAACTCGATTTCTCGCAACCATTTCTTACCAAGACGAATGGATCGTTCTCGCAGCGGGAAAACGTCTGGCGGACGACGGAGCACTCGTGTACGCTTGTCAGTGGCGTCCCGACCCACGTCGTCGCGACGCGCGCGGGGGCCACGAGCTTTATGAACGATGAGCTTATATGGGATGTAACACGTGCCGTCGACTCGTAATATACGAGCGGACGGGAAAAGGTCCGCCGTGCCGGCATTTTACATCGTCAAGCCGTCAGACGAGCGTACACGTAAAGATACAAAAGTAAGATGAACAGTTTGGACGAGTAGCTAAACGTCGCAGGTGCCTAATCCACGTATTCCGATATTTCATTCGAGCAAGCGACATACGTGGCAAGTGTAATCCCGGAGCCTCTCAAATCCGTAGGAATTGATCACCCACGTAAGATATGCACTAAAACACGATGAAACGGCTGCGAGATATAAATTGTAAGAAAACATCTCGAGTGTTTTGCAAATTGCTATTAATGTATTTAAAAAATTATCGACAGTTATTTCAATTTCAATCGATCGTGCATGCGTGCGCGGCCACGTGCATGCGCACATTGGTAAATACATTAGGTGGTGATGGGTGATGTGGAAAGAAATAAGACGAAGAGAGAACAGGCGGAAGGACGAAAACGTCGCATGATGTTAGACGCAGGATGCGTTACACGCTGAAAATTGGGCCCCGAAGAGACGATCTATCATATCCACACGCCTGCTATGCCGAGTCGACGAGCGGCGAATGAAAGAACGGACGGGAAAGAAAAGAGGGAGAGACAGTGGCAATCAAGTTATGTCGAATACGATATATCGTTCAACTTTGTTTCCCGCATCCGGCGGCGGTCTAGTCGTGAACGTGACGAATGCCGGCGATATTTTCCGTTACATTAATATCATCCTCTTCTTTTCAATGATCAAAGAACGCAAGATCGATTATTTGTTCGATCAATACTGCGCTCAATTTTACATTCGACTTTACATTGAATTATAATTCAAGGATTAAATTATTTCGAGGTAGAAAATAAAAATAATAAACGTCAGATTTTTGAAATTTGAGATTACGGGTTGAAGTCTGAAGATTATATTTTTCAGTATTCCTGGTTATAACGTTACGCATGCATTATCATTCCGCGGAATTAGCATCCATTCTTTATCGGCTTATTATACGTCCACCATTTTCCTCGAGGTTAACCCCGCTATTAATTCGGCGAAAAGCGGACCGGAAAGTTCGGTGATCGGTCATACCTTGCGCTGCTACATTTCCCGGCTCCTCCGATTATTAATCGGTAGACATTTCACGCGTCCAATTATAATCTCCGCCGATGTGGCCCAATGCGGAGGGCACTAATTACATCGGTCCAGCCGCGGCCCGGAAGTGGAACGAAGGGCTCGGGCTTTGTCAGTTGCGAAATTTACCGCCCGTCCCACGGGTAAATCTGGAACCGACGTTATCGAAGGCATGGCTACCGGATTAGCTTGTCGGCGAAATTATATGCGTCCCCGTTGTTTTCTTCGCGCCGCTAATCCGCAGGAGCTCTCGCCGCGAGCGCTGCTCTCGAAATAATTATCCTCTTAGGCTGTGAAATATCTAGTCTCGCGCGTTGGGATATATTTTTGATTCAAAGTAAAACTTTTATAAAACAGAATTCTCTCGTTGTGAAAGTAGAAAAATACAAAGATATAGAAAATGTACTAACAAAAATCTAATGTATTAGTCTTAACGTTAATGGAAAAATTAATTTTTGTAACACAATTTGCCATTTAATAGACATTTTTGCGAAATGACACCGGCACAGTCGACAAATTACAATGTGTCGATTTCGCGAAAACTCCCGACGCTATTGAGCCGCCGCGGTGAAATGTGGAAAAAGAGTTTCCCATATTCGCTCGTTCGTTCTCGCGAGCGAATCAAGAAGAAAAAGACAGGACACGGGCCAGTCAATTTGATGGAATATTGGCTAAACGTTATTGCGGTTCGTCGCATACGTCCACAGTCGGAAAAATGCGGATGGGCGCGATCGACTGTGGTTTTCCAGGGGAAGGAGAAATAATTCCTGCGTTTTTTTACGCCTCAGCGCGGTTAATTCGCCGAATCCATTAGCTAAATGTTAGTTTTCAATTAAATTTCGTGATTTCATTAAAATTGCCATTTCCGTGTCGCGATTCTTTTACATTCGCCTGTAGAAGATTCTGCGTTTAAGTGCTGCGAACACCTCGGGACGATATAACGCAAGTAAACGTTGAACGTGTTCATATATTCCATAACTTTCGCAGATCGGAAACTTATCGAGTAAAGCGCTATATGCAACGTTTTTCG
Source organism: Temnothorax longispinosus (assembly GCF_030848805.1). Taxonomy (NCBI): domain Eukaryota; kingdom Metazoa; phylum Arthropoda; class Insecta; order Hymenoptera; family Formicidae; genus Temnothorax; species Temnothorax longispinosus. The sequence goes on along the minus strand of NC_092365.1, from coordinate 17,026,318 downwards.
TTTAGATGAATCCAATATATAGATTTCGGAACTCTACCGGATAAGGTAAAAGTTATCAGCTAAAGTGGTTCAGCTTATAACTGATAACTTCCACATTATCAGTTGAAGTTTCACAATCTAGAACTAGTGGCTTTTATGTTATCAGTTAAAGTTGAACGAGACCCAGCTCGTATCGACTTAAACGAGCCTAACATCGATTAAACTTGCCTAAACGAATATGAATATATGTGACAGAGCGCTTGGAGTTTCGGTTTCGATAACACAGATGCACACATCAAGCCACGAGAAAGATTCGAAGGAACTGCAAGACGTTCGCTAATAAAGGTCGAATGTTAATCAACCCGTATTTTATTACGGTTATAAACTACTGGCCGTCGTACCTAATTTACATGGCGGACATAGTCTACTTTCCAACTCTGTAAAGCTGTCGGAAGGAAGTGCATCGGCAAGCTTTCCGCGCTTGTAACTTTACCAGTTAATAGTCGCCAATAATTATTCGCGGCACGAAAGTATAGCGCGAAGGGAAGCGCAAAAAGCTCTCGTCCAAAGTTTTCGACGCCTGTGCGCTTCGCATCGATGCCTCGGCAGTATTCCACAAATTAGCTCGCGTCTTTCTCGCCCTTTTTCCCTTTTTGCTCTTGCACCTCCGTCGTGCGTCTAGGGGTGTGTTTCACTTAACGCTCACGACGCTCGCGAGCATCATTCGTCCTTGTTTAACATTTGACAAACAAGAATGAAATGATTCCGCACGAGCGTTGCGAGCGTTAAGTGGAACGCACCCTAGATCGGAAAACTAGTCGTGTACCATTCGATTATCCCTATTTTTCCATATGTTATTCTCAAGTTTCCGGCTACTCGTTCAAATACCGCGCCGTATTTTAATTAAATAATGAAATACGTCCGATATACCAGTCAGTCATTTTGCGTTTTTGTTTTTTAAATAAACTTTTTGTACAAGAAGCTCTTTTTTTATTTTTGTATCCAGATATTCGTGAATTTGAAACACAAGGTCGAATTGACTAAACCGTTTAAGTTTCTTAAAATGTGCATTTCATTTTTGCATATCTTATTCGATACTGCCGCAAATGCGCATACTGTGGAGCGTGCGTTGCGAAAAAATAAATGGCGTTGGAAACGTGATAATGGCTTATCTAACTCATTAGCATTATCGCCTACACAAAGGTCGTCACTTAAATAAGTTCTCCCGTCAGAAAGTATCTTTCGCTATAATCTCTTTTCAACGTTCCCCGCAGAACACGGCTCTAGTTATCGTGAACATTTTTACCTGTCGCGAAAGTACGCACGATCCTTTTCACGATAGCTTTCGCGCATGAAGCGAGCAGGCAGTACTCCGCAGTACTTTTTATGATTAACGCTTTATCATGACTGTTTTAATTTAATATAAAGATTGTCGCATAATTACACATTCCGTGCTTATTAATGAGGAAAATATAGATAATACTGTTGTAGTTTAAGTAATGATTTATAACACAGATAATAGGTACGTCACGCAAAATTACTGTAAAATGATGTTAAAAGTCATTGAGTTATCATTTATAGCGATTATCTAAATATAAATCTAAAAATCTCTATAATTGCAGCATCAATAACTTTTCACTTCAAATTTTCGTCAAAGTAGCGTTTTGGCAAGCGTCGCGCTCGGCGATCAACTTTATTTCCATCAGACCGCTCTACGGCCTCGTTCCGAAAAGCTAACCGTAAATTCGTTACGCATATATTAATGTCGCGACACGTCGGAGGAGAGCCCGGACGCAGTTTTCCAAATTCGCAAAACATCGCTGGCGCAAAACCATGAATCCCGCGCGAGTTCGCGTTGCGCAAGCCGCATAAACTACGCTAAATTCCCCCATACTTACAGTTAGTTAAATATGCAGCGGAATATCAGAGAGCGGCGGCGGGGATGACCGTATCCTTCGTAATATAGTGCGATACTTGCAAGGTATCCCGCATAACTCGAACCGGGCATGCGAGGGACACGAGGAGGAGGGTCTAAATGGGGACTATGCGGGGTGAAATAATATTCCTCGGCCATAATTTCGAATAACTCGCGCGTATGCGGCCCGAGGCGTATTTTACCAGGCTCGGGATACGGTGTCCATAATGTTCGCGCGCATACGAGATGTAGCTTAAATGCATATATAATGCACCATCGATCTGGACATATAGGCACATCGCCCTCGATTGAGTTATAAAAAATTATATTTAAAACACTGTAATTCGAATGATAAAATCTAATAGTTTTACAATTACAGTTTTACCCTTCTGTATATATCTAATTATCTTGCACGCCATAATTTTCGTATCACACTGGCGAAACACAACCCCATCATATTATGATTATTGTAATGTTCAATTAAGCAATAATACATTTTTAACAGTTTCTAATTCCTACCAAAAAACTGTAATATTTAATAACTGCATATAATAAATAAAATCTAGAAATTCTTCATTAGGTAAATTAATTGGTATCAAGAGTATATCATCGAGACACTTCAAAACATGTTCGCGAACGATGATTTTGTGCCATCGCATGATAGACGATCCTCTCGCTTGTTGCTTGACGCGAACAATTTCGTGAATTACGTATCCAGGAACGTACGGAAATAATTCTTGCATATTTAACGAGGTATAAGGTAACAGGGTCGCGCCACCATGGCACACCAATTTCCTCGCAGAAAATTCACCGCTTTTGTACCGCGCTCTCCTTCTCCGTCAGTGGAACCAAATAAGGACCGTTTCGCAGCGTCACGAAGCGACGGGGAAGGACTACGTGCCGCTGTAGATACGGAAATAATTGTTGCATATTTAATGAGACGAGAGGCAAAGCGCCATCGTTCCTCCGACCATGTCTTGATCCTCCCGAGAAAATTCCGCAACATTCGGAAGCTCCGTCCTTGCAACTAGAGGACGAGATAAACATTGCATTTTGATAACTTTGCATAAAACACGGAAGATAGACAGCGTATCCATTTGCTATCGCATCAACCTTAATGACATGTTTTTTAAGTTGAAAACTTGAAATAATCTTGTCAGCGTTACTAATTATATAAATATGTTACAATTCACGTGTAATCAATGGTAAATTAATTGTAATCATACTTAATGTACCGTACAGTTTCGTCTAACGAGGGTCTTTTGTAGACGCAGTAATGGAAAAAACTAGTAAACTTCGCTATCTTAACGTTTGAAATAAATGAAAAATGGAGAGGCAACGCGAGAAAAGAATCAGTTCGTACAACTTTTCGTTTTTATAATTAGCAAGTTTCGCGAGAGCTTCATCTCCCGAGTTTCTAATTCGTCGATCAAAAGTGAAGATAATTAGCACCATGTCGAATACGAATTGGCCTATACAATTGTACGCTTTAATGGCTCGAGAGACGACGGGGTATCGTTCGCCCGGAACGCCGCGCCGAACCCTCGCGTAACTACCCCCTTTGGGGCGTCTCAAAAACCCTTCCTCCTCCCTTACCCGCAGCCATTTATTAACGCCCTTTTCTCTCGCGTAGCGTGCGCACGCGATGCGCACAGGTTCACAGGTAATTAATTTAGTTTCGCAATTTCTACCGTCGAAGGAAGTCCAGCGTTCTGCGATTTATGATCCTGAGCTCTTTCTTCGTATTTGCAGCTACGCTACGTTGCGAACAGCAAAGTCGCACGCTCTCGCGATCGCGATCCGACGTGGCCCACCGCAAAATAAATTTGGTCTATCGCGTATAGAGCGCAAGCATTATAAACCTTGCATTGTACCGATCGATCGGCGAACGCATGGACGCAAAATGCAATGCACGGTCGCAGGTTCAATATTAAAGAGCCGAGCGAGCGGATGAATTCGCGCGTAATCAATTTCTGTTCGATCGTAAATCGCGTAGGTTTATTAGCACGCCAAGTTTCACAATAACCGATGAATTCATTAACGATCGTATAGCTGTGAGAAAAATATAATTTTCAAAAAAATAATTATACTTCTATTTCTAAACATTAAAGTGTGCATATAGATTCCTTATTCGATCATGTATAGCTGAAGATAATTTTTCTTTGATCTTTTAAATAAATCAGATAAGTACAAATAACTAAAGCGAAGCTGAAAAGTAGGTAAAATACAGAGCAATGATGTTACTGCAAGTTACAAATCCAGAATACCGTCAATAACCGGAAGATATTTCCGTTACTCAGAAGTTTGGATCGAGACTCGGGATCGAAGTCGAGCAGAAATCACGCGGAATATCGGCCATGGCAGTCGACGCTCGGCGCTCCTATAGATCTTGGAGTTCGACGCGTTCGAAAGCATGCGAATTGAATTTGCACGAAGTAAGCTTCTCCACGAAGGGGAAAAGGGGCGAAACGGGACAGAGGAAGCAGCCTGAAACCTGGAGTTGCCTGGTGGTAGTCGAGTGGCAAATATTAGTACGAAAACTAGCGCCGGCCGAGCTTACAGAAGCGGCGCGACGAAAGCTGCTTAAACGCTCCTTGTTCTCCCCTCAGGCCACCCTGGCCAGAAAGAGAAAGAGAAGGAGAGAGATGGAGTGAGATAGAAATAGAATACCGCCCTTCGTTACATCACCTTGCGCACGTAGGTAACGAACGCTTGAGCCCCGAAAACAGTATTCCGCGAGCAGCTCCGATATATAATTCCGCTCCGACGAAATAACCGTACCTTCCACAGTCAGCAGTTGAAGTTATAAACAGACTTCGAGGGGAAGCACACAGATTGTTAGCACATTAATAGCCAGAGGATGTCAATGACGTTAGTAACGGCAGTAGATATGTATATGTATATAGCAAGGGGTTTTAACTTTAGTCCGATTCAGTATTCACTCTCCAGTCTTATTCAGAACTGCTATCGAAAACGTTGTTTCAACATACCACATGCACCTTTAAAGCACACGTTAAACGGAAAACTAAGAAAAATGAGATTTTAATAACGAATAGTATTATAACGCGGTTATTCAGCAAAGCATTGATTCTATACACAAAATTCCGATTGAGCTTTATGCAAAGACTCGCGCTTCAAATCATCAAAGAAGAGCGTTCGCCAGCGACCGCCAAGGAACGTGTATACACAGTTCGTTAAGCACAACGGGCAGAGGGAAGCCACGCGAAAACCTTTGGTATCGCGTTCTCGTAGTAACATTCACATAGTTATGTGTACTTTCGCTTTGTTGCAAAAATTATGTCGGGGATTAAAACGCGCCCGACGGGAGAAGTCGGAGGCGCGAGACAAAGTATCGCGGGGCAGAGGCGGAAACGCCGCTGCCGCCGCTTTGCGGAACTTTCATTTCGCGGGAATTGTAAAGCGCGCACGGGCACACCACCAGGCGGAATGGAAGCCGCCAAGCGAAGGTAGAGTAACCGAATACCGGCGGTGGCTTGTCCACACTTTTTAACTTCCAGTCGACCGGTAATTAGTTCACATTAACCGGTGAATTGCTGGTGGCTAGGTACGGTTATGCACGCGTATTGTATATGCATGCATGTATGTATGTATGTATGTATGTATATATTTTCCATGTTGGATATAACGAGGCTGATTTCGCGCAACGAGAACTATCAGTAGTTGAACCCGGTAAACGAAGCACGTACACACGAACGAGTCCAACGTGCGCTTGAATTTCCCAGCATCCAACTTCGCGGCCTCGCTCGGATTTCTGTCTCTCATCCACTAACGCGGCATCGCTACGTGACGTTGTCTTGTTAAAACGGATATGTAACCATTCCGTCATCCCGCGCACGAAGTACACCGCGTGTAATATAGACCGCAATCACAATTTCGCCCTCTCGTTTCCTTTTTTTCAAGGCTTTTACCGTCCAAGAGAATTTTCATCCTTGGTATTCCAGGCTAGACGTTATACAGCTAAATATCATACCTCGATGAACTTTGCTATTACGCAGGCAGGTAAAAGTTCATCAAAGTAACGTATATAATATCACTGTCATTATTCAGACGTTGATATAGTAGTGCAACGATATGGTAAATTTTGACTATACATCTTAATATATATTACGATAAAATTCTCCCCCGTAAAGAGCAACAATTTGGTTAAATTAAAGAAGATATACTAATATTTAGATCGTCGTTAGATGCATGACATGCATTTAATTGGCACATTAAAAAAAGCAGAATCGTTAGACAATTACGTGTATTCTTCGTACATATCCTGTGACTGTTGCACCACTATTTCCATCCGTTAGCTTCCCAGAGAACAGCTTTTAAAAAACGCACCTTAATGATCTCGTCGAGAGCTCGCAATTTCATTTAACGCTGTCTCTTCATCTGAATTTTCAACTTGCATAATAGTTCTCATTCGTACAATCAAAAAATCCATAATGTATTTCATACATACATACATACATACATACATACATACATACATACATACATACATACATGTATTATACATGTATACTATGTTTTAAACCTATAATAAATCATGTAAACGCCAAAAATTCAATTCACTATAAAAACGGATCGCGAAATATATAGATTTCGTTATTCAAATAACTACTGATTGTGAATTATGTTGTAATTAAAGTAATTAAAAAACATAAAATTTGTGCAACGAAGAAACTATCGCTTATACGAATATATTTTCTCGAGATGACTACATTTCTTCAAAACGAAAGAATGTAACGAGATGTGCTAGTTCTGCCGGGTCACAAGCGAGCGAATTTATCGGCGATACTGCACACGAGCGTTTCCCATTTCCTAGTTTTTCTCGCGTTTTCGCCGTACACCCCGATTATTTTTAAAACGACCCTACCGCGCGGACCTCAAATGCACCGGAAAAGACGAAACGCGTCCGCGCTCGAAAGCTCGCAGGTCGAAACATAACTTTTTCATTTCCGGTGCTCCCCCCTCCAGTGTTTCGCGTGCTGTTTCCGTGCCTCCGCTTGGACGTTCTTGCTCGTACCAGAAAGAACTGCCGCCCGTCCGAAGAGGGACGCGTCACGTTTCTCGCCCGCGGAATATCTTTTGTACGTGAGACTCTTGAATAAACATGCGGTCGTGGACCGCTAAAGAAGAGACTGCGAAGAGAGAAATAGGATGAAGGGCGAAAAAGCCGGGGTAAACGATGAAAAATGTCACTGCCGCGAAGAACAAAAACTCCACGATGCACTAAAGGCCCCACACAAATATTCTCAGCTTAATTATCCTGATGTTGCTTAAGTGGCTACGAGATAAATACTCAAAATCCGAAAAAGAAAAGAGTTTCTAAAGTCCGTAAAAAGGTGGTTTAATATAAAACCAGATAAAATTCAAGGCGTTGTGTAATTATACTAAACGTATAATAACTTTGACATACTTCCAATGCTGTTAATATTAAAAAATTACAATCACACGCTTAGCGTATTCAAAAATAATTAAATGACATAAAAACTTAATCACAGAGCATATAATTTCACTATGTACAAATTCTATTGTCTCCTCATTAATTTGATTAATATTATCCTCAAAAATCTGTATAGAACGTCCATCGTGGGTCCCTAAAAACCATCAGACAACGTCGCAATCTAGACATCAAACGAGATGATTCTCGCTAACGCATCAGACAAGGATATCCACTATCGCGAAATAGCAGTCTTTGAATTTCGCTAATTCGTCGCTCGCGCGAGGGGTCGAAAATTTAGGGCGCGCTACCCGAGGGTCTTTTCTCCAAGTGCAATCATTCATATTTAACAGATTATTTGATGGATTGCTTAGCTAGCGGCGGCGTTTCCACCGCCGCCGCGGAAGGACACAGGACAGGGAATCAAGGGGTGGATGTCGGCGGGGTTAAAAGGGGGAAGCGCAAGCGTAGGTTCGCGCCAGCGGTCGGTAGAAAGGACCTGGGCGAACCGAGAGAGAACCGCGGGTCCTGCGGGACACTGCATTAGTCACGCTCTCGCATCAGTCACCTCTCTCTACCGCCTTCCACCCCCGTCGCGGACCACGACGGCCTAAACATTTTCACGTGGGAATATTTAACTTCATGGCTGCAAATTACTCTGCAGCCCTGCGGTCACTGAGCGTGGAGCAAGCGAGCGAGCAGATGGTCGTCGTGAACGTGCACGAATTCGCCGCGGCACTTTACGAAAGTCCGTCCCTTGAGACGAGATAAGGCCGACGTAACGCCCGCGTCGTTTCTCGACTGATACTTCTCTCTCCCTTTCTCTCATTTCTGTCTCTCGCATCTATCCCCATGATACATGTTCAGCGTGGATCTTTTTAGCTAGAGACGCTCTAACTTGGACAAGCCGAACTGTCTGACTAGTCTTGGCCGTATCTACTGTCACACGTGTCTCTTACGCAACAAACTACAAGACGAAACGTAAGAAACATCTCGATATAGTTTCGCATATTTCAATATAGCGCTGCATTACGTTTTACGTAATTTCTGTTAGCATCGTTAAAAACGTGGCGGTTAAATGCGTAATAAATTTCGTCTACAGACGGATTCGTCGAAGCGAAAGGAGAGACGAGGATAATGTACGCATCGGATTTGGAGGCGACGAGTGCGAAAACATCGAGGGCAAGTAAACTTCTGGCGTCGAGCCAGAAGCCGTCTCGTTTCTCTTTCTCCCTTCTCTTTCCCTTTGTCACAATTCTCTCGTATAGGCGTCGGCAATGTAAAAGTTAATTTGCGTAATGGCGCGTTTAAAATCCGCGATTCGACGTCGCAGTCACCGTCGCAAAAACAATCACGAGAATTGTCGTCATCGTCATGGTGACCGAGCCGTCGAATGAGGTGAATAATAAAATTATCAAAGTGCAAAGGGTTAACTATTAAAATCACTGTAGTAAATAACAAACAACAACTACATAATTAATGAATAATAGAATAGCTTCTTCTCATTTTTGTAAAACAACTGCATCGTTTAACGTGACATTGCAGAAATAATTATAAATTCAATTTGGTCATTTAGCAATAACTGATTATTCACTGATGCGTCCATTACAAAATTATTACGAATTCATTTCTCGTTATTGATACGGACACATTTTCATTATGGTTCATAAATCTGATCGTATAATTGTTACCAACCAGTTACTTCTCTCCTCGCACATTAAAAGGAAAAGTGCCTTCTGTCGTTTATCCGACTAACGATTGCGCGTTCGCTCGGCTCGCAATGTTTGTATTATTCGCATTCGTTAATCATTCCCTTAAGCCACGGCACGAGACTCGTTAAGCGCCGGGAGAACCGTTTAAGTGGAGTCACGGCGTTATCGTTCGAAAGTCGTTAACATTCCACAGTTAGGTGGGAAGGAAAAAGCACCTTCGGGGAAAAGCGGAATGTTGGAAAACGTTAAGACAAGGGTAAAGACGATTCGTTCGATACGGGCTCGTTTTCGGCTGCTCATTCGAGCGAAAATGAGGGAAAATAAAAGCGCGTGCGAAAAGATGATATAAACGTGAAGATACGTATGAGAAGAAAGTGCGACGATGTATTCCCGGAACGATCTAATAGCAAAACTTTCTCTCTTCTCGTAAGGATCCATCCTAATCAGAGTTATTCTCGTGAAACGAAATCCAATTATACTTAACTAGTTTGTAAGAATCTTAACTTAAAAAGTAGTTCCCAAGATCAGCTAGTTATACAGCTACTTATTTGCATCGACATCTTGTTAGAAATTATAACCACGAAATTAGAAAACTTATTTGAAGCGTTGTAATATAATATTAATATTACTTTATTTGACTTGATATCAATTTTATATTTAGAAAGTCTTCCATACATAATTTTTAGAGAATGTTTTTGAGCGCTACATTTTTAGATATATTTTTTAATGGCGTAATTCGTATTGTTTTCAAAAGTTTCAAATAACGTAGCGGTTATTGTACAATTTCACTATAATGTAATAGCATTATAATCGCTTAGAGCACAATTACTCATAGCGGAATAATGTCGGTCGAAGGGTAACGCGACTCTCTACATGTGTTCAAATTATAAAGCTGATTGCACCCGGCGTTGCAATTCGGTGGAGTATAACAGCATCGGTCAGGGAAGCCAAGTGGCGAGGTGAAACGAGCAAGCTTTCGAAAAACGGAACGCCCGAGTAAAACGTACTCCGTCACGGTTGTCACCGCGAGACGATGCCAGGCGTTGCACGTGTCTCTCCTCGCGCACCGCTGGCTGTTTCTCGAAAGAAGAAACGGCGTAAGAAGCCGAGAAATGTACAAATTGATGCCGAACGCGTCCGAGAAAAAAGCTGGCGCGCTGTGATCTCGATGTAATAGAAAGACTTTTTGCGGAGGTGCGCGTTTTAAGTACGCGAAGGCTGTGTGTGACGTTATTGCCTGCACGGAAGCGAAGGCAATTTATTTATTTACGGCCGCGCACGTATGGCTTTCATTAAAATTGCAAAATTTCTCTTCGGATGTGTTTTTCCAGTATAAAATGCAGCGCGCGAAATCGAAGTGCGCAGTCTGTTTATAAATATAAATGCTTTTTTTGTATTGTTGCGTTAAATAAATTTTCGAAGGTAAATATGTAGCGTTGCATTTCCGTAGTTTTTCCACAACCATAGCGCGCAGTAAAATATTACGACGCGACGGTATAGATGGTTGTCGGATGTTCGTTGCATTATCGATCGCATTCCATCCTGACGATCCATTTGCCGGTGTAAAAATATAATGTACGGAATACGCACGGTCGTCAGTTTAACCAGAGTTGTTCCCGGAACAAAAATCGTTAAGCGCGTCGTCGATCGTGCGCGATAATGGTCGCCAGCGCCCGAACTAAAGACGAAAAGGGAAGAAATATCAAAGTGCGATAAAGAACATACATATAGATCGATGTCGTGGAGCGTCGGTAGACACCAGCTGCTGATTCCGCGGCTAGCGTATATCAATTCGCGTGCACGCGTTTTTACGTGTACGCGAGCGTTCCGAGAGTGGTTCAGGAATCACTATAAATGGTAATGAAGAGCGGCTCGCACACCTCGGCTCTGCCTTCCGCGCGCCGAGGAACCGGAAAGATGGGAAGTAAACGAGGGTAGCGGAGAAGAGCAGGGCAGGTCGGGCTGTTACGAGGCAGGAGAGAAACGGGTACGGGGGTCGAGCGGGTGGGGCGGGAGAAAAGATAGAAAAGCAGGGTGGAGAAAGAGGGTGGTTTGAAAATGTAATATTTCTTCCGGATCTAGCGTAAATAATAGCGTCGTATACCCCCAGCGCGCAGCGTTAGAATGCCTTTCTCTCGCCCCGCTGTTTCCGATGCCGCGGCATCATCCCGACCCGCCGCCGTTGTCTGCGCGACGTTTTCCTTGGTAACGCGTGGATCCATCGTCGAGATAAATATGTGGGCGTTAAACATCCTGCAGCCGAAGGAACCCTCCCAGCTCCTGTCGCACACGACACGATCCCGCCGCAACCTTTCATCTTTCACGTAACGGTTGTTATGTTGATATCCTTGCCGACAGGAAATCGTATCAACAATATTCTACTAAAGAGATATATCTGACGTTGAGAAACGAGATATCCGAGAAAAGAGCAATCATTAGAGATGCAAGTGCAGTGCGTGCGAACGAAACAGTAAACGGAAACTGTGAAAGGGAAACTTGTCGCACTCTATTAATTCTATGAGGAAGACAAAGTTTACGTCCCAGCCTACGCTATTTCTTTCCGAATAAATAACATAAATAATATAAAATATAATATCGGAAGATATTAAATAACACATGAGTATCGCGGGATATATTAATATTTCAATCTAAATATCGCCTTCGATTCAAATAACTGCCGCAGAGATAAAAATTATAATGTATTCAACATTTCTAAAGAGCCTACTCGTTTGACGATCGATATTTCGCGGACGAGAGAGCTTGGCGAGAGAGAACAAAATGAAACGCGGGAAGAAGCTGTATATAATGTAGAGATAGATATCGCACGTCGTGGACGCACACGCATAAATGAGGTGTTGTAATAGCGTGCGCGCACGCTTGCTCTGGGCGCCGCATTATCCGAGAACCCATCTACGCATCTCCGTGCGGGTTAAACACGTTGGAAATTAGTTGCGCGAAACTATTATCGCGGAGGAAACTGTAAGAAGTCCCGACGGCGGCGCTACGCCAAGACTCGAGGTTGCGCGAACGAACTTTCGTTTCCCATCGACACTCGCGATTCTCATCGAGAAATTCCGTAACGTGAGCGAACACGCTTAAAAGCCTGCTCACGGTACGCGAGATCGGCGCGATGTCGCGTTGCAGGATCGATTTGAAAACGTACTTCTATTACGAGCACAATGAGACACGCAACGACGATCAGTGGAGATCGATTAGAATCTTACCGACAAATGATCTTTCAACGTAACATCACTATATTTGATGATAATGATAATAGTGCAACATGATACGATATTGTATATTATTACGGTGCATGCAACATATTCATGAATGTCGTTTGCATTAGCAACGTCTTAGCCTAACAAATAAATAAATAAAATCACTCATATATTTTTACGGAGTTCTTATTCCTCTCTAATCCTTTGTTCAAGAAAACGTTTTTAACGCTGTATCCCTAACTCAATCCCTAACACCAGTTGCAACTTTCCTAGACGACATCATCGATAAATCGTGTAGCTTGGAACGAAACTAAACGCGCAATCATGAAGCGAGAACTGCTGATTCACGTTAAGTGGCGTGTAAAGGCGCACATTAACGTTTGCGAGGCTTCCCAGGTTGTTTCATCCCGTTTCCTCGTCTCTACTATGCATTAAAAATTCACGCCGTACTACAACGTTTACAGTTTTCAATCAGCCTCGTGAGTCGGCCAGCAAAACGATGCTCAAAGAGAAATGTTTAATGAAATATAAATCTTTGACCTTTGCTTTGCCGAGAAATAATAAAATAGTAATGTAATTCATATACAGGTAGATTTGTAAAATTATCGAATGACATTTTACCTACGTAAAATCACTCCTTTTACACAAACAAAAATAATCGGACAAATATCTAATTACAGCGCTAAATGTCAGAACGTTGAAAATATCGGAAATAATGGAATAAATATTAACTCCCTCCCTTTTTTCATTTGCCTAATAAACATGAATTATGTGCTTCCAAGTGTTGCGAATTTGAAAGTGGCACAGATTATTCGTATGCATGTATCATGAGCCATAAAGTTAAGCGAGAGACACGTGGTACTGAAGGACATATGAGGGCTGAGAGAACCGCGTGTATACGCTACTTCATCTTTTTCCCGAAGAAACTACGAAGTTATACGCTATTCCAGCATACGGCGGGCGGGGAGAACGAGGCGCGTGAAATGGTTACACCAGCTGTTCGCCGAAGCAGAGAGATATCTTGGTATATCAGTCTCTGTATAATGCAACGTGTGGCGTAAATGCCCTTACAAGTATACGTCTATACAGAGAACTGACTCCTGCGAGGTTTCCTCGACATTTTCAACAGAAAGATACTTCTATAAAAGGATATGTTACAAAGTTGAATACCAGCTACTGACCACACTCAATCGATTTAAATATATCTTGTGAATAATATATCTAAACATTACAATAGAACGTGATACAATAATTAGAAATATACAGTTACTGCTCGAATCTAATTAAATATCAAAAGATGAAGTATGTTTCGCTAATAACTCTCACATGGTCTCTGCGATAGATTAAAATTTATTCAACGTAAATAGCAGATGTAGGTACAATGAAAACGTCGAGTTGTCACTGCTTCTTAGAGACAAAACTACGAAAAAATGTTTCGTTAATATTTCGAGAATTCTTTCGCGAGAACAATTACATAAACAATCTCTGTTACAATAAACTAATTTAATTATTACCCCGTCTTGTTGGAAAAAATTAATTGGAAATGATAAATTTAACGATTTAGTAACGACTATTTTCATAAATTTAGCAAATATCAATGTCAAGCAAATTTAATACCAAAAACAAATAAATTTGATAGTATCACTAGCACCGTAAATATCTTTAGTGACGCTTTCCACAACTGTGTTTCATAAATTTATGAAAATCCTGCGGCGCGTCGGGCATCTTCCCAACTTTGAGCGCGGCCAAGAGCCAAATTCCCTGCGGTGTTTAAAAAATCGTCCGTGATCGAGCGTTTGTATGTTCTATTCCGCGCAAATTGAAACATCGATCCTATGTAACGTGTCCCTTCTCGATAGATCTGCCCTCATCCTCAATCCTCACGCCCGAACGTAATATCGAATCTCATTCGGAAAATGCGCACGGAAAAAAAACATATCGAGCTAAAATATAATAACGCCACACACGTAACATAGCGAAAAATCATAGGTTTCGATTAAGGCCGCATTAGCATACATTTACGAATACCCGGTAATAACTTCCCGGCACGTGTGTGCGTGCCGCTGATAAATCATTCGCGTTATTCGGTATTGTAGTAAAACGTCCGCCGTGCCGTAATTTTCCGCGTCGGATAGAGATATGTCATGTAACTGCGAGATACCTATCGATTAATGTCGTACCTAGCGAAGGGCAACATACCATACCTGCTGGTAAGGGAAAATATCGATTACATATAAAACAAAAATACTACACTGTAAATCCAAGTGTGTTATTTCTACACGCATAAACGTTTAAAAATACCACATTTGACTGAAGCTCGTGCTACATGTTTTGTTGCGTGTTAAATTAACACATTTAATCGTATTAATACGTTTAACCGTGTTAAATGACGTCATTTAAAACGGCAAGAAATGTGTAAGAAGAGCTTCAGTTAAAATAACACACTTGGATTTGCAGTGTAATGCAGAGTTTATTCTCCGAAATCGTGATAAATCCCTTTATTTTCTTTCTCAGTATGAAAGTAATATATATGTGCAAATCTTAGTTTGAGAAGTATAATAATTCTTGAAAATATCTCGAACAATCATTTATTAGATTTATTTTCGCAGATCACATCTAAAATCTTATGTTCAATCACGTTTGAATTATTTTTAAAGACGATCCATTTACGATAAAGATATTCGTCAATGACTTAAATGCTAAGCAACTGTTCTCGATATGCGTGCGAAAGAGGGTAATTCATTCAACATAACGGGCAAAATCGCGGGATTAGCGGAGGATATTAACGATGGGCTCAACGATCGTCCTTCTGAAGGGAGCTAACGACTTCGGGTGCCTCGAGGAAGACGCGGTATTTCGATAAGCCGGTGCGTTTAAATATCCATTGATCGACCGGCGAGGAAAAGGGGGGAAAATGGAAGGAGGGTTTAGAGAAGTTTCCCATCGAAGTTCGATGGAAAGTACAGAGGCCGGGAAGCAAAAGTCGGCGGACAAGTCGGCGATGCGACGAGGCCGCATATCGCGTCAAAACCGGCAAAACTCGGAGGAAAGGGAGAGGATCCGGAAACTCGGACGGAGATGAGCATGGCGACATACGCGACCTGCCTCCGCGCGAATAAATTCCTCGTACGTGCTCCGAATCGCGGCGGAGGGATTCGCCGTGTGCTTCCCGCTTCCGGTCCGTATATGCGGAAGGTGACGGGACCGGTCGGGGACGGCGGAGAACGAATTTCGTGCTCGGTGACGGCGGCAAGAAGGAGAAAAGGGAAGGAGAACCCGTTCGCCCTCTTCCTGACCCTTTCTTGTCATATACGCGAGTGTGCCAGGTCGTTCCCTGCCGCGTCCGACACCCATGAGGAATATTGCAATCACGTGCCGGAGGAACAGGCAGGAGAGAGGAGGCGACGGCGCGGCGAAGGGAAGGCGGGGAAGGGCGCAAACTTCGGGCGTAAAGCGCCATTATGCGCCACGATATCTCGGCTTTTTGAGAAACGTCCGTCGAGGGAGTCGGTTATATGTATAAGGCAGGACATTTCGCTAAATGTATCGATATCTCGGAACTAGAACGACTAATATCGGTCTGCTCTGCGGTTTGCGAATAGAAGGGCGAATATTTATGGCCAAACTTATGCCTCTTTCGTAAGAAAAAAGATACAATTTTTGTTCCTCGGGTTTTGTTCCGAGAAAAAGTAGCGTTTCTGTCTCTTTCCAAGTTTTACTAACTATTAAAAATAATATTAATCGAAATTTGATAATTGATATCTACAACTAAAAAACGACGTTCGATTTCTGAAGTGTAGTCTTATCTAACGCGGTTTTCGCAATTCTGCGAACGTTATCATCGCCAGCACCAATAACGCCGAACCCATTGAATTGCGCGGTGTCGAGATGGAAAGACCGCCGCCGTTGATTCGTTGCGGCTCCTCCGTGTATTTCTTATTTCTCTCACACATCCGCACCAAATAAAACTACCTTCATACCCCGCCAAAGTAAATAGAGCGTATTTCTTCTGGAAATGACAGGAAATTCAATAATCCTCGCAACGAGTGGCGAGGCGGTAGAACGCGGGGCGCGACGACGCGGCGGCAGGACGAGGAGATTCTCAGAGGAGCGGGAGAAGACGGAGGAAGGAAAGAGGTACCCGAGGGAGGAAAAACGAGCGAAAACGGAGACCGAGGTTACGCGTACTACGACTGCGATCGTACGACCTGCGCCTGAAGGATACGTTTCTAGGAGGAAGTGGAACACGATGCCTCCGTTTTCCGCAATCGCGGAACTTATAAAACGCTTAACGTCAAACGTCACCGTAAACAGAGAATATGGAACACGCGCGTGCGGATTGTCGGATATTATATTTGCCGTGCTCTTTTCGAGCTGCGCGATATGTTGCGCATCAGGATAGCGATAAGAGCAGTAAGACATATATCTGAAGACGAAATTCTAAGAAATTATTTAAAGAGAGTAGAAAGAAGTCTATTCCTAATTTCTCTGAAATATATTGTAGGGGAATGTATCCTTCGCGATATTGTTACATCATTAATACTTCTTAAATTTAACGCAACACATATAATAATTACATATTATAAAATTAAATGCAACTGACATACGCGAGAAATCAAGTGTGCCAACAATAAATGCAAGTTCTACGTCGTGCAAGATCCGATAATCTGGAAAAAATATCCTCGACGATCGTCCTCTTTTGCGGAGCGAAGCGTAAATCGCCGAGGATTTCTTTCCGGAAACCAAGTGGCGCATCCTTCTTTTACAGTCAAAGGATCTAGAATTTTTTCATCCTTGCGTGACGTGAGACGGTGAGACGAGGGGATGTAGAGCGGGATAAAGCGCGATTCGGCCAATCGCATCGCGAGAATAAAAATCTCATACATGTAAAAATATTCAATCGACGGGTCTAGCGTCTCCTCTGTACCCACGACGGCGTTTCCGCTCGGTCCTCGGTGGTCTCTCTGTTTAGAATAGCCTCGAGAAAGAGGAAAATCCCTTTTTCTCATCGTGCCCTTTTTCACGCCCCACGGCCCGAAGTCCCTTCTCTTCCTTATGCTTTTCTTTGCTCAGCTTTCTTCAAACGTAGGATTCCTCGCCTTTGTGCGAGATCTGATTATTTTATTAATAATAAAAGTAAAATAAGTTCCTCCGTGGTTTTATATAATTTATTTGATAATCAGAGAGCATGCAAACGAAAATTTCATTTGCATCGCGCACCTATAGGTTTTTGAGCAGATTATTAATTCTATACTATTTCAAAATATTACAGAACAATAAACTACAATAGCATTAACTTTGTTGATTAGTAATGCCATAATCTATAAGCAAGATCTAGCCAAGGAGAAGAACCGATAGCAACAAAATGTCGGTAAACGCGTGAGACGAATGGAGATTTCACGGTCCCGTTACACTTGTGTATAAGAACTAGAAAAAAATCTCAGTCTCTTTAGAATCACCTATCTATAAATTTACATGCATCAGCGAGAACGAATATATTTGCGGCGGTCATTTGACGTGAATTAATTACATGTCATTCAACATTCGCGCCTTAAGAAAAGCATTCAAAGAACGTACGTGCAACGCGTGAAAAGAATGCAAGTAAATTATTTTTATTCCTTCATGCAGCAGACAGTCAAAAATCCTATCCGCTTGTGTGAAGTGCACACTTTAGAAATACTTCGGACGCACGGTAAATGAAGTCGTTACGTCGAGAGCGTGCAAAACGTTCGGGAACGCGATTGTGCACTTTAAATACCTTTATAATTGCGCTGTAATTTGCCGCTCACAACGTAAATGCGGTTAAAAATTTGCGTAACTTTAAAAGCCGTCGCAAAAAAAAGAAATCGCGCGACGTAATTTAGCGGGCAGCCGACCCTGGGATCATGCGAAACTGGTGACGCTCGGATAATATTCCGTAGTTTCTCGAGTTTCGCGAGAGAAAACGCGAGTGCCGTGGCTGCTTAAAAACGTGTAATTAATGTTAACAACGTGGGTGGTAACGTGTCGAGTGATTTTTTTCAAAAGGTACAGAAACAACGCCGGGTTTTTAACAAATAATCGCGTAGGATAATATCGACCGGCCAGACGAAGTATAATTTTCAAAAGCATACCCGAGGCTTAATTACCTCGTATATCTGCCGCAGGGGCTCCGTCGTGTACGCGAACAGTAAATTTAATGCGAAACGAACGTCGCCCCTGGCGCGTTTCTGACAGGTCCGAACGATTCGCCCGGAAGAATGGATTCTCGTTTTTCGCGTCTTCGTCCTCAACGTCACCGTCGTCTTACCCGTTACCCGTAACTTTATTGTAACGAGGGCTCGTTTGTCCACGTCAACTGTGCCGACCGGATTCCCGCTCGGAGAGAGAAGTAGTCGCGACTCGGCGCAAACCAGACGTAAGCTCATGCTTTCGGCGCCGACCTCATGAATCTTAGTCGCGTGTCGCCTACAAGCACGACTTTAGACGTAGATCATAGAGAGAAAGAGAGAGGGAGAGAGTAGACAAGACGCGCGATAATTCGCGACACAACGAGGCGTGCATTACGCTCCGGTCATTTCCGTAACTCAGAAAGGGAATGACTGTCGTAAACCTCCATTGTTTCATTTAATAAACGCTATAGCCTGAAGCAAAGTCTTTTTAACGTCGTGTACATAGTCGTGTGTTAACATACGACATACATTCTATTAACATAATAACTTGGAGTTGGTGGCTTTCAACAACGAAGAATTAATTTCATATTCTTACAATTTCTTTCTTTCAATTTGCATTAATTTATGCAAAATGATTATCACGATATAATAACGATTTAACCTATATTGTCTATTCAATTTCATATTCTATTAATGACGATAATATATTTTATTATAAATAATAAAAATCATTAGTCCAATAATATCAAGTAAGTTCATAGCTTGTCGTTAATAAACAAATAACTCTTAAGAAAAACAAAACCCACGAATTAATGGCATATGCATCTAACTTGGAAGATGACGAGTTTCAAAAATACGCATTTACACGTGTACGATTCGCATGTGCGACGAACAAAAGACACACATAGGCAAAGAAAATGGTGGGCGAGGGGAGACAGGCGCCCGACACGGTGACTCAATTCTTGGCACGAGATCGTGATGCGAGATTACCACATCGTGCCGTAACTCGGCGCATCCTTGTACCGAATGTCATCTACACGAGGAGATTTGGCCACGGGAGAGACGTATAAGAGAACCCGCCGTTGTATCGCGATACCACTGCGTCCCGGCTACGTCGATCGCGTGTCGCGAGGAACACACTTCGCCGCTTTAAAGCGATCCAAGAAAAACACGTCACGTCTCCCACGGGGGGGTTGAAGCGAATTGATGTCGCGCAGAATTCTGAGCGCATATTCTACGCGTGCACAGACGAGAGCTGACGTGTGAATCCGCGCAACGCGCCTTTGGCAAGCGCGGCTTAATTGCAAACGCGAGGATTGGAAGTTAATTATTTGGCCCACCGACAGTGACGCTTGGACCGCACAAATCGGTTTCGCAATTTATATGTTTTAATTGGAAGATTATTATTAATCTATCTAGTCAATGCATTATATAAAAGGAGTAGCATTACTTCCGTAAAACATTATACATGCAATACTTTCAACTCATCATTGAACTTTAGAAAAATGTCATGTGTGTATCATTTCCGGAAAATTAATAGTGAAAATAGTTCTTCGAGAATGCTTTGGAAAGTGGGTTGAGTCCAATATTTCTTAGATTTCGAGCACTTTAAGAAATTAAGGCGATTACTTTTAAGGGGATGATATCGCTTCTTTGAAATATTAAATTAATGGCGCTACGCGGATGGATATACGTCTTCGATGGGGAGACACAAGACGTCTTAAGACGCGACCGTTCCATACCGGAAACGAAATTAAGCTTAAGATTAAGCTTACGGAGGATCTAGCTAACCTAACTCAGTTATTGCCGCAGGTTATTTCTAAGAACATTTTTATTTTTACAACCACCTGATGTTAACAGCTGGCTCGACAAAGTTGTGATTATGCGTAGACATTTCAGATATTCGTTTGTTAAATATCAACGAATAATGCAATACGGTCACGGATATATATTTCAAATAACCATTTTGCAAAAACATTATAGGGTTTTAATGACCTAAAATACGGTATTAATATATCTATCATATTTCGATAAAATATTAATAACATAA
The DNA here is from genome assembly GCF_030848805.1 of Temnothorax longispinosus. Lineage (NCBI taxonomy): Eukaryota > Metazoa > Arthropoda > Insecta > Hymenoptera > Formicidae > Temnothorax > Temnothorax longispinosus. The sequence continues at coordinate 17,005,840 of NC_092365.1, read as the reverse complement.
TATTAATAATATAAAATGTGAGATAATCTTCATATAAAATTTGCAATAATGATGGAAACCAAGTGAAAAATATTTGCACTTGCAGAGATATTAAAAAAATTCATCGCTTCGTAATTCCATTTACGTGGGATTAAAATTCGGTTTTTTATCACGTTCGAAGTTATGATAACAGTTAATGTGTGTAAAGCACACGCGGAAAACTATGTCGCAGATGTTCGCGACTACGAGAGATAATGACATTTTTATTATATGTTGCAGGGCAAATAATTTCCACGAACGTTGCCAACGCCGGTCGTTCAATTTTACTTGTTATTAGAGCGCGTCCGAGGAATATATTGCATCCGCTATTTAATTGTTATTACATTTGCATTTCAACTTCCTCCTTTTCTTATCTTTCCTCTGTATTCAGTCCCTCTTCCCGATAGCAAGAAGAATCTTTAACATGACGATCGCGACACATTTGTTTGCAGATCTTGAAATCTCGTTTTGCCATTTCAATGCAACAGGAACAGTTCGTCTGTCCTCGGATTCGACACTCGTCCGGCGATCTCATAACTCAATAATCTTCGAGTAAACGCGACCTCGTCATTAGTTATCGCTGGAAATCCAGGCTTAAAACTGTCGAGAGGTCGTAGCGATATATCGCGGCCGTACAAATATACTCGAGCGCGAAGCTGGCGGCACGAACGTCACGAACTCGACCGAAGTCACGGCTCTTCGTATTTCGATTAAATGTGATTTACCTGTACGAGCGTATATCGCGCCGCGAAATTAATACGTCCGACGCGATCGGATTTTGCCGGCGGCGTTAAAAATTGAGTTTCCACTACGAGAGCGGCGATCGGCGATTGCGCGCGTTTGGAAAGGTAACTCCGCGCGCGCCTAGGTCGACGCGATCGATTGCTTTGCCGCCGCTTTTAGCGCATACACGCAAACATAGTAATTTAACCGGCTTATCAATTTTAATTTTAATTATTGGTTAATTATTGCCGGTTTAATTATTGTAGTCATTTAACTATCAGCCATATAAACGAGGCTATTATTAGATATCGGTTACAAAACTCGAGGGCGTTTATAAATTTCACAATTTTATAACATTCATAAATTGTCAAAATCCTCAAATATCGCATAATATAATTTCAAAAGGTAGCGGTTATATTAGACGAAGAAAGTTTGCGGAACTAGTAAATTATCTGCAACCTGACAAAGAATTGTTACCGCAATCGCTTCCACGTGGAGCTATTTCCGTGATGCCGTTCGTAACTTTTTAATTTTATGGATTACGCTAATGAAACAGAGTGATAAATATTTATCGTCATACCGACTGTCATTATGCACTTAAAAAAATATCAACTCGCAACTTGGAGCGTATCTTGAGCGTTTCAGGAGAAACTTTTTGCGCAAAGACACGAGAGACCAGTACACGGTTACACGACACGATAACGTCTTTAACAACACTCCCGGGAGTAGTAGACAGGAACGCGAATATTCAGATGAATAAAAGGTAAGGCGAGCATCGGCAATATAAATAGAAATAGATAGATGTATGCCAAGTAAACGAACAAGATAACCAACGAAGAGATTTCATTTCGCAATTAAAACAGCTGCATCAAATATTAATAAAAAAATCTTATTTTCATCAAAATTTATGCATTAAATAAAAATGTACCACAACATCATTATGATAGAAATTAAAGTAAAACGCAAGTATTTGTGTGTTCGGTACTAAACATATTAAACTAAAATAAAGGTATATTAATTAATCGCCGCTTTTTTAATAAAATTTCGTATAACGATATTTTCAGAATATTTGAAAAATATTTTTCTAAGGCTCTACGAGCGAAAAACACGAGCCAAAAAAGTTAATGAGGAACGCGAACAGACAAATTGGTTATCTATCGGCCGCAGAACATCAGTTTTTCCCCTTCACCATAATAATGGAGGCTATTAAACGCACCGTGCCAGCAACACATGCTGCCCCAGCAAAATTTTTCATCGCGAAATATGCCAAGTCAAATACGACCCTCCATCTACAAATGTCGAAACGAAAAAACGCAAAGTTTACGTGAAGTTCATCCAAATGTTCATTAAAATATCAGTGTATTATAGATTCCGCGCGCGTAATTTTCACGTCAATATTGACTTTTTAATTCCATGTTTATCGTTGCATGATAGCATTTTGCATAATAAATATCTTAATTACGCATTACGAATACATATACATTTATCCTGACCCGCGTCTCTTTCTTCGCCCTCAGTTAATTGCCCGTAATCGACAATGAATCATATCAAATTACTCTGCAAAATAGCTTTTAATTCACGAGTTTCGCGTTTCCTAGATAATGAGTTTCATATTACCTTTGCATTGTAACTCGCGAGAGGGATTTATTCGCGGAACAATAGCGGGGTGTATAGCGGCGATACTCCCATCGATTGCGGAACTGTAGAATGCACGGCCGAAAACATTGGGAATGCGTTTCGCGAGCTCGGAAACTATTCATCGAAATAACTGCGATTTATATCAGCTGAATCTCTTTGCTTATAACAACAGCGATTCGCCAAACAACGCGATTTTTCCTATGATTTATTTTTCGAGACTGACGAGCTGCAAAAATTGTTACTGTGCTGGGGATTGTTCAGTCGGAAAAAATATATATATATTCAAATTTTAAGAAAACCCCAATTTTCCCTTTTTCAAGAAAGTACAAACCTATTAACAAAGTGTGTACATAAAATATCCCATCTATTAATATCATGCACCGTAAATATTTGAATAGCGTATTCCGAAAATTAATTAGAGACGAAAATTCTAAAATGTCGAGGTTGCAATTGGTTTCAGAGTTAGAAACATTTAAAGTTGGCCTAGATATCACGTAGAATGGTTACGCTCACTTCTAAAAGTGGGGAAATCAGTCTTCATGAACTTCGGGTGGACACTGTGAGCGCCAACCAATTTTTCCACGAATTTCTTGTCTGTGGCTTTAGGGAACCAACACTCCTCATCTAGGAGCGCCATAATGCCCATCGGTTTGTCGATTAGATCGATCGTTGGCTGCAGATCCAGCCCGAAGTCCATGAACTTCCATTCAATTCCCTCACGCTGATATTCCTCCTGCTCCAAAATAAACATCGTATGATTGAACATATTTGATATCAATCTTCACAATTCGAATTATATTTCTTATGTTTCTTGTGTTCAGATATTACGTATTATAAAGATAATTTATATACAAATTTTTCCTGTATTACGATAAAATATTTATCGTCTCTCGTGTCATTTTGTTTCAAATAAAATAAAATTAAATATTTCATGGATGAAGTAGGCTATGAAAGATTAAAATAAAAAATGTAATTTGCAAATAATAATAATTACTAGAGCAATTTTTATTAAATAAATCAGTTAAAATATGCTACGTGATTATAAAATGTTTTCTGTCCAATTTATGCTTGTATTGCTCACATATAAAACTTGGATATTTTTTTACTATGAGATTTACTTTATGAGATATTTAACCCTGGATAAATATAGAAAGGCCAATCGCAAGTCTTAGATTTTAATTAAAAACTGTTTAAAAAAGAGAGAAAAAAGAAAATATAAAGTAACATATCTAAATATTATAATATTTTCCCTATGTTGTTTAAATATCAAGTTATTTTTATTACATTTAGATACAAAAGCATTTCTTCACCTTCAGTATTCGTCGTCAAAAATAAATACCATGAAGAAACTTCAGTAAAGTTATATGTAAAATAAAAATACCAATATTTTATATATGTCTGTTATAGTTTTATTCAACTTCAATGTCTTTATCTTTATTTTTTACTATTTATCTGTGCAGTAAATTCATAAAATCTTAAACTTATAAGTAGGCATAATATATTTGATATAAGATATCGAAGTAAGATTGTTAATCATACGTTTGTCATATCACCTCGTGGTATTCTTAACTATCTCCTGAAAATCTTATCTGTATACAAAATGCATGGTAAAAAGTATAAATAATAAAAATACAATTTTCTGTTTCGAAAATTAGATCATTACTTATTACTTTTTATCAAGCATATTTTACCTACATAATAACTCTTTTTATTCGATCACACATCTCAGGGTTAAAAATGTATATTCTAATCTGTCATAGCCCTTCTATTTGAGGGCAACAAGTCTATGAGATTTTCTGTTTAAATTACAATATTTTTTTATACGTAAATATATTTATATTCATTTTATATATAAGTATTCGATACATGCAAATATCACAAATTTATTACCTCTCAAGTCAAGATAAATAATTAAAATAAAACAATTTGTCAAACTCACATTTACGACGCGCAGCAGCGGAGATGTAACGCCAACTACATTGAACTGTAAAGCAAAAATATACCTTAATTAAGATATATCCAAGTAGCTTTCAAGATAATTAATATTTAAAAAAAAAACAATTGTTCCGCGCGTAACGTAATTAACGATTAATTCCATCAGCGTAATGAATAAGATAATAAACAAACTTACCCGGTGGTTGCTCCGCCGTCGCCCGATGCCTCCCCAGGCCTCCGCCTCCTCTCAGATTTCACCGTTGCTCGTTGTCTCTTCATTGGCAGTCACTTATTTACCACTCACTCGCGAAAATGCAACTCGAATCGCGCACCGATTGGAACAGAATTAAGATGCGGCGACTCTAAAAAGGATACGATCTAATATCCGCACGATAAATTCATCGCGTTCCATGGAGAGCAGAAATTACAACCTAACCTAACCCAATCTGCCACCGGCACGATACATATTCAGAAAACGCACAAACATCGTGAAATACATACTGTACGTGTTACTGTCGGACGATCGATACATCACGGGGCCCCGTTACTTAAATCATTCAGAATCAGGCAATTCGCGTGCGTAATCCGAAAGCATCGGGCGTTCTCTCCTCTAACGCTTTTGTCGCGACCACGTCCCGAGAGATAATGACTATAATCGCGCTACCTGCCATGCCGACTCGAGTCCCAAGTCTCGAGACTCGCCGAGCGCCCGCCGTAAACAAGGTTACTGCGTAAACGCCGTGAACATAAGCAAGTTACCGAGTGCTCTGTGCTCCAGCCGTTATGAAATATTTAACATATTGCAAATAAATGATAATCGCGCGGACGGGATAACCGCGGAATAACCGCCCGCGTTTGGTATCTCGCATCTCGCAGCGCTCGTCGCCGTACTCCGGGAGTTAATGTCGCGCCGCGCCGCGACGAACGGAGTTGCACGAGTCTCTTTCTACAAATAACGAACTTATCCGAAGGCAAACCAGAAACGCAATGCGCCGCGCCACTACGAGATATCTATAAACGTCTGACAAATAAATCGCACGGATTTGCTCTGCGGATTGCGAAAGCGAATTAGGGCGCGGATCGACTGGTTCAAGTAGCACTTGGAAGTCACTTAAAGAAAGCCGCGATGTATAGGTTACCTAACAATATCTATCTCGCTCGCGGGACTTGCGCCTTCGAAACGTATCGCGCCGACTGACAGTGGTTACTGGGTTACCCATTCGTAAGGAATTACCGTTTTGCATCTCGCAAACTTGTCGCGACCACGTTCCGAGAGATAATGACGAGTAATGACGACGGAGCCGGGAGCGGTGCGCGCGGCAACACCTTACGGCTCGAGTATCAACGACCGAATGGTATGGCGCGGCGACCTTGTTTACGCCATTGGCCCGTCGTGCGCCGCGAAGCGAGCGCTCGCGCGCTCGGTGTTACCGCGTTTCAAACAAATTAACCGCCTACAAAAATATTTAACGTAAAATGACATAAATAAGCAAATCATCCATTTCTTATACATTTCGAATTGATTTCAACGAATGTGCTATTATCGCTTATTGAAATCTAACGTTCTTTTTAAAAGAGTACATTTTGCTTTATTTTATATGTGAATTAATTTATCATTTTTGCCATATTTTGATATCCCGAGAAGATTAGAATAGCGATTTTAATCTTCTCGGGAACATCAAGAATTTTATGAATAATTTTTAATAAATGAAAAAGATGATGAAACTGTAAATAGAATGTACAGATTTATTTCTTTGTCTAACAATAAGTTACGGAAATTAGATTTCATTTCATTATCTTTGCTATATTTTTACACCCCGAAAGAATTAAAATAGTGATCTTGGAACATCCAAGAATATGTGGATGATTTTAATAAATCAAGAAGATGAAATTATAAACCGCCGCGCTGCAAACAGAATATACAAACTTATTTCCTTATTTTTACTTATTGAAATTAATTTAAATTTTTTTCGCCTCTTTAGAGGCAAAAGTTTGAAAAAATAATAAATGATATCATTACTTCTTTTCAATCGAAAAATAGAGTTAAATTTTATTCTTCAAATATATAGATGAAACATTAAATTTAATAATTCTTTTAAATGGAGTAGTTAAATTAAAATCGATGATTCAAATTTTTATTCATAAAAATTACACAATTTCCATTTAATAGTTAAACTTTGCTCATAAATTTCTTAACAAAGTGATGCAATTAGTACTACGCGTAATAATTTCTATACACGCGGTATCTTTTATAAAAATCTAACGAATAAAAAAATCAGCTGAGCAGCAGAAATCAATATTATTTAAGCACAAAATTGATGATAAATTCATTGTGTATAAAAGCGCAATTATAAACTTGAAAATACACATTCTACATATTTTATCATAATCCAGCTTCAATTGCTTATAACCCGAATGTTAATTGCAATATTTTTACATTAATATTTCAACTACAATTAATCTTTATAATACGTAATGATAAAATATCGTTGTGGAATATGCTTGTGTATACTAAATCAGTTATATATTTCGCGATATTTCGTAGTTATTCTGATCGGTTTAACGCTTTTTTTAAATAAATTTCATAGATTTTCTAGATAGATTTTTATAGTTTCTGAATGAGTTATCTAGCACGTTCAAAATAGCCCTGATTTGCCTACACCACATCGGTGGGACAGATGTACCCCGTTGAGTCATTGGCGAGATTCTCTCTCGGCGTGCTTCGCGCCAATTTCCTTTTTATCCTCGAATACGCGACAATCGACGCGCGTAGCGGTAATTATGCAGCAACCAACGGCGGGTCGCGTCGTGGCGAGCGGTAATTCTCGTTGATGTAACGGTCGAATAAATCCGAATAAAGTTTTGGCCGCCGTTCAAAAATAGACACTGATTTATGCGCCGAATGGCAAATATTACGCGAGAGACATAGTGGCCGCTATGCCTACGAGACAATCTCGCGCCGCGCTGCCAATTCACGGATCGCCAGCGTTTAAAGTTAAAATCCGTGATCAATTACACTGCGAGTATTCGATAAAAAATTGTTTCCTCTTTACGAAAGCATTCCGCGACACGTCGTTTTGCAATCTCGTCTGCTTTACTTCCTTCACCGCATACAATGTATATATCGTGTAATGATGGAACGCTCGCGAATGTCTAGCATATATTTGCAGCAGTTAGTGATTAATACATCATAATGTGTTATGACTTCTCCATGCATCTTGTTGTTATATCTCATTGTTCCTCGCTCTAGGCGCCGTTTGCCAAAGAACGGCCCTCTCTTTCTCAAAGTATTATACGGCGTTTCTCTCAGTCGCGATCAACGGTGCGATTTATCATGAGGCGGCCACTCGCAGGTTAATAACGTCACCCACGACGAAGACGAACTCGCAGTCACGGCTACAGACGTTTCGCGCTTTCGAAAAATCTCGGAGAATTCGCCATCGCCACCCCGGATTCCGTAGCCGTGATTTACATTGCTCTTAACGAAGATCGATGCGTACCGAGAGCGGGAAAACATACCTCATTCTTGTCCGCCACCACACCCAAGAGATGCGATGAGTTAATAATCCCGTAAAGTAAAATTAATTGGAAATGGAAAATACGAATTTTATTCCGTCATTTAGTCTGAAATAAAATAAACGAATAAAAATATAAATCATATTAAAATAAAATTCAAGTCTGATGCTTCATCTTGCCAAAATAGAATTTAATTCTTTAGGCAAGCAGTGATATTTCTGTGAACGCTTCATTCTCACTAATTAACATTTTCACGAACATCTCGCATGCTTGGAAACATCTAAAATCTAAATAATCCAAGTTACGAATTATTTCATTTGCTAATCTAGATCAGCGCTATACATCGTTGTCACAACACGCGCTCCGTCTGTTCTCGCCTGTTCATATCGAGCGAACGCGATGATTGAGCGTAAACAGACGCGGCGCGAAAGCACGCCGCGTGCACAAATGCGGCCGTGGAAACGTGATACGTGTTACACGTGGGGCCGAATCTCGCGTGGGAGAAATAACAGAATGTTCGCGCATTGCCGCGTTTCTGCTCCTTTCTCAGCGCTCCTTTCTACACGCGCATCCCCTCTCCCTCGTCGCACTTACGGTCTATCCAGGCAAACTTGCATAGCGCATAAACATAAGCATAAGGAAATTGATTGGTCCATATGCATGTGCATAAGGAAATAGACCAATCCATTTCTTTATGCATATGCTTATGCACCTATGCAAGTTTGTCTGGATTGACCTTTATGACCCTAATCGCGAATCCAAAGTACGCTATCCTCGATGCCATCGAACAAAGTTGCAATTCACTACCAATCTCTGTTCAGATGAGACGACTCTACAGTCCAAATGACAATTCTAGCCCGACTGGATACAAGCTCGTTCGTTCCGAGATATAGGGTAGCTCGTCCTCGAGAACGAAAGACGAGCAACATGAGGTCGCGTGATGCAAATCGCTGATTACAAATTAAAATCGACCCTCGAGCCGGGCCCAGAGATCACGGGGCGACGGAGACGCGCGACCGGGAGCGCCTATTTCATTTTAGAAAATTTAAATTCAAATTCGGTAAAATACACAGAATGCCGAATCCGACAGGCCGCTTATATGTACTATATTATATACTCATATACATATATATATTATATGTATATATACATATATATGTATGTATAGGTGAGTTATGTACACAGATTCGGCGGCATGTCGCTGGCAGTGGCGGCGCATGACCGCGGAAAAAATCATAAAGTACACGAAATGCAAAATGCAAATGCCGCGCGACATTCACGAAAATGGGCAAAAAAGAAAAAAACAACGTATGACATGTATATCCTGCGCGAAACGCGCGATGCATCGGAAGTCTGCGCCGCGTTACTTCCTAGTTGCATCCCTTATTTTTGTCCGCTATTTTTTCTTCTTTTTTTATTTAGTTAATAAACAGACGCGCGCACGCATGTGTGCACGCACGCGTTGGATTACGCGTGCGCCTGATAACAGGAATCTAGATTTCATTACCATAAAGCCTTCTCTCTGCATACCGATGCGGACTCTGTCGTTTACATTAATGCAGCCACGAGAACTAAACGTAATGAACCACATGAACGTGAGTATTTCTCTTCGGACGCAAAAAAAAATAGCGTAAAAATATTCATGATGATACCACCGACGCGGCTCACTCGGATTACTTAATTAACGACACATCGTAAGGCAACAAAATAACAAAATTTGTCTCTTCGTCAAAATTATGTTTTCGCCGTAATGTCAGAACTACATTGTATTAATTCTGTGCGAATTACGATGCCGCAACGTAATTTTACAACTAAAGTTATATGCGTCACGGCTCCTCAGAGTTAAATCACTATTTTGCCAAAAGAACGTTATAATTTTAACTTGAAAAGAACGCCTGATTCTGGAAGGCTGTAAATCCATCAGAATTATAACGCTAACAATAGAACCAAGTGCCGTAATCCTATACGACGAATTCGCGGAGGCGCGCGCTTCCATCATCGAAAGCCATCGTCCGGATCGGTCTGACACGCTCTCGCAGAGACGCGACATTGTTCGAAACAGGAATTCGAAACACGTGGTGGGTATGCAGTCGCGGTCGTGATCGCAGTCGCGGCAGTGGCGAGTGGAAAGTGACTTATCGTGTCGGACAATCATGAAAATGCACAAGGACGTAACGCGCGAAATGTACGGCCGGCACCCGGCATCGACCAGATTCGAGGTTTAATGGAGCTTCCGCGTTGAAATCTCGCCGCGGCTGATATAACACGTGAGAGCGGGCGTCGTGAAGCATCTCGCCGTGTCGTGTTCAAGTTCTACGAGGTACAATTGACACGACAAGGCTGTGTCAATTCATACCCTGTGATTATTTTTAACTAATAATAATTGCAAAGAAATGTATAATTACGTTTGTCATTACTTTGAATATTTGTCATAACTTTGCTCGTCTTATTTCGCCTGCATAATTATATTGAACTTTCTCAATCTGTCATAATAACAAAAAGCTCGTAATTTTAGAATTATAATACATGTACGAGTTTAGATATTATAAAAGAATGTAGCTATTTTTTATTCCTAATGTTATTACTTATCGATGCATTTTATTTCAGCTCTAAACGAAATTGGAATCAAGAGCGAGAACTTGTTTAAACCAGTAACTTCTTTATTTATTGCAGCATTCGGGAAGAGTCTGCTAAACCGTAATGCAGTTTTCACATTGAAATCGCTCTCGAGCTGGCATAACACGTGACAGCACGGTAGTAAAACATTTCGCGGTATCGCGTTTAAGCTCGGCGAGGCGCGGCGTGCTACGTAATTTCGCATTAATTCGTGGGTTACGCCGCGATAGGAATAATTTTATCGGATGCAGCTATGTACTAGCCGGAAGAGATAACGTTTATAAATGAGTAATATCAACAACTTGAAATATAATTCTTGACCTATATCCTTGGCATACAAAACTAACACGATTGTCGGTGTCCTAAACGTTTTGCTCTAAAAATTTTGTCCTAAGCCTTTGTAAAAAAAAATACTCTTAATAATTAATAAAACGATAAAAGTTCAAGTAAAAATGAAATATCTAGTAAATATATAACTATGTGATATTTTGTATATCATATGAATCGTTAAATATTTTAAACAATAAAATGTACAGACGTGTCGTCCGAACACGTGCAACTATTCTCATCAAAGTCCACAATTATACTAACTGCAATCACGTTGACTTTTTACTAATGAACGACAAGCGACAATGTATCTTGGCATACGAAGAAGACACTTGGCAACGACATTGAATACCAAGAATATATAACTGATTCTTTGCGGATTAAACTGATGTGATCTCAGTGATATCTTGTTTTAGCAAATTAGAATTTTTAGATAATAATTTTATTCATTTTATAACTAATTATAGTTCTTTGAATAAATCACTAAAGTATTGTCAGAATTATTAATAAGTGAAGTGAATTAATAAGTTGATTTGATTATACAACTGTAATAGAATATCAAATCAAGGTTTTGATATAAAATCTTCCATGTTGAGCAAAACTCTATCCATATACTTTAATATATAATTTAATTTGTTATATTTTTTTTCATACAAGAATCACACAGTAAAAATATAGAAATTTCCCAAATGCAACCGTTGATAACGCGTTGGAAACCAATTTCCATAATCCAACATACGATTTTCACGCTCCTAACATATTAACTGTTCTTTCCATGAATTAGACGAGGTTTTCGAATTTTATATTTTATTCACAAAATATAATTACCTGTTTTACATTTTCATCCGCGAAAGATAATTACCCATTTTACATTTTCATCCACAAAATATATATACATATTTTACATTTTCATTTGCAAAATACATTTACATATTTTACCTTCCTATCCGTAAACTGTATTTACATATTATGAAAAGATACGTGTGTTATATGTCTTTTCGTAACTATCTGACACAAGTTTCCGATGCAAACAACACGCGTTGAGTTTTAGCTTTGACAACGTAGAGGGACGAATCTCTGAATGAAGAGAAGGCGAGGGAGAAAAGAAAGTCGGACGGAAAGAGCTTTCGCAAATTCGAACCATATGGAAGATCGTAAAGGGGCGACGACTCCGGTCGCCCCCGCGATTCGGCAAATGGATATTACTGACTGGGTCTTATGTCCTGCTAGCTGTCAGTAGTCGACGTTCGTGTACAAACAGAGAGAAACGAGACAGGGAGGAAACGAGCGACGAGGGTGAGAGGCGGAGAGCACCGAGGAAAGATACGAGGGGAACGAGGCGAGGTTAATGGAGTGGAAACAAATTTAAAAATTCCCCCTGCAGGGTTGACTCCCCGTGCGGTTGTGAGCTCGCGCAGCAACCCGCGGATATGCGCGCCGGCGCATAGGTAACTGTAAATGCAAGTTACGGTGGAGGTAACTATGTATTTACGGACCTGTGTATACGCGAGAAACAAACAAGCCGAGAGGCGTTTCATATACACGTAGACTTTCGCTCCTCGCCGGTTCTCTCGAGGAACACGGTATCGCCTTGTCTTCGTTTCGCCGCGCAAACAATCTTCCGGCACGAGCGTTACCGCGCGATAACGACGACAACAACGACGAAGACGGAGACGACGACGACGACGACGACGACGCTGTTGCCCGAGAAAATTGCATTCGTAAGTATTATCGCGCGCACACGCGACGTGTTTTCGGAGGTGGATCGTAATAAGCCGCGGGCATGTCGAGACGCAAAACCGGAAATGCTACGTCGGTTCCAAGGTACGACAGCGAACGTGTGGTAACAACGACACAAAATTGCACTGTGCATTTGTCGCAGTACCGTTGTATGACATCGGACGGGTTATCGTATCGGGGATTTCATCGATCCTGGAACAATTCCACGACGGAAGCAAGTCTCAATAATGGCAGAAATAACTTGCTGACTCTGGCGATTCGAAGTCGATCTATTTTTTGTCTTAAAATATTATAAATTAATAATCTACAGATCACGCTTTAAAATAAAATGTCAAAAAGCTATATAAGAAAACGTATACTTTTTATATTTTTTTCATAGATACTTGTGCGTAATTTAAAATTTCTCTGAAAATTTTTTTAAACCGTTCTATATGACTTTCACCAGAAGCTGCTTCACCAGTAAGGAAATCAGAAGCAAAATGCTTTAAAACTTCATTATAATGTAATTCCAACAATCCTCGCATTCCATGAATACTCGGTTCCAGAAAGAATCCACCGAATGTTTATAAGGAACGTTAAAAACGCACTCTGCTCGCTAAAAATGTACAAACGACGCGACCAAAATTCGTTTCCAGTATCAGTCGCTGCACCGAAGAAATTCTCAGAGGAAAGGAAGATTAAAGGGGGAGAGAGATAGAGAGAAAGAACGGAGGTGGAAAGGATTATGCCATCTTCATTCTGCTACGAGGAGACAAATGGAAGACGGAGAAAATAGAGTTTGCGCGAAGGGATGCAGAGAGGCAGGATGAATATTCGTCAATCGGTAGTGAGAATAGTGCGTTGCGCGCGCGGCGCGCCGTATCGATGCATCCTCGCAGCCATGCCGGGTTTAATATAAAACGATTTTACGAACAGAATAAAAAATCCATTAATCGCTTGCGATTGGACCGTCGCGAGGGTAGGCAGATGATGTATAGGGCGGTCCGCGGCTTAACGTACAATAAAGGACTCTCACGGGGGCGTCGGCGATAGGTCACGGCCTACCATCGTTGCTCCTATCGTTATTGCGTATATATTATTCGACCATCCTGAGAGCGAACGACAAAGGACCGCCGAAATACATATTGTAACGATCCAGAGAATCTCGGGAAAAAACTAACTATACGGGTATATACTGACGATGACGCTTAATCCTTAAATGTCTAGCTACAGTTCTTTTTTCTCTATCAATATTTAAAAAATCCGTCTAAATTTAATTTCAGTTTTCTAAACTAAACTACAGAAGAGAGATTCTTTATATATACATATATATTGAATATGAGATAGAAATTGAACTATATAAATAATTTTTTATTATGTTCAGGAATTAAATTTCTTTTAACATTACATATGTTTTAAGCAATCAAAGATTCTTGGTTTACTTTCTGCTTAAAGGCTGTGGTATACAGTGACATAAAACGTGCTATTTTTAATACTTAAAGATATTGTGATAGATATCTCTCATCTCAAGATTATCCTTATTCCCGGTCCGTATGCATAAGTTAAACATCGCATCTGGAGCAGACCCGCATCAAAGGAAAGCTATATGTTTTATCGGCGCGATAAAACACGGCGTGGCCGCATACGAAAGAGGTTCTTGGAGCAGAAAAGGGACGATCGCTGACCGGACAGAGTGGAGTCAGGGGAACGACATTGTAGGTCCCGGCAGATACAGCCAGGAAGCACATTACGCGCCAAAATGTATAAGACTTGGAAAAGCATAACGGTTGTTTTGGTGGAGGTTATTTTCCGGACGGGCGATCTCGTCGACCCAGTGTACTTCGGGGAGACACTACCCTCTCGCTTAAGAAGACGTTATGCCGGCCCTTCTGTAGGGTGCGCGGGTCATACGGTAGGGCACATCGCGCGTTTATTAGACAAATATGTCCGGTCTTATCCCTCGATTACCATTTGGGTAAAATACAAACGTCGTTCGTGCTGACTATGTATTATTCTCAGCAAAGTTTAAGTCTATAATAAGATAAACGATAGCAGTGAGACTATTTTGTTGAAAAACGTAGTAGAAAAAATCTTATACTAGATTGTAATCTCTTATTTCGAGTTAAGTAATACATACTTAATAAAATGTCACCATCTCATTCAATAAAAATTGTATTTAAAAAAATGTAAACAAAATAAATTCAAGTATACCTAAATGATTAATTGTAATTGTAAATTAAAAAATGCAATTTTTACGACGAGAATACTCACGTCGTATCTTTCAATCTCCCAAATCCAGGATTTGGTGTCTCCCAATGACACCGTACAACTCGAAATAAGAATCGGGTGGGTGGACTAACGCTTGACTGATCGCGGGAATGACGAAAAAGAAAACGCCACGTGTCCTCTGGGTGATGGTGTAATGACAGATCGTGGTGATATAAGTGGAAGAGACAGAATACCGAGGGACGACCCCGACAATCCCACACACTCGTTCCCGTTAAGAAAGTCGTCTCGATGGAATCCACATCGCGCGTTCACTACGTCATCCACATTTTGCGAATCTAAGTTTCCTCATCGATGTGCGTCGATTCGCTTCGTCACAGTCTCACGACGACACTCGATATTCCGATCCAACACGGTCGATGATATCATAAGGTATATTAAGACGTTATTGACGCGTCAGTGTTTTCCGCGAGTGCATCGTCGCGAATCAGACATTGCGTGCAATTCTGTTTGCTTTTGGGTTACGCAACATTGTCGTGATGTCGACGGCATATACAGCATATACAGAACTCGGCTGTGTATGTTCATAAGAGACACTCACAAACCTCAAAGGAGAAGCACTTATCTCTTTGAAAATAAAGCAAGAATGTTCGAACGAATACGTATATGGAAAGAAATCTACCTTTTTATGTAACCATCATAAAAAAAATATTACATTCTTTTAAATTATTATAATTTTCTTTATCTATTTTAACCTAATAATATTCAATTTTTTGATCATGATTTAATATTCGATCTTTTGAAAAAAATCTATCCCTGTATATCGTGCCTTCATATAAAAAACCTGATAACATCAAATATATTATTTTATAGCAAATTTTATAATGTTACATATTTACATCGATGACGGAACTAAACTGTTATATTCGACTTCTTCACTCATTGCAGCTAAATGAAGCGGTATACATTTGTAGAACGCGGCTATGATTTATTATTGGGTGATGCGTCATATTCTGTTCCATTAGGCGCGCAACCCGGCGACTACATGAACAATTAACGACGGAATAATCGGTGATAAGAGTCACGAACGCTCGCACGCGCGCAGTCAGACAGACACAGCCTTGACGAGCAGTGGACATCCGTTTAACTTTGTGTATAGCCCACGCACGCGTGTATTTCGGTGCACGCGTTTGTTGAACGTTAGTCACTCGATACAGAAAGAGAGAGAAAGAGAAGGCGAAAGAGAGAGAGAGAGAGAGAGAGAGAGAGAGAGAGAGAGAGAGAGAGAGAGAGAGAGAGAGGTCTCAGCTTTTATACATCGGTGACGACAGATAAAAAAATAGCAATATCCATCGTCTTCCACTTGGACGTTGCCAATGATGGAGGGAATTTTTTCGCACGCACTGCAGAGCCTGCAGAGTTATCGATATCTCACGCACGTGTGTATACGTTGTTTTCTCTTTATCTCCGCTCTTCCAACGCGGTTAACGACGCGCAGCAGCTGTCGACAATCATTGGAATGGCCGACCTTGTGATGTCCGCGCGAATATACGGACAGTTAAAATCGCGACGGTAAGTTAGATGAGCGCGCGGCTGCGGACGTCGCTTTTAACTCGCGTGACGATGCGGCGATCGGAGCGACTTGGGGATATTACGTACCTGCGCTTCTCGGAAGTGACATCGTCATTCTATAAAAGACGCGAGGAATGATTTAATGGACGCTAAATACGCGAGCAATAAAAACGACAGGTGGAAAATGCAACGCCTTATACCGTAACCGAGTAACATATAATCTCCAATAAAACTCTTAAAGAGAGTCATGCCTTTTTCTCTTTAATTCTGATATGTTTAAATGTTTTTAAACAAAACTTTAACGAACGCAAGCGCAGCTTTTAAATTTTTGTGCTCTCAAATATCCATATATTCTGCATTTTGCATCTAAAAGACGTATCTTGTCATGTCTATCCGCTTCTCGATTCCATCGAGAGGCTCTGATGCGCTTCACTTCACCGATGCTCGTATCCGTATTCCATTCCACTCCGCAGCGCGTCGTCGGGCAACAAAGTCAACGGCATTAGGCATTAGCCAGGTGCGTCCGTTCCGGTCGAGATAATAAATCCCGCTGTTCCGGATCCGCGACGTCGAGGAATGGTCGGACG
This sequence comes from Temnothorax longispinosus, assembly GCF_030848805.1. Taxonomy (NCBI): domain Eukaryota; kingdom Metazoa; phylum Arthropoda; class Insecta; order Hymenoptera; family Formicidae; genus Temnothorax; species Temnothorax longispinosus. The sequence goes on along the minus strand of NC_092365.1, from coordinate 16,988,963 downwards.
CGCACTCTTCTCCTTTCCTCTTTCTTTCTCGCGAAAGAAAACGATGTCGGTGATGTCGGCGACGCAGTTCACCTCGCAAACCTCCCGGCTCCACCCGCGGAGTTCGACGTACGGGATAATATAGAGGCGGAGGGAGATTCGCCCTCTCCCGAACGGATCTTGCACCTGGGTCCATCCCTCGAGACCGCCGGCGGTCGATTTCGCGTGCGCGAGAGGTAGAATCGACGGCGATCTATCTATGCCTTGTTGTCCGCACGTACACAGAACCAACCATTTACGATGTCGTTGTCTCGCGCATCCCCGAATAATTTACAAGTCCAATACATCGGATTTTTCTACGAAAGCTCGAGCAATTGTTTTCGCAATTTTAGAAACTGCGAAGCGAATTGTGATCGCCCCCTCCTAAATCACCATGGCCATTCCGCACAGTAAAATCTAAGTATTTAATCTACGATGATTTAGTATTCATATTTGGACATGCTGTAAAATATGTACGATATACGTTCTAAATAGAACCTAATCTTTAACAATAATTTCAAAGAATATTTCACTATAGCCGTATGGTGACTTATGAAGATCACTATTTAAAGATCATGTTTAAAGAAAAGATTAATCGCATTCTTTTGCAATTCACTTTGAAGATATCGTCGGCGCAAAGTCGGTCCGTGAAAAACTAAACTCGTTCGAAAAAAAGAGGTCGAGAAGAGCGACGTGGCGTGTCAGGCAGTGTCGCGTCACGTCACTTCAAGTTATATTTCGTCACGTCATTTCAGAAAATATAGCACGGCGATTCTCGCCTATACGGAAATGGATATTTAGCGGAACGAAACAGCGCGGCCTGACCGAGTTTCTTCGTCGCATTAGTCGTACATATACGTTTTCACGCAATAACGAAATAATATATTGCACATGACAAGAAGTAAAACGCGCGATCACTCATCTATTCTGTGTATTGCACGTTATAAAGTTTGCACGTCGAAAATGCAGAAAAGTCTTTTCTTTTTCTTGAAGAAATTTAGCGTCGACCTTTCTTTAATAACTGGATATTTATAGAATTCCATCTTTTCGCAAACTGCGCGAATTCGTCGTTGCTACATTCGCGGTGTGTATCGTGCACTTCGAATTTCAGGATCGATCGAAGCTCGCGAAATGCGTTCCTTCCTCTCTCCCTGTGCGACTTTCACGACGCAAATTCAGAATAACCTCGGAAAATGCAACGTCTCCGGGAGTGCACTCTGAATATAATATAACTCCCCGCGGCGGAGAGAAGCTTTTCTCCTACTCCGACGAACCGACATCTGACTTCTCGTGTATCACAAAAGAGAGAGAGCTGCGCCGGAAGCCCCGTGTGTGCTCGTGAGGCTCGCGGGCAGATTTCCGTGTGGCGCTTCGTTTGAAGTGGTCCCGAATCCCATTCCAACAGTCAGTTTCGGTCCAGCCTCGCGTAAAGTTCAGCACGATGTATGCAGATGCGCCCGGTTTATCAACTACATACGGCTACTTACAAATACAGCGCGTAATGTTCCGAAGCTTAGCCTGCGTAGGAGAACTAATCCTCCGAACACACCATCTACGGCCCCTTACCTAATTTGAAAGTCATACCAATTTGAGAGTCTGAATATCGATCGATATACTGCATAATCTCGCAAAGTGTAAAAAAAACTTATAAATAATAAAATAGGCACAAAGATCTCGATAAGTTAATACTCAGAAAATAAAATATGCTACAAAAGAAAATGATCTGTACAAACTTATTTCCATTATCGATTAAACTAAATATTAGGACAACTCTTTTGCATTTCTCCAGCTTTTTAATTTTATCAAACAAACAGTGTTGCTCGTGACGTTAAGCTAAGGATGTATATAGCAACGAGAAGAAGAGTGCAGACAGATGAAGTCTGGAGTGAGATACATCATCCGCGAGAACCATTCCGACATACATCTCTCCGCAATTATAGGATAATTTCTCGTAATTCCGTAATTAGTATTTCTTGTTACTCCATCCGTGTGTGTCAACCAACTAAAGGAAAGCTTGTTACAAGCTGACTTGGATATACCTTTATTCTACGCCCGCGGTGATATACGCTCGGAAGCTTTTCGGAGGTAGGCTACAGTAATTCAGCTGATATACATTATGCATACAGTACGCGTCTCTTGCACGGCTAGCAAAGCTCGACCAAACGACGTCGCCGCTGATGCGCGACGCAGCTTGCGTAACGCACGCCGCAACGCCACGCCGGCTGACCCACATGCGTGGTCTTTATTTAAACTGGTTTCCTCCTCGGCGTCCTTTAGACCCGACTTTCGTCTGTGCTCCGGTCGCCGGGTCACCGGATTCGGGCGCGTCATTTTCCGCGAGACCGCAGCTCGGGAAAGGTCGGCTTTCCCACATGTTTGTAAATATCTCACAAAAAAACAATCCGATTAATCTGTGGTTTGAGATGACGTTGCACGAAGAATATAAACGGTTATCTTATAAAAATTTCCCTTTTTGTAACATTGTTAATATTTTTAATAATTTTCCCATCAAGATCTTCTGTCCAAGATTTAATGAAACTAGCCTATAATATTGTCTATATACGATATATGTAATGTATATTCTTATTATTTCATTTCTATTAATAAAGCAACATACGCCGCAAATCCAAGTGTTATTTTTACACATTTAAGTGTGCATGTAAAATCGTGTAGTCACTTTTTACGCATTTATGTCTTTTTTATAATAATGTACGATGGAAGTAATTGCGGAATCACCTCTTCGCGTAGGCCACGGTGAAGTTCGAATTTGTTCGCGGTAGACTTATGGAACCGCAAAAATTTCAATTGCAAATGCCCGTCGACTTTGATACCGAAGGGAATAACGAGCTTCCGAGACGAGCGTTTTTTAAGCATCAACGCGATCCCGCCTCGTCGAATATTCTTGTTTCTCAAACGTATGTAAAGTCTGAATAATACAGCACAGAGAAGGCGAAGAGGTAGCGCACAAAAAGGAGCAACGCGGAATAAAAATGCATCATTATGTTTCCATCGATCCCGCTACTCTTGCATCAGCATCATACGGGTTTCGAGGTCTCTTCAGAGTAAAAATAACGATACAACGATACAAAACAATTATAATTTATAGTTATAAATGTACACATTGTACATTTTACATAAATCTATTCAAACTCTATAATGCAGCGAACATATTTTATCTAATAGATTGTGAATATCAATCGCAATTATTTCATCATCTTCACAACCTTTATGTCCTGTATATTATATCTATATAATAATTATTAACGTTATCTTAGATCATCAAAATCTTTTTTTTTTTTTTGTCAATTGGTAAACTCGAATATCATTAAAACAATTATCTCGCTCCGACTTGTTCTGATTAACACGCATATTACTTATTATAATTCAAACGCAGATCTGATACTCCTCTCAATTACGCCCGCGTAATACTACGGATATACTCAGACAACATCGTAATACGAGCGCGCGTATCAGATTTCGCATCTCCTAATCGAACGAGCGTTGCAAGCGTTGCTTTATTTCTAGCTGTTTGCACGCTATCATAAGACAACCTGCTTTTATATCATGAGGTGGATAGTAATTCGATTCTGGAAAAACGAAGAAAAACTTTCCTTTCGTCGAGCCACTCACTCGCCCAGAAATTCATCCCGTTGCGAAACGCGTATAATGGGACGATTGCCAAACTTCCCAACTACTTGGATATCGCATCATTTATTGTGTCAAACGCTACGATGGATATCGATGTCTTATTGAGCTCGAAGAAATTTTTCCAATACCATAACAACACATGAAAGTTCTACAGAGTTAAGAAATGTTAGATACTCTCCGCCCTCGTATATCTTTCTCCACTTTCTCTCATATCGGAATATCATTTTTAGCATTTTGACGTTTGTCGTCAACCAATTCGCGTTGAATACGAATATCCTTGGCACTTATACCGCGGACGTTTGTAAGGAAGAATACAAATTCGCAACGTAATCTTCATGAGTAATCAACGAGCGTACTCCCGCGGGACTCGAAGCTGCTACAACCGATATACCGTTGTCGCGACAGTGCAGCAGGTCGTAGAGACAAGTTCCTAACCAGCCGGGGTTGTTCTCTCTCGAGAAGACGCACTACGAATTCTCGGAATTCTGTCGCGATGCACGCGCGCGACCGTATTCCCAAATCGATCGCGACAGCGATGGCGACGGGAATGAGGGAAAAGGGAGGTGGAAGAAACATCCAGCTGAATTCCGCCGGTTCTCACATCGCTGAACAAGTGCACGAATTCCGTGAGAGTGGTCGAAAACTATGAATACGCCGTATGTCGGAGGTGTATTCGTGTACAAATCCCGGGGGAAGGCGCGCTGGTTCTCCCTCCCACGCTGGGAAGCCACCCCGTCGTCGTCTCGCGTGTCTCTCACCTTTCACCCATCCCGTGTCATTATCATGCAAACGGTGATTTTCCACGATTCATAATGCAACGCATCCGAACGTCGGGTGTCGCAAGGCTCATGCCTAACTCCGCAGAAGGAGGAATGAACGGTGCTCGATTAGAGAAAAGAGGTTTGATTCATTGCGTTCGCGATGCGGTATGAATATAAATCATCGGACTACGTTGTAAGAAAGGAATGAGACGAGCTGTCGTTTCTCATCTGGCGAAACCACGTGATTAATCCCATTCATCCAGAAGTGATCTATTAAAGCGGTCTACACCTAAAAATAGTCTACTAAATCAAACAAATATTTTCATTCTAATGATTCTAATTTTAATATTCAATCTTTTCTTTGATATCGAATCTTTCAGAAGATCCATTTAACGGAATAATTTTACGGAGAATGCCAAGAATATCACGCATCTCATCATCCACATTTCAGAGCTAAAACTTTAATCTAGTTTTAAGGGGTTATTGTCGATATTTCCATATTCATATAGATACATCGGCTTATGTGTAAAAAAGCTTGTTTACAGTAAAAATCATGCTAAGGCTATACTAATTTGTTAAGTCCAACGCACACATATGTATATATATAATAAAACATACATAATATAAAGCTGCACGGTAAACTCTGTTCAACGAACACGACGGTAACACAAAGGGATTAACAGACGCCGTCTGACCGAAGGATGAGCAACTCTCGTCCCTTAATCATAACAATACCAAATGTTACTCGATGATAACTGTATTAGGGCCGATAAAATACTAGGCTTGTGCACCCTCCTGGCTTTCCGCTTGTTTGCCGAGTCGAAATGCCCCGCCGCGCAAACATTCGCGCAGACCATACAAGCCGCTATCTTCTTTCCCCCAGGAAACTACGGTCGCGTGAGTGGCATTACGGGATTATTAGCGGACGGAAACTTCGCAGCCGTCTGTCCTATATCGGGAGCAGTTTCCTACATATTTGATGAGGAATGGCTATACAACGAGGCGCGCGTTACCATCACTCTTTCTCGTTCCCCTATATGCTTCGCCACGTGAGTGCGTGAAACTATTTCAGAATCGATACTTCGCGAGCATCGAGAATATCTTTTCTTCGAACAGCTTTTCGCCCAGATCTACGCTATTTCTCATACGACCATAATCGACAACTTATTGCGACGAGAAACTCAAATGTACACAGTAACGCATAACAGAGCGGAAATGATAATTGAATTAACAGAAAGTTTTCTTTATGTTAAAAGAGTTCTTGCTTCCTTGGTCACAGCTTGGCCAAATAGGGTCGTGACCATTATCGTAAATTATCGGTAAATTATTCGGTTTGCATAATTTAAAACGGACGCAACCAGTTGATATAACGTCGAGTTATTAAACGAAGCGATACTGTGCGCATTGCTTTTATCGTCGCGTATTAATTTAACGTTGGCTCACCGAGTTAATGGCTGTCATGCTGCTAACTCGACCTGGATCTGTGTCCACTAGCCCGCTGTCACTCTGTAACAGAAACAGGAAGACAATTTAGAGAACGGAAAAGATCGATAATTTCTCCTATTGTTATTTGCATTCGAGCTAAATTTCGTATATATCACTATCATTGTGTTAAAGCGCGTTCGAGATTCGTGGAGATGGAAAGAAGAGTTATTCAAAGAGGATATTTTTTCTCGCGCCATTGTAATGTCGCCGTTTACGTGTTTTCGAAGCACAGAAGCGAATAATTTCCGAATGCAAAATTGCAAACGGGGCATATTGTTAATAATTTCGAAAATGCAATATTGTGGAAAGTGAACAACATTCATATGAAAATCATTCGAAAGCTGCGAAATCCCAACGCATGTGAAAGCCGAGTGCACTCCGCCATTCGCTATGAAATTTTCTGTAATCACTCGCCGCTAGAACTGGGTTTCATCAAATGTATACTGTTTTTCCGTGTTATTGCTCCGTGATGAATTAATCAAAATCAAGTTTCACGTTTAAGCAGATATAGTGTATCCAAAATTAAAATAAAATATTAACGTTATATATATAAATTTATCTCGCCGTCCGAATATTTCAGTACATATTTTCTATGTTACAAATATAAATAAATTCTTATGTGGGCGCAAAAATATCTCAAATTTCGTTACAGCGTAGGTCGAATTACACGAAGTAACGCGGAAACGCGATATCGAAGCGGATATAAAATACTTCAAACAAAATGTTCTCGTCGAACAAAGCTCTCGAAGGCTCTGTGGCATGTTTCCTCGTCGGTCAATGCGCTAAACATTCTTTGCACTCCGCATATCGCATTTTATGAATGTCTGTTTCTTTCATTCGCCCAGGCGTTTCAATCTCGCAAAGCTCGCCAGCGAGGCGCGTTTGCCCGAATTCGTTCGCGAATTTTTACCGTCCGATATAACCGTCCCAGCCTGCCATCGGTCACTCCCGATGGATCTGGATGGCGGAAGCCGGGATTACCGAGACGGAAATTCTCCGGAAAGGAAATGACGGCGAGTCGTTCGGGCGTGTCGGGCGAGGGAGGAGTACGTTGACGACGACGATGACGACGACGACGTCGAGAGAAACCGAGAAATCGGCCTCGTAGAGGGTGCAGCGAAGAAATAGTACAAAGGATGGGGGGCGGCAATGGCGGTGGCGGCTGCGGAACCGAGACGAAAGAGCCGACGTGCAAATGTCGTTCTGAACTTTGATCGTAAAACAGCGGCAGACTTCTCGGGTGGGTGGAGCATCCGTCTTGAACCGCAGCCAAATCGGTTAAGCGCGAATAAATTTCCGTGTCAAACTTCGTATGAACGAAGGAGCCGACGGTTCCTGCGTGTCGGGCAAGGTTGGACCTGCAATGTGCTGGCGGAAATGGAACGGTGGGCTCTAATGCCTACGCGCGGACAAAAGAGAGCGTGAAACTAAGAAAATAAAAAGGAAAGGAAGGAATATGTTCGCATCAATGCCTAATAATATTAATTGTTGTACAATGCGTGATGAAAATATAATCGAAATGCAACACATTACTGTATTTTCTAATAACAGTTTTTTTTTTTAATGGTATACTGTTGAAAATATTTAAAACATTGCACTCAATTGTATGCACAATTTTGAACATTACAAACAAATTGCAAATTCCATGAATTTTTATTTTATTTAATTAAAACTTACAATTAGTACTTTATTAAAATTTTTTATTAAGTAATTACAGTCTTCTCATAAAGTATCTTATCATTTATACAACAAGTTTATTTTAAAAATAACTTTCTAGATAAAATATCTGAACAATGATAAAAGGCACAATATACGTGCCTTTAAATAATTAATCATTAATTTAACTTATATTTACTGTTTTCTCGATTACTTTGTGTAGAACATATGCCGTTTTCGTAGACCAACCGCCCATATAATAAACGGTATAAATAAAAATCAAAAGCGCAGCACAGCGAGAAATTTCCCCCGAGTCATTCCATGTCGAATAAAAGCTCAACTTACATATTGTTCTAACGAGCAGAGAGCTCGCGTATAATGAATAAACAGCAAACGCCGAAGGGAGTTTCGCGCTACGCCATTACGTGCCAACGTTGCGAAACGCGCAGCAAAAAGACGCACCTAACTGTCGGTTTGTCTAACAGAGGCAGACGAAGGATAACCGAGGCATGACGAAGATGTAAAGGTGTCGTCCCGGGATGGTGCCCGAGGAATACAAAGTCGCGGGCCGTAGTGGGCGACTAAAACGAAAAGTCATAAAACGTATTACGACCGCCTCATAATTTACGGCGAAGCGACCCGCGCGAAATCGCCGTCGACTTTCCGCCACCGGATTTATGACATGACGAAGCAATGTGCATGCACATTGTTTCGCTATGCAGTTTCGTCGGAGCGGTGAGGAGAACCTACGGTAATCAATTATCGAAGTATTTAAGTTACAAAAAGATCGCTTTAATTAAATCTATTGTGTCAACTTTAAAACAGCATAACATTATTAAAAACAGAACGCAGATTTTATTAATCAATACAAAATATTGAAAAAAAAAAAATACCAGAAAATAAAAGCAAATATACGAAGTGTTAATTATAATAATTATATAAATAATCTCTTATAATTCACTCAACTCCTCTTCAATTCATTGCCGGTCACTCGTCATATTTGCATAATGCAATTCGCGATGACGCTACAAGTTTTAACTATATAGGTTTTATTCGCCGATTTATCTTAATTTCAGTCATCGATAAAATTACGTATTTTTCGTACGAAAACGAGGATTAATGTTCTCGGCAAGTAAAGTGCAAGTCATTGCGCGAACACCTTAATTTCAACGTTGTTTGGAAGGACTGATTCGACAACGATTCGCCTGCGATCCTGCGGTCAGGCCGATTATGCGGCGTCACGAAGCGGAATGAGAATCCTAGAACACGTCAACGCATGTCGAGCGACATATAGCGAACACGAAAGGTCGTCAGAGCTTCATTAGCTCTAGCTCGACAGCCTGGAGGGTTGAAGTTAGGCGAATGTTATTAACGTTCTACCTAAATCCCTCGGCTATCCTCTGAAACGCGGCGCATCGAGTACGGAAATGGGCACGATACGTGAGTCAGGCTAAGCGGAAGATAGTTAGAACGCGACGCGTCCTCTTGCCCTCTCGCTCTGAATTTATGGATATCCGGCGTATATCGGATATCCGACGTTCGGCATATCCGCAGGTCTCCACACAGTCGTACAGTCGTTCGATAACCTAAAATTCCGTCCGGCAATCCCATTTTTTTTTTTAACGGATGTTTTACCATTAATAAAAGCGTAACGATGTAATGCGATATCGAAGCGCGATAAAATTTAGCGGGGTAAATTTGGCGATGATGCGCAGAAAAATGGCAATGATTAATTTAGATCATCTATCGAGCGCAACATCCGTAACTACACGGGGGAGCCTGAATTAATCGCACATTTGTGAAATGCGAATCATTCCGGATTGCTGCAAATGAATATCGGGTAACGCCAACGCCGCGCAAATCTCGTTCGTGGCATATCCAATATTCGGAAATCGCGTTTTCCGGGTAACGGATTATACAAAGCAAATATTATAGCATTCAATATTGCACAACACTCCAACGCACGGTATAAAAAGCGCTGTTAGAGCATTACGATTCATTCGTTGATTTTAATGAACAACTAAGTTCATGAAAAATATCAACGAATAAAAACATGCAGAAATTAGCGCAATTATTACTAACTCAACATTCATGATTGCATGAACGAACTCGATTCGTTTATTCAACGAGCTCCGAGCTCGGAGCAGACATTTCCAATGGAAGAAACGAGGACGTGAAGAGCGAACTATTGCCGGCGGCCATTTTTCAATATTAAGGAGGCTTTAGGGATGATTTAAATAAGCTCGAGAAAGCTCGGCGGTACGCGACCTGAAAAGTCGGACTTCTTCGATTTATGGGAAGACGCCGGAGACAGCTTAGAGTCTCTCTCTTTGCGCGCTCGCATTTAAACCTCGCCCTATCTGTACGCTGTTTCTCTTTGCTACTTCTCTTTGCGCTACCTCGTCTCTCCTTTTTATCGCTCTCCGGATCGCAGACGCGAAACCGTAAAAACCGAAGTTTATTGGCGCAAGGCTGATCAAGATTGTTGTTCGGATAAGGAGAAGTACAACTTCGTTCGATTCACGTAATCCGTTCGCTCAACACGTATATACAACCAAAGTTCCTTTGATTTCCGTACTTTATAAATTACTTAATTAAGATTTGTTATAGATTTATACTATGAGAAAAATTGTCAATTATATTGATCAGATTCAAATCCAAACACTGACGAAATAGGTCACGTAAAATATCTTTTTTAATTACTGCATATCGTAATTTTATGTGCTTTTGTAAGAGAGCAATCGAAGAAATATTTCCCGATCGATCAAAGTAGCGCCTTGAAAATCATGGGAGGAGAGTCACGTGTATTAAAAACTTTTCAAAGTGATGTTGACAAAAAGAACAGCTCTTTGGTAAACGGAAAGTGTGAAAGGTTGATTGATGTAGTCCGATCGATAGTCGTGCTCAGAAAAAGAACGGATGTGAAGTCCATGATAATTCATCGGCAATCTCTCGACACGCGTTACGAGCGTTAAAAATAGGGTAGAAGAGATGGGCGCGAGAGCAGAGCGAATTGTCGGACATCGTCGGCATCGGATAACAAAAAGCAGACCAGCGAGAAGCAAACGTGATGAAAAGTGAGTCTTCTTCTCCGGCTGCCCTATACCCACGTTTTCGCAAGTGCTCTTTAGCGCATAATTAAACAGCTCCGCATCATTCGTCACAGACGTTTCGCTGGGTTTTAATTTAAAGTTATGATTCATGACAATGCAGCGGAGTCAGCGTAGTTCGGAGCGTAAAAGGAACGAGAGAGAAGAAAGGAAGTCTTTCAGGACAAAGAGAGGTGGAAGTTCGGCGGCCGCCGGGAGAGTGGAGTACGAGGAAAAGATGTCGGAGAATGCGAAAGAACGACGAGAAGAGCAATAAGAAAGAAAAACAGACGTCAATTCTTTCGAATTCGCATATCTCGCGAAAAATGGAAGTCGGAATATAATCCGTGCAGACAGAAAAATGGTAAAGTTCTAAAGCAGACTAAATTGAGAAAAAATTCTCAAAACTCGATCTACTAGTTCTATTTTTAATAAAGAAAAATCTAAAATCGCGAAATACATTTCTGTTATGGATATTTCGGATATTTCACCTTTCCAAACAGCAAAGTTATGAAATTATTCCACGATCGATTGCAATTTTAAATGTGAAGCAGATTACGCGATTTGCGGGCGATTCAATATTTACGCTTCAGTGACTTATAAATTAAATATATTACCGATACGCTATGTGTTGACACATGTCCGATACAAGAGGATGCGCAAAGAGTAAAAAAAAGACAGCCGTATAATGGCGAAGTGACGTCAAACACTACGGCGATTCGGACATTGATTAACGTCTCGTAAAAGAGCACTGCCAGCTATCAAGTTCTTCGAGACGAGACTTCCCGAGGCTAAACGTGATTGATCGATTCGGGAAACGATTATATCGACGTGTCGCGAGACTTACAACGACTAAGAACGAGAAATCCACTTTCGGCCACGGCCATAATTAGCGGCACGCTGCCGACACATACAAAACAAGATATGATCGAATGTCGAATGATTTATTATCCAATTACAACTCGTCGGTATTCACGAACGCGCGAATCGGAAAACGCGCGCACCGAAATATATCTCGACGGGGCGCAATTTGTTATCGGCAGTTATTCTCGGGTTCGGCGATGCTAAAAGTTTTGAGGTCATTGCGCGCGAAGACATCAAGAATTCCGTCGATTCAACTGTCACTTTCAGCGCTTCGCTTCGTTTTATTTTTAATGCGCCGTCCGCTTGCCAAGAATTCAAAAAAGTACCACATTTTTCTTCCTTCGCGTAAAGTATATCATAGAAAGCGGACACGAGTATTGTTATTAAATGGTGTTAAGTAAGACTGTGATGGTAGGATAACGCACTTGTACAGAGGGCACATCCACGCGACGTAAAAAGAGTCCGACAAGTAGAACGAAGTTGTCGAGTAGAAAAGTTGCGGACTAGTCAGCCAGCCAACGCCGGTCGTTGCGTAACGAGTATGAGGAGCTTCTAGCGTGATTTCTGCCGAAGTTTCAAGCCCTTATAACGTCGCGTTGTAAATCTCTACTTCTCTCAGAACCAACTTATCGTAAGTCTAAGAAATAAGACTTGGATCTTTTATGTTTATTGCACGATATAAAATTTATTTAAAGAAAATATCCTACAGAAAATAAAACTTGCTCCCAAAGAATATATTTTTTCCTCATTTTTACGCTTCAAAAAAATTTAGTTGATATATATTCACGCCGATTATTAATTATTATAATATTTCCACCACAATGTTAATTCTACTTTTTATGATAAAAATTTTAAAAACAGTTTTACAAGTACAAAAAATAATATAACAAGGGGAAATTTATTAACGTATGGTTGTGCCATTTATTTGTTTCAATAGCTTGACTCCCTTGGGGCTATATAAAAGTTAGTTTCGAAACATTTTCTGGATTAAGAAAGTACTAATCTCAATGTTTCCGACGAGCTTCGCAAAGTTCGTACTTCATATCGTCAGAAATTTAAATTACACCCTCGAGTGTGCGCCGCAGAATGAGTATAGTTTCCAAGCAAAAAACGCGATTATCCTGCGCTGACTTATTTGCCCGCACGCGGAAGCAAGGCAAATACAAGTCCTACGAAGGCACGTCTATATGGAGGACACAGAGTTGTTAGTATGCAGTTTTTATCAATCTCTCTCTTTTACTCTCTCTCTCTCTCTTTCTCTGCCTCTCCCTCTCCCCTCTTTCTCCCTACCGATGCAATTCTGTAATAAAGCAGCCCGTCTATTAACGAAGAGAAGCCTAGGGAAGCGGTGCTTCGCCGCCAACTTCCGCGCACTGAGAATTAATTTTCCTCCTCGGATTCTAGTTCGCATGGAACGAGAGAATCCCGCGGGTAGACGATTCCCGGAAAAGCGGGCATTACTTACGCGAAGACGTACTACTGCTAGCCGCGGAACAACGGAACAATGAATCACGACGGACACCAAGGCGAACTTAAGAGAAGCGTTTCCCTTTCCCTCTCACGTGCGCGCAGCGCGATGCTACTCATTGTCATGTTAATGACGTATGCATAGAAGTTATCGATCATAGTCGTGCATTTTCTTTAGATTTCTTTTAAAATATTACTTCTCGCTCCGAACTTAGTATTTTCTTGACGAGGTTTATATTATGTACATAAGCAAGTCCATTTGTTTTTCAAGCGCTGCATACCTAATCATATACGATCGTTGCGTAGCTTGACATACCGCTCGTACATGTAACTACCTACAAATCTCTTAATGGAAAAAAGAGAACTAAAATTTAATAAAACTAAATTAAAAATGTTAATATACAATATTTTTACAAATTTTATAGACACAGATGTGCCAGAAAATATTCTGTACATGTATATAATATGTATATATTATATTGTAATTCCCTTCAAATTTGCTCCTTATTCATTTGTCGTTTGGAACACAAGGAACTTCTTGGCAATTGTGTCTCAGCGAGAACGCGATTGCCGCGTGTCTAGCTGAAACGTTGCATTTCTTCCGGCTACCCCCGTCGTCCTAATGCGCAAACGGTGTAACGCTGCTGGCAATAGTTTGCCGATCCGCGGGACACGCGCGCGCGCGCGCGCGGTCGGAGGTACTAAGAAATTACAGTCACTCGTAACGAGAGCGGTTTGTCGGCTACAGCAGCAACGAGGTATATCGTTCCACTGCTACTCCCCGACATTCAATTTAACTTTTAACGCGAGTCGATAACACGTTTTTGGCACGCGATTAATTACGTAGCATTTACCGTGTCTACCAATTACTACCTACTAGTGATTATTTGCGTTTAATCTGGCTCGACGGTAATTTCGAGTCAGAGTGTAAAAACTATAATTGAAAGTAGCAAATTAATCCCCGATATCCGCAAATACAGAATTGTGTAAATACGAAATTATAACGTTCTCCTAATGATGATTGGTTTGCAAACTGATTAAACGGCCGCGGGGTATATGGGACAGGAAAAAAAAAAGAAGAAATGTGAAGCCGTATTAATGCGGAATTGCTTCAAAGCGGCAGTTACGCAATATAAACTGTGGAATGTCTGATAGTAATTTCCGCATTAAACTGCCCTACAAAGTTCTTAAATTCGCTCCTGGAGCACGACGGGGTGGTGTAATTAAATAACGAAATTTTCTGCGTTCCCGACGCTTTATTACAAAATTCCGCTAATAATTGCCAGATATTTGAATTCACAATTTTCCCTTGACGATTCATAATAATCAAATTAATTTAAATTGCAGTTGTCGATTATGAAAAAATTGTTTAATATTAAATAATACTACGTTTCCAGCTAATTAAAAAGCTACTACTCGATGTCAAACACTTCATCATTTACTCTGTAATACCCCACTTGTAATCTTTTTGATATTATCGTGGCTTTCGATGTTATCGATTAGCAAATTCATTCAACGAAATAAAAAAAAAATATAACAATCATAAGAACCTTTATTGTAAAATTAATATTCAATATAATTTGAATTTTAAAATTAAAAGTCAACAGAATGGAAAAATACCGTTTGCAGTCATTAAAATAACGTATTAAAATTACTAACGAAAATTACCATTTAACAATAATGTTGTGCAATTAATGTATAAACTATTTTCATGTTCGCTGTAATATGAAAGTGAAAAATTATGCCAACAAATTATTTTTTGAATTAATTGTGGTATATTGTTTTCTTCATAAAATCTAAGCGAGAAAGCAAGTGGTCTCTTCGAAAGAATGGCGGTCGATTCCTTTAAAGCCCGGCACGTAGCTAGTTTCTGTATCGTTTCAGGGAAAACGTACGACTGCGACCATGCCGATCGTAAACGTCGAAGTCGACGAAGCTACGACGCGGAGCTTTCAAGCGGCCACACGTTCGCAACGGCGCGTCATTCGTCGAAACGACGACGAAGTGGCCCTGCACCTGTTCAACCTATAATTCGACGACGTCCGTGCGTTCTCTGCAGCACCGTGGCGACAATATTTATACACAGGTGCGCGTGAAATACCACGAGAGTTTCCACGATGCGTCAAGGGAGTACCGTGCTGCATATATACGATTTTATTGCAGCACGAGAAAAAATCGTTTTTCATCGAAGGAATAGATCGAAAATGTATACTAGAAATAATTGCGTACTATTTTATAATTTTATTCATATATTCTGTCAAAATGTGCAATATGTCCGAAAAGTAGTACTACTAAGATTCTTTTTTTTTATATAAACATATTAAATATTACCGGGGATATTGGGTTAAGCTAGAATAAATTTATAGATAAGATATATTTAGATGCAGAGAAGAGATAGAAGTTTAGTAAAAGTTCTGTCCTCTAAAGAATGCCATTTATAAAAAATAAAAAAAAATAAAGTATATATATATAGCTATATAATATTAAATATTACTAAATTATATTTTTCTTTTCAAATATAAAAATGTACTCACAAAATATGAACCTAATAAACTAAAATTATGTAACACATCTTAGTTTGTAACTTATTAAAATCTTTACGTAATATTCATTGCAGATTGCGTATTTAAATAATTTTACATTATTATAAACAATTTATAAGTGCGATAATTATCCTCTGATTTAACTGTTAATTTAAAAAATTAAGGGCTATAGTGTTATGTGTTATAATTCGGTTATAATGTCAATAATCAAAAGCATATAAGTATTATTAAAATTTTGCACTTGGATTTGGAAAGCTTGCACTCGTAAATCAATGTTTCGCGAATACAACATAATTAAATTCTATGTTATTGCCGTAAATCTATCCCAAGTACGCCACCTCCTCTTTCCATCATGAAAAAAAGGGTTTTTGCTTTTATCCGCGGCCAGGTAATAAGTGGTAAGCCGTAAGTGGTTGTGCGCCGTTAAGCGCGATAAATTCTAAAAACGATGGCCAAGCTTCCGGCCTTCGCGGAATACCCAAACGGGGTCAGGAAAAGACTTCGGTAACGTCACCGCGCGACGACGCGCGAGCGACACATATCCTCGTGATAACTACGCGATGGAATGTTCTCTTAAATTTCCCAAGTGGATCCGAGCGTACTTGCTTTCGCGACGTCTTTATACTCTCTACTCGTCGTCGACGAACACCTCTATGCCCCCATTCACCGTTCTCGCAAGAAACCCGGCAGTCCTTCGAGGATAAGGGAATATCGAAGATGTTACACGAGAGCGCTTCCTTCCGCGCTCGAAGTAGTATTCGTGAACGTAACTGCACGCACCCAGCTGGCCCAGAATTTTTCGAAACAATTTTCCGCGAGATTTCGCATGAAGGTCAAATGCCGTGATGCGTGAACGCAAAGCGAAAAATGGAATGCATAGCGGCGGAAAGACACACAAGCTTTCTATTACTACGAGAAATAACACGGACACGCGCGATAACGTCGTCGTCTCATCTTCAGCGATGATATTGTTAGCAGCGTGACGCAAGGATTGGCTTCGCATTCTCCGCTTGTAAATTAGTCGTGGACTGTACCTCAACATTTATGGGACGTGAAATAGACTGTCAAGTAGCTTACACGTAGATTGACAATTGCGAAATGGCTTTCATTACTCTGTATCTTCGCGCATTCTTAGAATTTAGCATACATCTCTTGATGATAAACACATTATTCTAGAACACTGTAATGTTGAAATTAATAGTCCATGACTCCAAAATTAAAGCAAAATTTATGAGCCTCAACTGTCACGTGAATGCAATATGTCATTAATTTCTAGCAACTACATCGTAGAGCTGGCAATAACAACAATTGCGCAAAAGCAAAAAAGTAAGAAGCAACATCACGCGATATAATTCATTCGTAAAAATATCGAGCTATGTAATCTCGTAAAAATAATTAATGTACATGAACACAAATGATTGATGCCTGACATCCGTAGAAATTACGTCAACATTACTGCTTCGTCGACAACATAATTTCGAATAGCGATACGAACTGTACGATAGAAAGTTTCGCTCAACCCAGACCTTTCGCGCGAAAAATACAGAACAACGCGAACGTGCATAAGAGTCGTGACACGTGGAAGCAGCGAAAGCACGCTAAACCTCATTACGAGTTGTGACGTACGACTGGGACGAGTCGCGCCTCTTGATACGCGCGCGGCGAAGGATATGATAAAAAGCATGGAGTGGACAGGGGAAAAAATAATAAAGTTTATATAGCCAGGGATGGGGATGTGAGAAGCGGGAGGGAGAAGGGCACGTGGTGACTCCCAGTGATATTTATACAAAGACTGGAGTGTCGCCAAAATCCTAGACCTCTCTTTCCTTCTCTCTTCGTCTCCGCTTTCCGTCTCGCTGCTTCTCCCTCTTTCAATCATTCGGCATCTCATTTCTACCGCTTGTCTTTCTCTGTCTATCTATCTATTTATCTCTGTCTCTGTTCCTTTTGCCTAGAACCAAGGGTGCTCGACACGTAGAAAAGTGGATATTCAGCCTTGACTTGCGCGCGGAAACTTCACAGCGAGTACTCCTATAGCTTTATTTGTCAACCACTTCGGGCCCGACGAACTTACCAACCGAAATTAAAGATCCCTGCAAGTAATGGCTAAGGTCGCCGTCCACTATTACTACCCTGTTACTGGCATCGACTGCTAGTATACACGGTAATGAATTTCATACTTCCCTCACATCCGCTCCTAAGCGACAAAAAGTACGGAAAGAACAAGAAAATGTTACACGCGTGCATTTTCTTACAATATTGTATAACGCAAAACATAAACCTGATTCAAATCCTTAATATTTAGACTTATATAACTAATTTTTTAACTAACTAAATAATTTTTTAATTTATTATGTAACCAACCTCATTATAGAGAAAATAATTAGATTAAATTAGAAACGTATATCTCGCGTGAAATAATGACTAATTAATATTCAAAATGCTTCGTATCGCATGTGTTAGAGATGTGCTAGAAATAAAGAGAGAGATAGAAGAGTCACGTTAATACGCGCTTACGGTGCGAGCAATACATGTATAGAATCGGCAGAACCGGAGCGGCTCGTTCTCTCGCTTCCGAAACATTACCGAAGGCGATCGATCGCGGATATCTATATCCGCTTGTAGAGTACATCGTGGATATATTAAACTTATTATTCGAATATTCAGAATTCTTTCCTGCCTTCGCACAATTCTGAGTGCTCCAATTCGTAACAGCATGTAAAGTTACATGTAGATTCACATAACAAGAAAAAATATCTTTCGCTGCTTTTTAAATAAATTATACCATTGTGTAAAACTATACGGTACTCTGGGAGAAAATGTGAAAATTATGGATCTAAAATCGGTTATGAGTTTTACGTCATTCGCATACTTTCTATATAAATTCATAAAACCAATTTTATAAATACTCAACTAAACTCCAATTTACATGCATCTGAATGGGCAAGTATCTATATGGAAGAAATATCGTAAGCCCACTTGAGCCATAAGAATCGATACGATGCACCGGATATCCAATTGACCACGAAGATTCCAAAGCAATGACTATAGCTTGCAAGGTTTTCTTCAGTGGTTATCGTGGAAGGTCTTAAAGCCGAACAACCTAGCGATCGACATGGCGTATTTCGATTTTATCGAGCTTTTCCTGTTCGCCAGCATCGTTGCCCGGAGCTATTGCTAAGTCTTTGATTTTCAGACATCTGCTCCCAGCTATTATGTTCTATAAAAAGTGCGGAATGACTATCGAAATCGATGAAAAACATGATTTTCCTATCACTTAAGTAGCTTTTCAATTTGATGGTAGCAATTATCGAATCACGCTAATTATTGCGTTACCCTTTTTAATTTCGTATTAGTCTTTAAATTTATTTTTAGTTTCATATAAATTTTCTAACTTAATTTTAAAAATATTAGCTCGATTACATCTACAATATTCTTTTCTACTTTCACTAAATAAATTTAAACAAATAAAGTTTACATTTTTACCATTTCCTAAAAAATTAATATATTCCGTACATAACAAATCTCTCTTTCATTTTCTCTCTCTCTCATACTAGTTATAATCGTAAATTCCTGTTCAAAAGGAAGACTATAAAATATTATAACATCATTAAATCTTGCAAAGTTGTACCGTTTTGCATAACGTTTTCTTTCGACAACGACAAGCATCGAATTCTCGAGTTGCACTTCGAGATCAACTTGACTCCAACGCGAAAATATATAAAGATATCACGATGTCGTGAAGGAAGATCGCCCGGTATCCAACGATTAAGGGAGTCATTAAAGTAAAGATACCCCGTGGACGCCCGAAGTGATCGTCGTCAGGCGGTGCAGTGATAACCGTAAAAGAATACGAGAAGCATTAAGAGAAAGAAGCCGCGTCATCTTGCACGCACGATCGCCTCCTAACGACCGTAACACTGTTGCACCGAAGGACAAAAATGCAACCCGCCCGTTTGTGTGTCCCGTCCCTCTAGGGCCTTCATGACATTTAAATGACCGTTTTATATCTCGTTACCTCTTTACACGCCCGCCTTCCTGCGCGTCATTACTCTTAAGATACATGTTTATTCTTCCCGGATTCGTCCATTAGCATGAGCGATATTTCAAAGCGCTTCTTCCTATTTCTTCGCGACGGGGAAGTAAAAATGAAAAATGCGAGTGAGCAATACAAGCCCCGAGGAATTTAAATATACGTAATATAAAATCGATAATACGATACAAAGAAAAAAATAATCTGATAAATTATTTCTAATTTATTATCGTTAATAGATCAATAAAATATAAAACGCGAATATTAAACACGAAATTGAGTTCTTCTTAAATACCGGTCGTTACTGTTTCAAGGTACCGCATTTGTGATGCAAGCAACATCTAAATTCTAACCATTGCGTACTCTAAATGCCGACGGGGCGCTATTGTGTGAGGCGCGCGTCGATACCGATATAAAAGCGTACGTCCTCGAGGCGAGCACGCGCGACTAGCTCAGAAAATGGAATCGCACAAAGCGCCAGTCAGGTAGCCTAATGAATTCAGCATGCGACACGAGAATGTCTCGAGGACTTCGTGGTTTGCCAACAAATGTTCGTCGTCTCGAAATTGCGAACGTGAAACATCGTATGACCAGTATGTTCCGTATCTCCTTCAAATAAGCTCTCTAATTGCGACTGATGCATCTAATCAACAACAATTAGCGTCTGCCCGGAAAACTCTCTCCCTAATAAAATATATAAGAAGAGAAAACGCACATATTTAAAGAGATTTGTTTTTAGAAATGGATAATTTTTTAAAACTATTGAATAAATATGTTGGAAATTTTATAATATTAAAATTATTGTATTAAATTATAAAAAGCGTTATAAACATTTGACGTTCTGCATACGATCTTGTGCGCGATTAGTATGATTCTTCTTGTGCACAATAAAAGTTATATATAAATCTATGTATATTTCTTGGATAACTTCCAAACACGAAACAATGACATTACGCACGTGTAACAACAGGTCAACCTTATCAGCGATAGGAAACGCCATATAACGGACAAGAGTAAATCGAGAGGTGTAGAAATATCCAGAACGAAGACAGGAGACGAGAACGAGGAACAGCTGTCGGTTTGGCCTCAATGTGTAGCCACGATGACGTTTACGTGCGTGTCAGTCGTGTGTCACATTCAGCGCGATGGCCCTTTTTCCCGAAATTGACCGGCAATGGATATGAAATAAACAAAAAAAGAACAGTTCTGGCGTGTCTGGCGCTCTTCATGTGCGCGGCCCTATTTTTAGGAAAAATTTTCGATGAGCATCGCGATCGATCCATTCTAATGTCAAATTCTTTAACACGGCTAAAAGAAGACGTGTGTCAAAAGAGGTCGTTAATTAAATTAAAGTTGCAGGACGCCGACGACAGGTGAATAGGCATTATCGAAACATTCCGCGGTTTTCGATCGTACGTGCGCACACGTGGCTTTCTCTCTCGACACGGGATTCCTTTTCCTGAAAAAGTTTACTCCATCGAGCTTGCAGGCAATTTCACGATTCAGATCTCGCGTGCAGCAGAAATCGTTTATCCGACTTTTTTCTTTTCTCTTTCTTTCCTTTTCTCTCTCTTTTTTTTTCTTTTTTTTTTTTTGTTATTGAAGTCAGCACCTAGTCGCCGGCTTTTCTACGGTGCAGAAAGTTCGTAACGAGTTCCATCGATTTCCTCCCGCAGCGATATATTGAAATAAACCAAGGAACGCGAAGAAATATTCCGCGAGGAACAGGAAAGAAGAACGGTGGGACCGCGTGAGCGAGTGGAACAACCGCAATAAACGGAAACTACCGTCCATGCAACCGGAAATGAATCGCGAGTAAGACCCGGTGTAACGGAAGAGTAAGCATCGAGAGCGAGTTGCGTTTTTTCCTTCTGTTTTACTTTCCTAGGCGAAAAGAAGATGATTTAATGATATTTCCTTTTATAGGATTATAGACGTCTGTCTACGGTGTAAATAGAAACACATTTAAACACGCATAAAAATAATTATGTGCAAATAATTCAATAGAAAAAAAAAAGAATGATAAAAATATCTCTAGAAATATAAAGATATTTTCATAATTATATTTTATAAAAATACGCATTTCAATGGTTCGCGTAGAAAAATCCTATCGCCGGTCGCGATATAATATTTTATTTCACACAGCGAGCAGACATTTCGTAATATTCCTCGCGCGACATATTACATTCATAAAAAAGCTTTAATATAAAAAATCCGTGTGAATAATTGCGACGTCTGAAATTATATTACGGGAGCTCGCGGTTGCTCTCGGTTTGCCGATAAAAAGAATCGACCTTGAAGGGGAGGCGACGGAAGATAGGTCGGAAATATCGCAGACTCCTACTCCCCCGGGTTACCACGGAAACGGTAGGACACTTTTGATAAGGTGCGACCGTGATCTCGACCCCTCGCGCGTTTGGTTTATTCGGGGAAAACGGTTGCTACCTGCACGTTCACGCACGAACGATTTATCCCTCAGCTATTGAACCTCCTTCTTTGTACACGTCAACTTGAGGAGAGAAAAAATCAGTGTTAAAATAATATGTATCGCAAGAGATTTAGAGATATTATAGTTGTGTGAAGATTCGTATATATATATATATTCTCACTATACAGGGTACTTCGAAAAAAAATGTTAACACTTATATAGAAGTAACTTCTTTAGAAAAACAGGATTGATAATTTCACAAAACATCATAGTAATAAATATATTTTGTCTTCAAAGAGTCTTCACTTGTTCATCATTGCAATGTGCAAGATCTCCGACAGAAAATTGCAAATGTGGATTGCAACAATACCCAAAGAAATGTGCTTCAGAACTTTGGAGACCACCTAGAGAAGATTCCAAAAATATGTTGACAGTGATGGCGAACAAATGGAGACTTTTCGAAGATAAAATACATTTGTTATTATGACATCTTGTATCATCAGTTCTGTTTATCTAAAAAAGTTATTTTCATATAAACCAATATTTTTTTAAGAACTCTGTATATTTTATCTTTTAAGAAAAAAGATTAAGCAAAATAAATCTAGTGGCAAATTATTTAACGCTAATTACTGTATTTAATCCCGTATGTGACAAATAGAATTAGTACGTCGACCTATATAATTAGATCAAAATCAAACAAACCGATTTCACATTGTTACAAAATGGTAGCCAAACAATCGTGCTATGTGCCAAGACAAGTATAAATTTCCCGTCAAGATGCCTCATCAGTATGTGTAATAATAAGAAGCATTAAATGCCTCTCATGTTTAAAATAAATTGGTCTTGAAACAAAAATCAATATTACACTGCAATTTGGAAAAAATATGTCATATATACGTATATAACATATTTGTTCTCTCATTCTTCAAAAAAGTCACAGAATATTATCAACTATTTATATACTACTTCGATATTATCAATCTTACCCAGCGCCGTCCGCACAAGGAAAAAATATCGATTACTAATCGGAATTAAAGCGATTCTCGCAACGACATGTAATCCGCAGTTTATTTAGCTCGCCTACGCAACAAGTAGATAATTATTTTCATACGTGATATAGATAACAAAAGTGTCCTTACCGGCAAGAAAGTGCACATCGCCCGCGCCGTGCACTTACAGTAAAAATGCAACAAATGCAGAAGCTAACATTTCGACATGCGGCAAGGATGCAATACGTTATGTCGGGGATGGTCGCTGATCTCGGACGGCTGTGGCCACGGGATACACAATGTAAGTTATTCTATTTATATGGTTGCACGGTCACGGAGAGAACGAAAGAAAGAGGGAGGTAAAGAGGGAGAGAAAGAACGAGAGAGAGACTCTGATTTCGCAACACGGTCTCGTCAACGTCGTGTTTTAAGCGCTGCAAAGTTAAAACGGAGCGCAGTATTTTGAGGACTCGTCAAACGTAACGTAATGTGCGCGCGTGCCTGATCGTGATTTATTTCTAGCGGCCCGTTCGTTATCGGAAGATCGAGGTCTTCGCGAAGAAATTAACCTCATGACGAACGTGTCTAAAATTATTACAATTTCTTAGCGTTTCTCTAATATCCTAAAAAAGTTAAGTGATATATATATATATTAACGTAACAAATATAAATAAATTTAATTTCAATATTATTACAATTCAGAAACAAGCACATTGCGCACACAATACTAATTGCAAGTTCCTTTACACAGTTAAAGCCAAGATACAAGCATTGTGTCCCATAAGCGTGTAAAGGCGCGATGCAAATATCTAAGATTTAATTAAAACCTTCAGAATCGGGGGAACGATCTCGCCGTCCTAAACGAGGCGGAACGTCGCGAACGATCGTACAAGAACGCGCGAGTAACGTCTCATTGGGCACAGATTGACCTAATTACCGAAAGGAAACGTCTGGCACGACTCATCTCGTTGGCGCATTTGGTGCGTTGCCTGCTTTCTGCAAATCGTCTTCCATTCATAGATTCTTATGACACGAAGAAAATTTCAAACTGCAATAGTCAGCCACAATCTGCGGAAATATCGTCGAGTAATGGCCGTTAAACGTATCCTAGATCCATCTCTTTATTTGTATGATCTATTCTTTTCTGGATAATTCTTTTGTTTTGCAATTTTTCTTGGTAATAAATTAAAAAAAATAGCAAAAAGCAACTTTAAGAAACTTCCAATCTATCTTACAAAATCTTAAATAAAATTTGTATTAAAGTCTTTTTGAAATAAGAAAAGAAACTGTCGATAAAAAAGTCGTGTCTCAATAAAACGGAAAAAGTCGAAAAGCAATTATAAAATATTCTACTTGTTCATCGAGGAATGTATGTGCTTTTACCAAACCGGAAATATACGCGTTAATGTACAATACGAATCGTTCTTATCGACTGTCTTTTTACACAGCTACAGTCTTTTGTACATTCGCGAGACACACACCCACGACGATCCGTTCATTAAATCATAAAAGCAGTCATTGAAACTTTGATCGCGCCATTGATAATAATAAAATTGAACATTTGACAGAAAGTCTGCGAATATCCCGAACGCAATTGTAAACAGTATCTGCTGTTGGATGAGTTACATAATCGATTAACCATTAGCGTTTCAAATTTGGTTTTAAAATCATTCAAAGAGCTTTTTGAGTTTAATCCATTATCGAACAAACCGTACATTAAAAATGGAATAATAGAAATAATATAATAAAAATATAATCGTAAGGTTTTATAGTAAAATATGAAATATATAAAAATATATTTCTTCTCATTTACATCATCTATCATCCATCTATTTGAGATATGATAAATGTCTCAGCATTTTAAGTACCGCAATCAATGTCCAATCAAAACAAAGATCGGGACACGTGCTATCGGCACGTCGCCAAATCGCCATATATCTTCTATACTGACAAAAGGAACAATAATGACGCGACACGTGCGACCGAGCAACTAGAAAGTACATGATCTACTGTAATCTTACCTTCGTATTGCGCGATTTTGATTGTGTAATAAAATATAAAATACGACATAAGTCATTGAAACGTTGAAACCAACGAAAGAAATATCGACATTTAAAAAACACTACATCATTTTCTAAAATAAAAATTTTAAACGATTATATTAATTTTTATTAATTTAATTATTGCAATAAATGTAAAAATTTCTTAATTTATATTAGTGATGTATACTATAAAGCAACTTGTATTCGATTTCAAATGAATAGAGGCATTGATATCTTGTTAAATATCTGTGTCTAATAAATGTTTATATATATACATATATTAGTAAAAATATTGACCTAAATACCCACTCAAGACTCGCTATCGTATTTCGTGTCTGTAATAAGAATCGTATTTTCACGAGGCCGTTTCGCAACAAGAGCGGCAGGCGTGTAAATGTCTCTCGCAAACCGGCGAGACTTCATTCCCACCGTAAAGCACAGTTTTATTTGTATAGCCGTTTCTCGGCGAACGTAGCAGTGCGCGGAAGTTTGTCAATACGATTATGACAGATTTATCTGCGATAAAATGCACGCGGATATACGACGGCGTCATCGATGTTATTTTCTGGCCACCTCACGTTTAGTATCACTAATGCCAAACTTGATCCGTACAAAAATCAACGAGAGAAAGATTGGCAATTAACAAATTCGCTTTCTCATTGTGCACTTAATGCTGAACCCGAACGTATATCTCGCTCGATCAAAAATCACTAAAGCATATAATTTATTAATAAAATTACGCGATCGTAAATACGCACGGCTGTGAATCATGGTTTCAAACGCAAACAACTCGTTTCGTAACGTGCACATTATACGAATCGTGTACGAGCAAAAGGAGTGCAGTAAGATAAAAAAAAATAAAGCGGAGCGAAAGTAGAAAAAGACAAACCGTGTCGTAACACGGATGTGTAGAGGAGTGTTTCCTTAGCGCGAAGAAAAAAAAAGATTTACTTTCACACACACACACACACACAACGATGTTGTGCTGTCAAATTTTCAAAGCACGAGATCACTCACATCATCTTCCTTCGTCGCGACGATCTCTCTTCGCCTTCCTCTCTCCCGCCTTTCCCGTTACGACACGAGCTGCGGCACAATCGCGAGGAGAATCGACGGGAATCGCGCGCGGACACCAGGCTTCGGCCTATCCTCGGCACTTGCTCCTCTCGAGAAAACAGCCGGCGATCGATTTAATCGCCGATCGATGGCGTGGTCGCGATCCTTCGGTCGATTCTCTGCTCCCTCACACTCTAATCGCGCGCGAACGCGCTCCGTTATGGCGCCGCGTTCGGTGATTAACGACGATACAACAACCACCGCGACGTGACACGCGCGTACGAATTTCCATCGCTCTCGGGCTCTCGCGTGGCGCGAACCAGCGGCACGGCCGAGAGCCAATTCTCACCGGACGGAAACACTGTGCGCACGCGAGGTCGACGCCGAAAGCTCGACGACGATTGCGATGACGACAACGATGACGAACGACGACGACGACGGGCACGCCGACGACGACAACAACCGGCACGCGAGGACTCCTCTCTTCCGCCGCGCACGATTCGCCACCACCGACGACGGAGAGAGCACGACGTCGGACGTTCTCGTGGATGCCGCAAGCGCCGTCGCACGGCCAGTCGACGAACCGTCGAGGGAGAACGAGCGAGAACGACTGACGAGGCACGAGACCAGTGGAAACAGAGAGCGGTGCACCGGCGCGCGTCCCGCGCGTAGTGGAGTACAGCGATGAGCGGCGCAACGCACGGAGCGCGCCCAGTAGAAACGGAAAGCGGTGCACCGGCGCGCTTCCCGCTTCCCGCTTCCCGCTTCCCGCGCGTAGTAGAATAGAGCGACGAGCGGCGCGGCGCGGGGTGGCCAGTGGAGTAGAGCGACGAACGACGCGGCGCGGCAAGGGGCGACCAGTGGAGTAGAACGATGAGCGACGCGACGCGCGGGGCGGCTAGTGGAAACGGACAACGGTGCACCGGCGCAAGTCGCGCGCCTAGTGGAGTAGAGCGACGAGCGGCGCGGCGCGGCGCGAGACGGCCAGTGGAGTAGAGCGACGAGCGGCGCGGCGCGGCGCGGGGCGGACAGTGAAACAAACAACGATGCACGAACTCGCGTCTCGCGAGCTGCCAGTGAAATAGAGCGACGATAGAGAATATGGTACGGCACGGATGGGTTGTATATAAATAATCTCCGTTATGGCATTGTCATAAGTCGCGTTTTCCGCTCTTGAAAAAAATCAACGAAAAGGATCGAAACCGACGCTAAGAAAAAACTGCGATAAAACTCGTAAGCGCGACAAATGAACGAACGTACACAAATAAACGCGAATGCGTGTGCGAGGAAACGAATAGATTTTCGTCCATGGACGCGTTTTCAGTCGTTTGCCGCGCTCTGCGTCGCGGCGCTCTCGACGTCGGGACGCCCATCACCTGTGATGTTCGACTACCCCCGTCGTCTTGCGTCCTTCCGCTATACCAATGTGCCAGGGAGAGAGGCGTCCCGATGTTCGCGCACACGCGCTCCGCCACGCGCGTGCTCGTTTCTCCTCTTCTTCCACTCCGTACCGTCGCGCACCTACCCTCCTACCCTTTTTACCGCTTTCCTTCTTACGTCATTTGAATCCGTCCGTGTACAGGGTGAAACATTTATCTTAACCGTTTTGAATAACTCCGCGACGCCATTGCGCGGCGAAATTGCGTGGTTGTGTGTGTGTAGGACAAATTAATATTTCGTAATGAATATTTCCAAGATGTAGCTTTTGAAGAAGACATCGTGAAGAGAAATGTAATATTATAAGAATTTAGGGAAATATGATAAACGATTTGTGCGTCTCATAAACTATGAAATAGATGTTACGTTTATTAGACTCGAGAAGAATTGTAAATCCCATCAATATCAAAAAGATGAATGGGAACTTCATAAAACATCCCATGCGTTGTAACGGGATATTCGATCCGTCGAGGCAAAACGACTCGTGGATGGATCGAGGAAAAACAAACGATTCTTTTTTTAAGATCTCCCAGACAGGCGAGTCCCGAGATGTATCTCCGATATAGGTACCTAACCCACGGCACGAGGAAAAGCGTGGACAAGCTTACTCCCGTAGTACAAATGTTATCGTTCGATCCGCCACCCGTAGTATTTCCCCGCGGTGCCGAATGCAAACGTTTGTTTTCGCAATCCGCGGGACGCGCAGCCGCGCATTTAGGGCAAAAAAAAAGTGGGATCTGGCGGAGCATGGTTTATCGAGCCGGAAGCAGACGCTCGAGAGAGAGAGAGAGAGAGAGAGAGAGAGAATGAGCGAAAAAGAGAAAAAAGGGAGAGGCAGCACGTTCTCTCGCCGCCGCGAAGTCATAATCCGCTTGAGTTCGCGTATTTCTCGACGCGATCCCGCAGATAACGCCAGAAGCCCAAGGGATTGGCAACGTGTGCGAGAATTCGATTAAGCTCCCTTACATATATATAAAAAAAATACAATAAAATAATACATTACGAAATAGCGTAATGTGTTGAAGGATATTTGGAATTTAAATAGAAAATGGGATTAGTTTTTCCTAATTCTGCGTTAGACATGTCCACATGCGACAAAGATAATATTGATTTATTTTCGAATGGAGTGAGATCGAGGTGGTCGGTAGGGGCAAACCGCGAATTGACGACGGTTAAGCGTATTAGCCGAGAAAATTATGGTCCTGGGTCATAGAGAGCATAAAGATCGACCGGCAGTGCCATAAATCGCAATGGCGTTGCGGAAATCGCGTCTTTTAATTAAAAAATATATAAAAAAATTAAATTCAGATTTCGCTATATGCTTCATTTATATCAAATAGTGTATTTATTCTTATTCCAACAGGATTTTATTTTTCTTATTACTCTTAAATTAGATCGTATTTTACTTCCATTTCTTTTCGAATGATTATTGTTCATAAAAACATGTATATGCATGTATACGATGTATAAATATATGTGAATGTCTACAAAGTCTTGAGTTCGAGTCGGTGAGTTTGCCAAGCCTAAATAACTGTGCAAAATAGTCTGCAGAAAATCACATCATTTTATTCAGTTTAGGTTTAGACAGTGGGCTATTCCCTCTTCCTCTTTCGCAAAATTCACGAGACTCGAAAATTTAGAGCCTGTTCCCTAATAGATTTACGAAGCGAGGAGAAAGCGCGGCTCTATTTGTCTCGTTCACCTAATTAGTACTCGCGTAAACTAAATAAAGTCCCGGGATTTATTGGACGCGTGTGCTAATACTGGATGCTCGATCTTACGGAGAGAAATACGAACGCTTGTCGGAAGTTAATATGCATTCAGGGAAATAATCGTCGCACCGAATCATTTAAAATTCCACGTAAGAAATTGATTTTAACGAGTTTATTTTTAATTAGCAGTAGAGACTTCATTTTTAATTAAATCTAAATATCCTTTGCTTTAACGAGGGTCTCTCATATGATGCTTTAAAGCAAAGAAATTTAATATTGAATATTGGAAAACGCAATTCCAATTTTAATTAACACTGACTGACAGTAATTGTGTGTAACGTAGCCTTGACCTGTGAAGAAAATTCTAAGACGCTAAACTACTATTAACAATGGACACGGTTATATTCGATGTTGATCACCGAGACAGCGAGCGCTCGACTGCATCAACACGATGGTGTTATTAAGTGCGTGTGCAAATAAATTGAGTCCTCTGTCCCTGCATCTCGTACGCTATAACGTTGTTGTCGTATTCACACATCTAAATGTCTGCATACACGTAGCTCCGTGAGTCACGTCATTTTAGAATATTCTGCGCGCTGTCGTAATAGCTTAGATATATGATCCAGTATTTACAGATAAGTATTCGATACATTTTAAATAGAAACTACATGGCAAGAAAGATTAGAATAATTATTTTACAAAGCTCTCGTAATCCTTAATGCACAGATTAATTATAAAGAAAATGTTGAAAAAGGGATACTTTAATCTCCCGTAAAATATAAATGAAGTAGCTTAAGTTCAGATTATATAATACAATAGCAGTGGGGGACTCTCTTATATGCTCGTCATCGCGCGCAGCGCATAATCCTCGATGCAACTACTCGAGAAATTTTTAACGATCCATGCAAAGTAAGATTCAATATTTATTTATTCACGTTTTAATCTTGTTCTGTACATGAGGCAATAAATTTATTTGAAAGCGTATTTCGTGGCTATAAACATTGCCTTTTTTTCTATTCAACCGATGCGTGCTTCGAAAAAAAAAGGCACGGATTTAATTAAAATATTCCATGCGCTTTTCATGCCAGCACGAAATACGCTTTGCACGCTATATAAAGATATTCCCTCTCCGAATACAATGCGCAATCCGGGAGAACCCCGCCGAGATAAATTCTGACCATCTTTTCACGTAAAAAAACGCACCCATTAGTAAAGGTTATATTTCGCCCTCGCTCTCTTCCGTGATCCGCGATTAATAATAAATGCGACCGTTACATTGACGTCATCGGAAAGAGAAAAGTCGAACGTCGATGATAAAAACAACATTCGGTACCTATTTATTGCTAGAGAAACGTCATAACGTCGAGACATCGTCACACATTTTTGGCAGAGAATCAACTAACGTCGAAACGAGCGCGATCCGTTCTACGCTTCTACCTATAGCATAGCTTCGGCTCTGCCGTTTCATTCATCATGGTTCATTTGATTAAGCCCACGCGGCTTATGGCTGCGTTTCGCGTGAATCGTGTGCACCACGGCTATGGAATGCTTCCAAAAGCCGTTGGGAACATAGCGGAGAACGAAAAGAGCTTATCGGCCGTTACCAGAAATTTTCGCTGACGTACATTCGCGGTAGATTTCGCGGAATCGCTCCATAGTACGCGTGCACGTCGTCGTTGCGGCCTCCGCTAATGAGCATTCCGATATTATCCCCCTCCTCTCGGCTCAAATCATGAGCCGTGATATGCATTAAGAACTATGCGATGCACGCACGCGGTAAGCTTTCGTAACTTCGTATGCACACGTGTTATTGCAAATTACCACAAAACCTTTTTATAACATGATTGAATTGAAGTAATTGAACTAATAGATAGATATGTATTTCACGATTCTTTAAATATTTATATATTTTATATTTGTGATACATTATGGTAATAATTAACAAGTTTCCTTTTATAATATAAAAATTACCATTTTTAAATAATAGTCTTTGAATATATAAATCTTCAGATTATTTTCAATAAAATGATAAATTTGTCAAAATCATCAATTCTATATCTTATTTGCAGAAAACACGTAGATATATATTCGTTACTTATGTCAGTGATTATAAAGCTTTATTACTTCCCGTCTGTCTATGGACACACGCAAAGCCATTTGCACGTTTCATGCTGCAATTTCGTAACTGCGATTAAACACGAAGGGGACACGACGTGACGTTAAAGACAGCTTCAGCCCTCCAATCTGCTTGTTACTCGTCACAATTCCGCGAGGATATCGACTGCCGCGCAATAAGCGCAGTGCAGGGTTTCCCTTTTTCAAAATCACGCTGACGTTACATCGCGGCATCGACGCGAAATCACCTCGCCATCGATCGATCGGCGCTTGCTCTATCTCTCTCTTTTTATATATTTCGAAATGCTCCGTGTAATGCTCAGGGAGCCGATTGCGACAGCGGATGTTGGAGCGTGGGCGCAAAAATAGCTGACAGATAGCCGACTGAATGGTGTTACCGCTGCGGTGGCCCGTAGATTACTGCGCGGACCGGCGAAACTTCGTTTTTGACAGACAGGTCTGTTATTACTGTCACTCCGGCTCCCTTCGCAGCCCTGACGGCAGCAGCGGCGTTAATCCTTTCGTCACTGTGCCCTGCGCCCTGTCAGCGTCCGTCGAATTACTTTAATGAGGAATTGTGCACACTGGGTTGAATACCGTCGTCGTCCCGCCTCGTTTCGCACGTCGCAGCAGCCCGAGCGATCTCACGTTAACTGTAGTTTAATTAACTTTTTAACGCATCGTACCCTGTCCTGTCCGACTCGTATTTTGTTGGCGCTATGTCCTTCCTTCTGCCGAATGTACATATTACGTCACGGTTCTCCCAGAAAACCCGGTAGTGCATTTTTTGACGTGAGAGAATATTTCTGACGTTTAAACCGCGTTCTATTTAAAATTCATTTAGACAAGATAATATTCACGATGTACACGAAAGCCATTGTGCAATATCCCGGATGCAAGGATTCACTATCGAAAA
Source organism: Temnothorax longispinosus (assembly GCF_030848805.1). Taxonomy (NCBI): domain Eukaryota; kingdom Metazoa; phylum Arthropoda; class Insecta; order Hymenoptera; family Formicidae; genus Temnothorax; species Temnothorax longispinosus. The sequence goes on along the minus strand of NC_092365.1, from coordinate 16,956,704 downwards.
AAAGTACGGCTTAATTAACTGAAAGCGATGAGCTAATTGTAAAAAAAAGATAAACGTAATCTCGCGCAAACGGTGCGAGAGATACAAGAGCTATTTTTGAGTCTGAGATTAATTCAAGGTAAAATAAGTCGACCGCGATATTCGAACACAGAGGACAATCGCAGTTCCTTCCAGGAAGACGATGCTCGAGATAGCTTTTTTCCATTTAACGTTGGCTGTAATTTTAATTCTAAAGCTGCATTTTTAAGCAGGATTAAGAAAGCTTCTCGTGACTACAAATACATACACAGTCTGCACTTTATTAATTAACTGAATATATATGTAATAAGTCTTGTCCTGGTACGATTGAGCCACCATTCCCAGGATATGGAATTATCGCGTGCAAGTTGAATTCCGCGGCCTTCTAAGGTGACGTTTCTCCTTTTTTTTTCGCTGAATTGTCGGCGGTGCGAATCGAATTAAAATTCCGCAGCGTCGTTACAACCCTCGTACAAGAGTCTAAAGCAATGCCACTAAAAGGGATGAGAATATACCGTGCGGCATTCCACGTGCTTGCGTGACTACGAGAGTTTCAGGGTCGTTTCGAAGGGAAACTAGCAGGATTGAATTGCTCTTTCTTTTACCCTTGCATTGTTGGTATCGCATTGTAGCTACCGTTTACTCGGTCAAAAAAATCCACGTTTTACGTTATGACTTTAATGTATTCAAGATTTGGAAAACCAATTTCAATGGATAGCACGTATATCGCGTGCGAAGATGATCTCAAAAACTCTATCAGACGACAATTACAGAAACTATAGATTTACATGTCGTATAACTTATTATAAGCAATTTATTAAAAATATTTAGTTATAATAATAATATATAAACAATAAATAAACTGTACGTTGTGTAAAAATATGTAATGTTTGCAATGTCGACGATTATATACATCTTGTCAACAGCAGGAGAATAACGATATTTGGATTAGTATCCCAGTCAACGTTTGTCGATCGCGAAATCAAAGCGCACGAAAGTAACGACGCACGCGGAGAAGTTCGCCGCAGTTCTCAGACATCGTCGTCAATCAAGGAACGAGCGCCGGGCGATTCCTCCCATCCAGGAAAGTCTCGGCAAGTTCCGCGGACTCGTTACACGAACAGGGAAGACGAACGGCGCGGCGAGTGTTTGCCTTTCGCGAGCGCGAGGAGAAAGTCCCGGGTAAATTCGCCTCCTTTCACCCGCGGGCGGGTCGGCGCTCCCGCCGCCGCCACCACCGCCGCCGCCGCCTCCGTCTAAGAAGGATCGATTCGTCTAAGGGCAACAGCTATCCGTTAACGGGACGGAATAGCCTCCGGGGAGAGATCCTGAACCGTGCACAGCGCACACAACGCGGCCTGTCGACCTCCAAGACGCGACGTGCGGGACGGCGCGGCGTCTCGCGTCCGTCGACCCAGCCTGAAATTAATGCCTGTCCCTCGCAATAACTTATCCGTCGACTCAGTATATTATAGTACACGATCGTCGTTTGCTGACGAATGGCAAACTATTTTCTCCGAGAAAAGCCTCTGTTATCTCCCGGCGCGCTTCTCTCCCATCTACTTATGAACTTTAGAGTTAAATCCTAAAGTGTGATGAGCAACCATCCCATGTCCCTCCCATGAATTTTTCATGTACTGAATATATAATGATAGCTATTATATGTATGTTTCGCTTAAATTAATGAAAACATAATATTTTTTAAACATGCCTCTCGTTATTTTATTTTAAACCTATCTAACCTGCGAGAAAATGCAGCGACGAAGGAATGCCATGCATTAAGTTACGCGCGCTTCTTAACATCGATCCAGAATGCGGAGAAGCGTAAGAAAATATTTCAATTAAGTCAACGAGTACAAATACTACGTTAATGTTGCTGTCTGTGTGTTTCATACGATCCTTTGCTTTGTTGTTTTTGGCTCTATGAAACAGAATAGCACTGGCTTTAGTGACGCTCGTTAAAACGCGTCAGTTTGTGCGCGTCTCACGTCGACGATTCGCGTATACGACGTTGTTAGTCATCATGTCGTTCGTGGAAGATGATATTTTCGCCCTCTCGAGTTTTCGTCTTTTTTTTTTGCAATGTCCACCCAAGTAAGGCATTGTCTTGATGCAACTATGTCACCGTCGAACAGGAAATATCGTCGCATCGAAACTCTGCTGCGTCACCAAGGGTTTGTTGTTCGATAATATTATGACGAGATGCCATAACAGCTGATAATATGCAAAACATAGAAGGTTTGAATATAAAAGCGATGTTTGCTACTGTCGGTTAATAAAAAAATTGTATGTCTACTGTCTGCCAAAAGTCGTATCCTATATGTCGATTATAGACATGTAGTTTTAGAAATTTCAACAAATTAGTCTTCATTAAAAATTTCACCGAAACGTAAGAAATCTGCTGAAACTTGGACAAAAAAAATCGTCCAGTTTAAGAAATATATTACCTATACAATAGATTTGTTTAATATTATTCTTGCACGGGATAAATCCACCTTTTAAAGTTTTTCGTACATCACGAATTACCGGACTGCGCTGAAAAATGCCGTTTATCAGAAATAAAATCTCGACATGACGATTTGATGCATCGTGTTCAAAGATAGAGAACACATTTTCGTTGCATTGTCGAACTGCCTAACATAAGCATTAAATATTTCGAACAGTATAGTTATATAAAGCACAAATAATGGCCGCGTCGATATGCATCGCCGCCGAGGCTTGCCGACGGCCGTTGCTTTTCGTCACGCCTGCGTTAAACTGCGATCAGCATGTTTTTCCTCGCCACCGGTGGTTTAGGATTGTTACGATAGATCCCGATGTACGCCCGCGTAACCGTGTCTGCATTCCTTGGCCGTCTGCCCGTGAACGGGCTTTTCTACTCGCTGAATGCCTAATTGCACGGCGCATCGCTAATGACTAATTCTCACAATATCTGCTCACAAATTTTCAGACGCATCTATCTTTCTTTGATTACGTTTTACTCGTACAATTAAATCATGTATTCCCGAGATAAAAGAAAATGAGTATCAAGGATTACAAAGCTAAAAATGAAATAAACCCGAAAGAGAGAAACTATTATGTCTTTTTATTATCTCGAAAAAGAAAGAATACTTTTATTGCTTGATTTCTCACTTAAAATCAAGAAAATTATTCGTATAATAAAAATTAACATTAATTTCGCTTATTTCAATATTGCTTATTTAATATTTAAAAAAATAAAGATAAAATGTATATATGCATCAAGCGAACCACTGTGAGAGCATTTTAAAAATGCGTGAACCAATGATATTTTTTCTTAAATAGAAAACACAAAAAACGGGGAAAAAACAGTTATCCGATCGGATCTGCATATCAAATGTGAATAACGAGCGATAACCGAATTGGGTTTTGTCTCAATCCTTCGCTCGATCTTATCCAGAATTTTTTTCCTACATTACACGTCTTTCAATCAAAATAGAATCACCTTACAATGTAATAAATTAATATAATTGTATTAATCGCAATATTTACTTTCTCGATGGAATCTATACTATCTATCAAAACTATCAAAAAGATGTTGTCTTGATCCTTTTATTGTGCTAGATAATATAACGCTCAATGATGGTTGGAAATATGAAGTCGGTAGGAACTTTCTGAATATCTCAATAGCATGACTGTTTATGCTTCAATTTCGTTTCACTGGCAGAATTCCAAGTTCCGTATCAATAATCCATAGTTCTTCGTGCGCTTCGTAATTCGAGATGTTCGAAACTCGTTTCGTTCATATGACTCAGCTAAAAATCATTTCAAAAATCGATAATGTTTCAACAAATTATAAATTACATCGGTTCGGAATCTTCGAGCGTTTACTGACGAAATTATTCCCCTTTCGCGTTGCACTACTCAAATCATCCTCTACCGAATGTAATCCCCACTGGTAATTAACTACGGCGTATCTTGAACTCTTTCAGCGAGCAATACGCCGGAGTATTCGTAATTAACCGCGGCGAACAAACGAATTAAACGGCCGTGTTGCGCGAGCTTCGTGAGTGAAGTCGGTCGACTGGCCTAATCGTAATTTCACCGCGAACGAACGGCTCCGGCAGGACCAATAATCGTTTCACGGTCACTGTAACTGTGGAAATTGCCTTCCCTCGATCCGCCGTAATTACGATCGCCGGTTATATTGCCTTCCTGCGCGTCTCGCAGTTAACGCCAGTCGACGGTGTAAGAACAACGCTTATGGCAGCTCTCTCGTTTGCGGGATAGCATTGCGCCTCATTCTCTCTCTCTCTGTCTCTCTTTCTTCGCTCGGTGACAAAATGTCGCCGAGAAAAATTCATCGTCCCATTGTGACGCAAATCCACGCGCTTTCGATGCACACCGACCGCCGGCGTGCTTCGTCGTCCGTCGCTCTGCTGCACAAATGCACTCGACTATTTGCATCGTGACCCACTTGCGTTCGTGAGTCCGCTATCGTTATGCTGCAACGTGCTCGCGATAGTACGCCGCGTCACCATTTTTCACCCAGGGAGAAATCCTCGGGAAAAACTCGCGCGTAAGAGCTTCTTTTCTGGTAGATAATACCAACATATCGCACGCGTGAGAGAAAATTGTTGTGTGCCAGAGTGAAATTTTTCGGAATGAAATGCGAAATAAGAATAGCGGCTGTCTTTTCCCGTTATGACGAAATAACTGGCACATTCGTGAAAACGAATGAATAACTAATTCACTTACTACACTCGAGGCGAGCGAATAATCTAATTATTCTTCATTTCGTTCCTTTGTGATACCAATTATTAATTTTTAATTAATCAGTCTTGAGTTTTATTCTTAATCCTATTCTGCTCGACATAAAAATAACGATCAATACTGACATTAATTATTTTCCGCAAGCTTTTTATTTCTTATAACGGAGCTGAATCACATGTGTGTGACATCGCGCGCGCGTTATGAGGGACTCGTTTTAACGACGACAATTTACGCCAGTTAGAGCGGGTCACCTGCGCACCTAAGCGAGAAACTTCCTGAGCTCCTGGAGTATCCTGGACACCAGCACCCTCCGCACCAACCTGTATTATAGATGTACACGAGTCCGGTCCGCCGAACGGTCCACCGTATCCGCCATTTATCTGGTGGGGGGTATGCATAATGCAACACGAGCACGGATGAGAAAGGAGGAAGAGGGAGAGGGTTGACTCCGGTAAGGGAGAAGTATAGGCGATAGAGTATGACCGGGGAGTATGGGCACGCGATAGTAATAGCCAAGTTACGCCATTGTGTGAAGTTTCGCTGCACCGAGGTCCTGCACCGGATAGTGGACGAGGTTCTCGAACGAGAAAAGAGAGAGAGAGAGGGAAGGGGGTCCCCGGTGAAAAAGGGGGTCAGAAAAGCGAGCGACCAAGCTATCCAGCCGCCAGGACCAGACGCGAGAAGAGAGGGCGGAAGAAGGAGGATGAGACGGTCGCGGTGGCGGCTGAAGCAGGAGGGACAGTGTGCTGCGCGACCGGAAGCGGAAGCTCGTGCAGGCGCCACCGGAAGTGACCTCGTAATTCTCTCCCTTGCAATCCCTCCCGCCCCCGTCCTTCCCGTTACTGTTCCTCTACGTTGCCGCGGACCCATCCACTCTCCCTCCCCGTCCATCTAGCCATCAAGTCTGAATTATAGGCCGCCCCCAAACCCTTTTGTCTACGCTTTTCCTGTCGAGAATTCGAGGCATCCCACCCGCCATCTCTCCTACGGCGTTTCCGATTTTCGGACGCTTTTGTTTCGTTTACGACTTTCTCTCCGCTCTGCATCACTTCCTACGTCGAGACACAGGGATTAGTCTAATAATCGTACGGACGTATACAAATTGTTGTTTCACTCTAATCGTTTTACATGCAACGTTTAAATACGAGTTTAAATATCACATTTCCAACAAACATTTATTCGTCAAAGCGAGGAAGGATGCGATGAACAGCATTAAATTATCACGAAAGAAGGGGAGAATAAAAGGGGGAAGAAACTTTCTAGAGATAAGAACGAACGACACGATCATTCATCGCGCATTCTTTCAGTACCGTTACATCGTCAGGATTCCGCGCTTTCAGGTAAACAAATTTCTATCTCCGTACTCGCGCGCGCGCAAGAGAGAGAGAGAGAGAGAGGGCGCGGGGCGCTTTCAGAAACTGCGGAGCTCAGCGATCTTAAATCAAATAAGAAGTGCAAAGGGTCGCTCCGAACGACGAGAAATTCGCTCTTGCGTTCGCCTTCACTCGCGAGAGAGCGCGGCGCCGACAGGGAAAGGGGAGTGGATGCGCGCGCGAGCGATGGAAAAAGAAACGAGAATTAATTCCCGTTAATTGCTCGGAGCTGAAGTTTGCTGAAAGCGCTTTATCGAATTGAAAGCCTTTCAGCTTCGCTCTTTCGAGAGCACGCCCGCCCGTCCGTCGAATGAAATGCCGAATAGACGTTGCCGCGGGCGACGCTCGCTCCGCTCCGCTCGCGTTCGCGTGCGTGAGCGTTCATTCCGCTTGCTCGTTGGTCGGCGAGACGAGAGGTACGAAAGGAAACGAATGAAAGAGCCTGACCGGAGAGCGTAAGAGCCGGACGAGCCGAGGATCGTAGAAGCAGCCGACGAAGCGAGCTAAACGCACGGCAATTCGGAGTACTCTATTGCCTGATTGCATTTAATTACACATGCCCCGGCCCTACTACTGCGCGATTGCTGCATTGCGCGCGCTGGGTGGCAATGGACGGCAGATGCCAAGCTTCCACGAGGAAGCGCTCGCTGCTACCTCGTAACGGGCTTCAGACCGTTAGACAGACAGCTGTAAGCCGTATGGAACCCGCGTATAATCACGCCAAGCGAATGGGAGATTGCCGGAGAGAGATCGAATCTTAAAGTGCGAAAGCACTCGCGCGCACCATGCAACCGCCTCCTCTACCATTGATTTCAATTTCTTCTCTCACACAAACTCGCGAACAGCTGATATATTTTTTTCTAAAATATCAATTTCGTTTTTCTACCATTCCGCTCTAAATCTCCTTCTAATTGTGTGTTCCTTTATCCACTAAATTATTACACCTTCACTATAAGATATTCTCCAATTTCTGTTCCCTCTCAGAAACAGATAAAAACTTCGTACTATGTCTTGTGTTCGCAATTATTAATTAATTCTAGATATAACGTAGTATAATTTATCGTCGCGCACTGCTACACTACGCAACATTAATTTTCAATATATACTGCTACAAGCCATGCAGCGATGCAGCCCCGGCTTGTCCTCTAATTCTCTTCGACCATCCCTTCAATTCCCAGCAGAGACACTTAGCAAGCTCTAATGTGTTGTACTAACAGCGGAAAGAGGAGAGAATACGATACCTTAACAGGTCGGCATATCTACCAGCGATACGATTAAGTATCGATCAGGGCAAAGGATTAATCCTATTAAATAACCGTATTTGAAAAAGAAGATATAACACGAGATACCGCAAAGTTGGAGACATATTGATTTTCTATCGACGGAGGCTTTACTTGTCTCCTCGTAGTATTATCCCTCATCGGTAATCGTTCAGAGCAGCGAGAGAACGTTACACAGTACTTCTCGGTCTACCCGTTTCCTCGAACCACTTAATTACAGTACGGAGCCTGTGCACTGCAAACGCGGCCGTATCGGATCCACTTGTGAGTACCAGAGGGACAGTTATCTCACAAAACGATGGCCGATACATAATCGCGGAACAATATCGCACACGGAAAGTACGGTGCCAGCATGGTTTATATCCTTATTGCGCCTAAGAAACCTTAGACCTCGGAAGATATCCGACCGTGTTCAATTACTCGCAACCGAAACCGACGGAAAACCAATAATTCATCTCCGCGCGTAATTGCATGAAAATGAAGATTTAAAAGTTAGTTGACTTAATAAGGTGGGAAAACAAAGTCGCGGGGCGCCGCACCGTGACGGACAGAAAAACTGAGAGCTCGATCGAAGAACGGTCAACTTAAAAAAGTCTTGACGTCGAAGTACCGAAACTAATTTCAATCAGATATTGAAACTATAAATTTGGTGAATTTACCAAATAACCAATTTTGCAACACTTAGAGTTCTTGACTAAAAGTGAGAGAGAGAGAGAGAGAGAGAGAGAGAGAGAGAGAGAGAGAGAGAGATATTGTAAAAAGTACACTCTTATGATTTTAACTTGAAACCTTAAGAAATATGTATCTATGATTCCTCCATTCCATCCTCTTATGTCCGTATATAAACGCGAGCACACCGTTAGATGCATGTTCCACCTCGCGCAAATAGCATCACCGTTGCAGAATTCGATTTCGGAGAAGTTATGCGAACCGGCGGATATATACGCCGCAATCTATCCTCTCGGAGTATCCTCTCGAGGATGTATACGCTTCGAAGAACCGCCGGATTAGCGCAAGCTCGTGGATCTCTAGTTGCACAAAGAGAATTCGAGCGGCCTCGAAATTCGCTACGCTCCGCCTGTGTTCACCGTGTAATCACGTTAATGTTTAATTCGTTGCCACCTTAGCTAATTCGCTCTCTAATAACTAATTTCCTTTCCTTCTTTCTTACTGCGAATATAGGACGCGTATCGTTATGTAGCTTAACATCCTTCAACAAAATTCACGAATTATATTATGATGGATAAAACACGAACTCTGTACTAATCATTTTTTTAATTTTTACAAAAGTAATAACTCGGATAAAACAATGTTTATGAAAAAAAAAAAATTCCGAGATATTCATGCGAGATACCATTAATAGAAAATGTTTAATAGTCCTGAACAGACAGTAGTTATTGATAGAGATAAAACGTGCCAAAGCCTTCCTTCCTCCCTGTTGTTTTAACGTTTAATTTTAGTAATTATCTACTAATTGCTTACCGAACAACAAATAATCTCTGTTCTGTTACTGGGCTATTACCAGATTGTACGGCTGTGTCAACCATAATGTAGTTCTGACCGAGAGCAGCCGCATTGCAAGAGCAGCTGCTTCACATAAGTCTTTTGGGAAGAATAATACCTTTGCTTGCGTAAGTCTTGTAACTCCTTCCTGCTCTACCGTCTCGCCCTGTCGCAAAATGCGCAAAAAGCCTGAATAGTTTTAGGCGCATATGCGCGTATGTACAACAATGAGTGCATCGCCCAAGGCACCGCACAACTGTTTTATTTGGTCGAATTACTTTTTCGTCCTTTTTGTTTCCATTGTCAACGGGAAGCCCTAGCTATCTTGTGGTTATTTTTCCGTGAAACGGAAACACACTATATGCTACTATTTCCAGACGCAACACGTAGCTTTTGTTACCGTTGTACCATATTTTCAAGACATAATTGCAATTCTTTTACCTTTATAATATAATCACAGTTCGAGTTTTAATACTTAATTAAACAATAACGAGGAACAAGTTAGTTTTAAAAATTGGTTTGAAAAGATGACGCGATATTAATGATGCAATATATAAAAAAAGCTATAATTATTTTTACATGTAACATTATCGGCATACGTCTGATATTGCATTGTAGCTACAACATGTACATATATACTTGAAACATCTCGTGATTACCAGTAGAAGCTACGGCGTAAGTCGAGTTACGAGTTAATTTCACAAATAGTCCCTAAAGATCTTCCGATTCATAAAATTAATTGGAAAAATCCTCGTTGTTCCTGCGGTTTGCCTTCCTGAGGGAGTACGTAGGTAGGTAAAGGATGAGTAGGACGGACAGTAGATACAGACGAAAAGAACTCTCCTCAACCATTCGTCCCCGATTTCTCTCCCTGGCCCCTTTCCCTCTTCTCTCTCTCCTGCCAACCGAACCGATCGTCCCGAGAGAAACGGAAATCCTTAATTGAAAGCGTCCTCGAGCGAGAGCAACTTTTATAATTCCCCGGTCGATGATTAAAATTAAAAGTCCGGCCATGTCACAGGCAGGAAATCGTTGCGCCGGAAGGAGCGAAACGGGAAAAATCCGGGAAGCTTCACGAAAAGGGAGAAGCAGGTGGGAAATAGTACGTTCCTTTTTTTTTCGACGTTCGTTTCGCGCGAACTCTTTTACGGAGGAGTTCCGAGCTAACGAGCGAATCGGCGAAGACAATCGAGACTGGTCGGCGTAATCTCAATTCTCGGAAATATATGCGGAATATGTAACGACAGCGGAGATACACGCGGAATATATAACGACAGGGGGACTCTGGTGACACTGCGCTTGACAGTTACACCGGTCTCTATCCAGGGATTTCAAGTTAATCGAAGCAATAAGAAGGAGAACGTAAAAATCAGGGGAAGTACCGAAGCCAGTGGAAAATCGAAGAGAATGCGCCATCGTTTTATAGAAAGTCGAGAGATGGTGGAAGAGAACGTTTTTCCATTTAATGGAGCAGCATCCTTCCATAACTTCTGCGCCCCGGAAAAATCCATTGGTGAACCTTTCCGAGAAATTCCGAATTTATCGAAACTTCTGCCATCGCCACGCTTCAAAAACACATAGAATGCAACCGATCAGAAATTCACTTAAAAAAGGAGCCGCGTAGCAAATCGAGAATAATATTGGCGATCGCTGATAACAAGGATAAAAACATAAAAACGACCGAGGATTTACCGCGAGGATTTGAAAATGTGCCAAAGTTTTGTTAATCCCGTCGGCAGCGCCAAGCGCCAAAAATTCGTCGTATCATTTCGCAAATCCGTTCCGCGCTGTTTCAGAATCAGAATCAAGATTCCAGGAATGACGATATTATTTAAAAGGTCGCGATTAAAGTGTGGTCTCGTGCAAACACGACGAACGTACAGAAAAATTTCGGCATTTCCAGCCGAGTTTTTACGTCCGAAAATGATGGACACGAAAAGCGTTCTATCGTCATAACTTCTGTAAGGAAAAGTCGACAAATTCGTCAAAGAAATTAAAGTTGGATACCCAAGATACCCATCCCTGTATGGAAGGGATGGATATGCACGACGGCCGAAGCACTCCCGTGATGCAATAGTATAGATGCACGAGAAACCGGAGACATCCATCTCCCTTGACAATCTCTTTTTGCATCTCCCTTCCTTCCGCATCTCCCTTTCTCTTTCGCGTCTCGTGTCTCGACTATTCTCCTCCGTTCTGATTCGGTCGCGTTTTGCAATTTATCATCGGTCGATTAATTTATGCCGAGATTCCATCTCTACCCCGCCCATCCGTCTCTCACATCGACGACAGTGCTTTCCGTCCTCCGCCTCCCTCCCGGAATGGATACTTAGTCAGACGCAGTCTGGTGCGCCATTACGCGCTAAAAGCGAGGACATGATTGCGCGGGAATGTCTGGTATTTTACAAAATAGGATATCCCAGCTGGGAGATCCTGAGAGAACGACCAAACTTTTGCTCAAACTGAATAGCACTCCGGCGGCCACTCCCATTTGAATCAACTGTCGCATTTCGGAAACTGTTTCGGAACTTTTCGAAAAATACCGCGCAATTTATTGAAAATTTCATGTTTATTCAGACGACGACTCGGCGCAAACACTGGCGCTGTTGATCGCACTTCTATAAACGTAATCCGCATAAACGTTAACCCGCAGCGCGACCGGCGTCCGCGTCGCCCGGAAATATCCATTCATTCGCACATCAAACGTCTGTATTCGTCGGATGCAGAATGCAGCGCGCGAACTCGCGTAGCAAAAACGAAACGCAAATAATAACAACATATTAAAAGCTCCGAGCGTGTGTGCGTCGTCGCTCGGAAATATTTTTGCCATGTAATCGAATCCCCCGTGTACACGTCGCGCGCGCACGCGATAAAATCCAACCGGGCGGCGCGGGCGCACACAATCGCTCGTTTCGAATCCTCGAAACCATTTAAATCGCGTTACTCGTTTGATGATGTACGCGCGAGTCGAGCGTGGGCACGCGCGCGCACGTCCTGAAAATTCGAAGTTCGAAAGACGAATCGATACATGGAGAGCCCCTGCGTTGCTGTGGCGAAGGGCAACACTTCAATGCGACCCAATGGGACCACCGCGTACGTTTTTCCTCCTCGTTCCGTCCATTGATTCCGTTTCGCTCTTTATCTCATCCATCAGGTCTCTCTCTTCCTTTTCCGTCTCCGTTTTTCGACCTCTTTTCCTCTTTCGCCGCCTGACAAATGCGTGCACGCTCGATATAGCATAGAAAACTGTCTCTCCGCTCTCGGCAACGTCCAATTAACGTAATTTCAAACGATAGGCGCATCCATCGATCAGCCCCAACGAGCGCTCGTTCCTCCGCCTTATCGACATTTCGCGCATGTGGTTGTTTCCGACGTGACGCTCCGCGTAAAAATCAAAATCAAAGATAGAATACTTAATTAAATATACATAGCTGATTCTAAGAAGGAAAAATTATATACTTCAATGCTTTTTTACATTTAATATTCAGCCTTAATATCATAAAAACTTGAAATTTCGTAATAATAAAGATCACCTAAAATTAACCAAACTAATACACTCAAAAATTGGTCATCTTTAAATTTAATTTAAAAAAAGGGTTGCAAAAGAAATTCCTGTACAATATATCAACGCAAAAAATATCTCGGAAGTTAATTCATATACAGAAGCACTGCACGAAAAAGCAAAAGCAACGAGGGGGCTGCACTCGTCGAGTCGAGTGACGAGACAATCCGCCTTGGCAATTAGCAAATAGTCAACCTTGTCGTCGGTTTCGTCAATAGTCATTAATGGCCATTCGTCGGCATCCCTTGCCGACATAAAACATTGAAAGAAGCCGAAAAGATAAGTAGAAAAGTCGAGAGAGAAAAGCCGCGAAAGGCATGAAGAAATAGCCGAAAATAAATAAGGGGAATGGAAAAGGAAGAGGTGGAAAGCGGGAGAAAAAGAGAAAGAGGCCGCTCGACGTCGTCTAATTAAGCGTGTTAATTCATTTCTCCCCTTTCGGCTCTTATCCGCGTACCGTTACGTCGGAGCTTATTCACGGCTGCCAAGGGGCAAGGTTAAACATATAGAGAGAGAGAGGCACGTAGAGAGACACGCGACTACGCTCGCGGCTACGTGTATCGCATGCGTAGCGTCGTACACGCGAGTGTGTACAGAGAGAACACGCGCCGATCCTCCCCGCGTCTCCCGCCACTCGCGACGCAATTAACGTCTCGGGGTTAATTAATAGGCACGCCACGGAGAAAGGAGCCCCGGCGTAGCCAAAGGCGGTGCAACAGACATTAGGCAAACCAACGTAAACCCACCCCGGTACGGTACACATGGAGGATACGTGCCTTGATATGTACCTACGCGCGATACGTACGTACGTACGTACGCGAGAAAAGGATGGACCACCACCACGTTGCAAACGCGAGGCAGCGAAAGAGCTACTCCGTAATTACCTCAATGTCGCTCTCTGTGCGTAGAGAGGAACCGAGAGAGACTGGCGTAGACTTAAATACGAAATTGGCGCTGTTAATTCCACCGTATGACGAGTACAATCCCCTTACCTCGTTAATGTAAAACTAATTAGACGACGAGGCCGTACTTCGCCCGCGCGATCGAAGGGAGCGGGCATCGACAACAAAGACGACGACGGAGAGAATGACGACGAAGACGATGACGTTTGCTAAAGACGACACGCCGAATAAGACGAAGAGGATATGCATTTGAGCATTGCTACATTCTCTAATCATGATTTTCTATTGCTCTAATTTAAGAAAACCCCTCGCGCGATAAATGTTAAGCGGGGAAACGTTAATGTACTAACGGATATCTTTGTTTCAAATAAGATGATTTATGTTTCTCAACTCGGATGGAAATATAAATCGCGATATAAGCAATCGCATACGCTTCAATTATGTTTAATTTATCCGCATCAAATCATCATTTGTGCTTTAAAAGAAAAATCAATATATTTTTGCAAATAAAATTTCAAAATTAATAAACATAATAATATTATTATATGCATGCTTTTTCAATTACAGTTATGCTTTAGAATAGGAAAACAACGATGAGACATTATTAACATAAAAATATTAAATATGCTCTTTGTGCATGCGTGGTTATAAGTATAAGAATATATATACTTTTGTTTGTAAAATAAAAATTACATTTGTGTAATATAAAATGGATCGTGAAGTGTGTGTCGCAGACATGCAAGCACCGTGATTGTACATGCAAAATTCACTTTGTTAATTATAATGCGCAACGTGTACAGTACCATCGTTACGCTAGTGCAAACTTAATTAAATGACGGGAACGTATACGCCTTTATGTCTATTATGCAAACAAACGTGAATAGATATTATTTCAGACAATATTGCATTTCGTAGCAAAGCGGTAAAATAATAGAAAGAGGATGCAGAATAATCAAACGTTTTGCCATCGGTAAACAGTAACATCTTCTAATGTGCAATATGTGTAAAATGCGTAATATTATTCCGCTCGTTGTTGCTGTAAGTTAATAAAGAAATTTTTCGAACCGTGTGCATTCATAAACACGCGTTTATACGTACATACGCGACTCTAAAATGTACATTCACGAAATATATATCGCTTTTACACATATATGTATATATTATAACTGCATAAAGTTAAATGGAGAGTTAGCCTCATTATATTGCCCCACTAAGAGAAGTAAGAACTCCCACCCTCGTTAGCGTGAAACTAATTAGATGGCCAAGATATATTCGGCTCAGAACTTCTGCCGAGACGAGAGAGAGAAACGAGTATCTTTACCATCCTATTCTGACCAGTTTGAAAAGCAGCGCCTCTCACTCAAAGCTCCTAGACATGGTAAACAGGCGCAAACGCACGTGGATAACATTAATTAGTCGTCGCACCTCAGAAGTTCGAAAGAACTCTCTCTGAGAGACGAACTTCTCTTTACTTTTCTCTCGCAACAAATGTTATTATAAAATTTAACCTTTCACGTAAATTTCGATATTTGATGCTGAACTTTGATATTTTATTGGTATTAATATCCACCGTATATCTACTCTACTAAATTTTTACCGTGCATGACGTAAAGAATGAATAATAAAACTTATGCTAAAAAAATGTCAACGTGCTATTGATTTCGCGATCACTTATACGATATTTTTCCCCGCGTTCCTCGCGCGGGCGAGTCGTCGATTTGAAAAATCGCGTAATTGGCGTCAGAAAGACCCGATAACGGAGACTTGGAGTCGCGCCAGAAGATAAGGGGCCACTGGGGAATATCGGGTGAAAGAGAAAGAGAACAGTTGGGTCGGGAGAAAAGGGCGAAAATCCGGATCGTTTCGGTGCGAGGGGAGCGATATGATGATCCCAGCATCAGCATCGGAAATCGCTACTCCTGATTTTCACGAAGAATCTCCGAACAGCTGCACCTGCGATAAAAAACGCTACTTCTGACAGCGGTTAAATCGTTATTGTCATGGCACTCCGCGACGCTATTTATATAAGAAGGGCGCTTTCATTCGCCTGGGGGAGGAGGGAGGGAGGAGCGGTGGTGCTTTGAAAGCGGAATGAAAGACTGGACGTAGAAGGGCAACGCACAAAAGGGAAAGCCCGATAACGGGCAGAAAATATAAATCTGAACGTGTCGGAATGGCAGCGCGAAAATTCGATGAGAATGACCAGCGTTGCAGGCGAATAAAAGGGACGACGAAAGGAAGTCAAATGTATCAACGTGAGCTGAAGAAACCGCAACACAAATAATTTTTTAAAAATAGACATGTGCCTAAAGATGAGAAAAAGAAGCGAGAAGATCTCTGGATGCTTGTTTATAACGCAGATCAAGTTTTCACGGATGCCTTTTGTATTCCTATCGATCAGATCAATTGTGTCGCGTCAAACTCTTCCCATATCTATTTGTCTTGCAATAATCGTGTCATAACTATTTATTTTCTTAAAGTTAAAATATTCTTCAATGATTCGAAAGAGCAAACTTAAAATAACTTTATATGAAATGAGAGAGTAGACATGTGTCTAATGCACATACCAGGCTTTATAAATAACTATACAACATTGTGAATAATCTGCAATACAATGTATAAAATAATTTTTAACGAATCAATTCTGATAGTCACAATAGTATCTTTAACAATGCCAACGGAACAACGAAGACTTGAAGTAATCTGTAATTAAAAACTGCCGACTATACCGGCGCAAATTCACATTTACGAACGATTGCTATATAAACATCCTCTCGTTATAGACTTTCAATCGGATAATGACAAGATGCTACACCGATCTTTGTTCATTAACTTCGGCCACAGTATCTCTTTAACGAGCTTTTCCCGACAAGCGCTATAGCCCGCTAGCAACCCCTTTTTCCATTTCGCCCCCATTCCCTGTTCTCCTCCTCTCTGAACCCTCTGAAACAACGGGAGCGAAACCACTCCTCCGATTACCGCCCTCTCACCTCTTCACCCCTTCCCCCCTATACAGCCAACGTTTGTGTTTTACCTCGTGCCACTGCAAATGCGCCAAGATAAACTGCGAACTCTGAAATTCGGTGCATTCGTACCCGCCTCTTTGTATTTTCCCTGTTTCTGTATGTACGTACGCGTACACGGGACCGCGTATTTTCGCGGGCACATGCCCTAATGCAGTTGGCATACTTAACGAAAAATAGTAAAGGAACAAATACGGACAAGCGTCATAAAAGCAAAAACGCATTCGTAATTATCGCGCGCGAACGATCTTCATTGTACATTGTATTCTCTGTGCGTGATCTCAATTAGATTCGTGACTGGATGTAAGATGCTGTTCTACGCAAAAATGTTATCGCAGTATAAATATATGTATATAATGTTTCATTTGCACAATATTTTTATATTACATCAGAAATTAAAACGATTATAACTAATTATTAATATAATCGTATATCTGTACGATCTGTATATATTCTTCAAAATATAAAAAGATAGCGTCTTTAATCGCGATATTTTATCAACCGTAATAATCTCAGCGTGATTCTTGCAGAGAATAAATACGCGGATTGCATCATTTTTCTTCTTAGATAGTGTACCGCGGTAATTTTTTAGCGGATGCTGGAAACAACGCGGGGCTTAAACGCAAATTTACGGCCTATTTCCGCTCTGCATGGAATGTAGATCGTGGAGCGTATTATCTGCTTCATAAAAATCTGCTTCCACTCGTGCTAGTGCGAAAGGTAATCTAAATTCATTCGCTCGGACCGTGAGATAACGTTCATCGTCGTATGCTTCCCTCCGCTGTTATGTAAGATTAATTCGCATTTATAAAAGCTTCGTCGCCTATTCGATATTCTGACTCAAGTACACATCAAAAGTAACTTGTATATTTCATTAAATTTTAATCTCTTCTATTATTCCTACCTTATTATGCCATAAAAATAAAAAGAAAAATGAGTCTTAATATAATTGAATCTTGTAAAACCTGTTCCTCGTAGACGATGTATCTTCATTTTATATTAATTTCATTTTATTTTATTTTATTTCATTTTATATTAACCTGTATTATTCTATGTTGGAAATCGATTGCATGTGTGCCAATAAATTTTCTATTTGAAATTATTTTTCAGACCTGCTTTTATTACGGAATTAAGTTAAAAAAATATATAGCGGGTTTTAATAACCGATAAATCCCTACAAGATTCACTCTAAGCTGAACAGAAAAGTCCATCTTGCGCGCGTTTCGACTTTCTCATTATCTCTTCTCGAAGGTCCCGTTGTCGTTTTTCTCTACAGCTACCTCGGCGCGGAGTCATCCCGGCCGTGAGCCGGAAATACGTCCGCGGCCATGCCGCCCTCGAAAGTTTTTATCGCTTGGCTTAAGTGCGGGTTTACAACTTCTTCTTCTGCTCTCCCCCCTCTCCCTCTCTCTCTCTCTTTCTCTTTCTCTCTCTCTCTCTCTCTCTCTCTTTTCTCTTTCTCGCCGCAGCTTTTACTGACTCGCGCGCGGCGTGCTTGCAGCATGAAATCGTAAAGTCGCGAATCAGATTCCCGAGGGCTTACTCAGACGGGAGATAGAGGCAGAGGTCGTTTCGGAGTATTCGAAGACCTTGTACAACGATACGGAAGTATTCGATGGCGAATTTTACGATACCCGCACGCAGCTTATTAGCTCAGCGTGCCAGAAGGTTGAATTTTCTAAAAGAGGTCAGGAGTATTTGAGCTCGGAAAATTGTGAGCGTATTTACTTATTCAGCCAAATTTGTCAAGATCCGACAAGGAATGACACATATTTCCTAAAAATCATAATAAAATTCCAAAAGATCAATTTAATGACGGCAAAATTTTATATTAATAATATAATATATCAAATTAACGCAAGAATTTAATGTAAATATAAAATATAATAGATATATTATGTTCTTGTAGTGTATCTCAAAATAAATAAAATGTTGGAAATTATATGACTCGTAACAATAAAATAGACCATTGATGATTGTTGTAATAGAATTAGAAGATCTTATTACGAAATGTGCCCGCTCAGAGCTTTCCTTTTTTCTTTAATAAAAGCACGAGAGGGATGCAACAAGCGACGCCTCACCACTATTCGAGAGGCTTTTACACGTCCTTTGTGTCGTTGAATGGCACGTCGTTCTGCATTTTTAGTTGATTCTCCCTAACGAAGGGCCGATAAAAGGATGTTTATGGCTAGCTCCGGATCAAAGGTAAGTGCGCTTACGCTGTTAGCGAAAAGCCGAGAGAGCCGGCTCTCGTCCGCAAAAGACCTTCACCCCCTCCCCCCTCCCACTCCCCCGACACACGACAACGACGATGACATTATAAACGTATGAATATAATTTACGTGTACCGCATACACAGGCATACGTAGGTATGTGTCCATAATATATCTCCCGTGTGTAACATCCAGGTCTTTAGAGAAGCTGAAGTTAGATACTCGCGCTCCAGCTCCGCTCTAGCTTTAATGTCCGCCGCCTGATTATAATCTCGTCAACAGGTTACGTCATTAGGAGCAGACTGTGCGGTAATACGTTCATTGTCTCTCTCTCTCCCCCCCCCTCTCTCTCTCTCTCTCTCTCTTTCTCTCTCTCTCTTTCCTCTCTATCCTCTTCACTCATTTGTTCAACGCATTTCCGTTCCGCCGTAAGCCGCGTCTTAAAACATTATGCACTTTTACTATCTTGCTGTCAAGCTTTTATGCGCGCATTGAAGTTCAGCATGTTCGTTTTTATTCGGTTTCTTTACTTTAAGATACGTTTTAGTTAGAAAATACAACGATACGAATATCTCGCGCGATGCATTAATATATCGATTTTCCCCAACTTGATTACGAGAGCCCAGTGTAATCTATTTGGGTGACCGCCTTTTTCCCACTAACTCTTCAGTAATGATAGCCGAGGTCAAAGGATGGGCGGAACTTTGCTGAAAGAGAAAATATGGGCACAAAAAAAGAAGCGTGAAAGGCAAAGGATGTAGAAGAACCGCTCATTTCGGTTAATGACGGTACTTCCTGCCTGTCCCAAGGCGAAGCCTCAGGATTAAGTAATTTTTCTTCATTTTGATAATTAGAATTACATCTCTCATGAGCAAAAACTATCTTTCTAAATGAAAATCTTCAACATCAAACGATACATCGATTTACCGCCTGACGTCGTACTCCTTTTAATTGGTAATATTTTAAGCGGCGTGACGTGAACAAAAGAGCAAAACGAGGCGGCAACGCGATAAGGTCTGAAAATAGTTTCACGATTCTCGCTTTTGACGTGTTAACGCATTTCGACGCGTTGTATTTTCGCTGTGAAATTTGCCCCGCGCGAGTTTTTACTACGTCCCGAGTGACGTTTTTCCGCGCTTCGCGTCACGTTCGTGTGCGCCAGCGAGCGTTGGTAATTTCGATAAAAGGAGAGTGAGAAAATATTGCATTAGCACAGCTCGCCATGCGATGAAATAAGCAAAACGTGCGCTTACTTACGTGCGCGTACTTACGAAACCCGCCTGATCCGGATCGTCACTTATTTGCGTGTGTTACACGTGTTTGTTTCACGCGTTTATTAAAAGAATTACCGACGCTCGTGTCATATCTCGTTAAACGCACCGATGCCGCGGCACTCGATTTTGTAAACTTTTACCGTCAAAACAAATTGCATTTTATGAACCATAAACGTCCGTCGCAGGTCCGCGCAAAATTTATGTGCAGGACATAACATTCGTTACAGATATTATATCCATATCAAAAATAATCCAAAAATGGCACGCCAATTATTTTACCACCATCAGACCACCGATATCTATTACGACGTATAAAAAAAAACACGAATATATCCATTTCAGAAGCGCGCCATAACGGATTGCTCTCCGCTAAGTTATTATTGCGATCGCGGAGTCGCGAAAGTTACTTCGAGGGAAAACTTGGAGTGAATTTAAAAGCGATTCACGTGGAAAGCATCGAGGACGGAAAATGTATCGGGAAACGCAACGAAAGAGAAATGAGAGACGCGAGACGGAGATCTAAAATTACCCGCGTCGCGGGAGTAACGATATACATTAGTCGGGGAGGATAGGAAATTCAGGGCTACCGCCGCGGACACAAAAGCTGCGAACAGAGAGCGTGATGAGGGGGAGGGCAAGGAAGAGTGCTCGTGGTGGAGAGGAAATTTAGCGACAGTTTCGGATAATTTCTGAATAAGGATAACCCGGACACGTTCGTTGTAGTAGCCGGCGGCGGCGGGCCGACTGGTTCGTGAGCTAAATTAAAAGCACGAATTGCTCCGAGCTAGGAGAGCTCTCTTCCTTTGATCCGCTGGGGTGGCGGTAGTCGGGGGATGTGTACGTGACGTTATTACGAAGGCCCCCCTCGTTTATCGCGGCAAACGCGAAATCGAAGCCCGATATTTCAATATATTCCTCCCGAGTGTCGAACTTTCGTTTTGCGCAATTCGCAAAGAAGACGCGACGAGAAACGCGAGCGGATTTAGCGATGCAACAGCATAACCATTACGAAGACGCACAGTTACGGGAATATTCTCGCGAGTGACTAACGAACGCCTTACAACTTAATATACCGAGCCCTCCGCGAAGATACAATAACGACGATCAATCGATGAAATGTCAAACTATGCCGCGTCGCTTCCGCATTGCTAATGCGAAAAGAGTGTTAAAAAAAAGCACCGCTTTTAATCTTGTCGATACTCCAAAAAAATAAAACGCGAACGCTCAAGAAAGAGAAATAGTTGCGAATATCCAAGACAATAGCCGAAGCAATGTTCTATTCGATTGTCCACGTAATTACGTATAATAGTATATTACTAAAGACAAATTGTTAATTGTTGCAATTCATTTGCGAGAACAAAAACTAATGATAAAATAAACTCGTTATTGCTATTATGCAAAAACAAAAAGAACACGATTCAGACGATAGCCAAACACCCGAGAGAAAGGTTTACCGGTCTTTCAGTCGTTTACGAGATTTCCCTCGGATCGAGATCGTTGAAAATAAGCGAAGCATCAGTTTGCGCTTGGCGCCGCGCGCCTCCGATTTCAAAGTTACCCACCACCGTAGTTATTCTCGTTGTTTTCTCAGCATCTACTTACACGGCACGCCTCGCCGATCGCTTTCAAACGAAATATTACCGGAGCCAGTAAAACCAACGAAAACGCAGGGCGATACTATCGCCAACATCGATGTTTACCCGTTCAGCAGCTAGCCTTAGGAAAGAGAAAGATCTTTTCCGAAAGATTAGAAGAACGTTGAAAGCAAAACTTGTCAAGACTATGTTTACCTATCCAGGGGCTAACGTAACACCCACAAGAAACAAACCCGTCGCGCGTTACGACGTCGAGAACATAATTATTATATTGTGCCGAAGTGAGAAAAAGGTTGCAATCTAATGTTTCTTGTTTAAAAGCAAATATTTTTACTTCGGCTAGCACTCGTTTCCCTTCTCACGTTGTTTTTCTCGAATAACACTTTGATCTTTTAGTCATCCGTGACGATCTTGTCAGAAGCGGAGGAAAAACGAAACGTAGACATTCGAGAATTACTAACAGTATTATCGATCGGTATAAATTTGCGCGCCACGCTCATTTGTTAAAGACGCGATTTGTCCACGCGTACGGTATATTCACAAATAAATTGACAAATAAGTAACAATCGCCCCGTCCGTCGACTAATTACACGAGACAAGATGAAATTCACGCGACCGGCGCTCGCGCCACTGTTCGCGGACGATTAAATTCTGTGGCGTCCGCATTCCAACGATTGCGCAAGACGAATAGCGACCGAACGCTAGTTGACGTAGACATTAATCACCTTGAAGAACGCACTCGGCAATTTATTTCGCGGGTTCGAAGTCTTTTTAGAATATGCGTCAGTCGACGAACGCGCGGTATTCGTATGCACGTGCAATTTCCGATTCCGATTCTCGCTAGAATAATACCTGCTTAACTTAAATGTAAGCAATTGAGAAATAGACCAAGGTTCGATATCTAATGTACAAAATTTTGTAGAATTAATTTTTTTGTACGAAAATCGAAACCTGTTACAAATACAAATATGTACCATTTTATGGATCGCTCTTTTTACTTGTCATAAATAAATTTCATATTAACTGTATTTAATCTCAACGCATTACTTATACTCTATATTGATTACATAATCATCTGATAATATATATAAAATCCTATTATAATATATTATCATATTATATCCTATTATAATTAACCAATATTCTTTAGAATAGTGTTGGCGCTTAAGAATTAAAATTGGAGTACTGTCAAAAGTAGAACGTACTGAGACACGGTCAAAGAGATTACTATATATCACTAACGGCATCGTGAAACTTTTACATTCGTTTAAAATGCACCAACAGCTCCCTAAAGTAGGGTCCTACCTTGAGGTGAAGAACGAAGAGGATCTCTTCATTTTCCCGTGGGGCACTAATGTTTCGTGCCTTGGTAATTCAATGCGTCACAAACGACGGTATAACGATCACACGATCACCGTACTCGTGGATGATTCTCGCTGTCGTCGACAAAAGCACCAACACCACGCACGATCGTCATTCGATAGCGAACACGAGAACGCGTAATTTCTACCGAAAATCGTACTTCCGTGTTCGATCTACTTCATGATCGGGACTTTCATTTTTCGCATCGAACTGGCCCAAAATGTTTTGACGTTAAGATAACGCACGACACTGACGTACACTGGGATCGCAAAACTGGGAATTAAACGGAAACGTGATACGGCCGTTTAACTAAAAACTCTCGAGACTGCTCTCGCGGTCCAAAAAAAGAATACGTATTCAAGACGAATATCCAATGACTCGTCGGCAGATGTGTGATAAATTCACTGAATCGTGATTCACTCTGATGAACGGTAAATTCATTCATCCGCGAAAGAGCGGAAAATTAAAAGACTCACAATAATAGCACATCACCTTCGAGTGATTGCGAAGTACACCAGACGAGGAACTTCCGCTTTGTACTTCGGCCTGACGCCGTCAAAATATCCGGTCGATCGCGGAAACTATCGCATTTCACGCGAATCGCTTCAGCCGATTGCCAATATTTAACTGACGACGCACTCGCGACACGACGGCGATATCCGAAGCCGCCGTGAATCGACTGGAAACCGACGCTTTTTCTTGCACGAACCGCCGACTGTTCCGCATACCAACGGCAAACGCCACCGCGCCGCTTCGGACCGGAATTCGCGTTCACGAAGCACTCTGAGGTCGAGAAGATCCAGCCAATCCGACTATCCAGCCCGAGCGATTCGCACGCGCTGGCCGAACATCCCGCCGAAATCACTGGAACTCTTCTCCAAAAAAACCGCCGACCGCATCTTATCTGAGATCTTAATCACGAACTGGCGAATCGCACGATGGTGGAGCACAGCGGCTCGCCTGGCCGGGAGAGTGTCGGATCTTGAGATCCTAACTCGGTGAGAGGCATCTTCCGAATCTCCATCCGACCGCACAATTCAATCAACTTGGCTTGCTTCGAGACGGAAATCGGAACGATATTCAACTCCGGCGGAAACTCACCGATCGTTTATGATGGGCTCTCATCACGCTTGCACCTCAATGCCACAATCACCTGGCTAAGCACCGTGCAATAATCGCTAATAACCGCCGCGAATGAAGCATCTCACTCGCGAAATAAGTTCACTCGATATTCCGTCATAATATTGACGATCGAGCAATTTCGCGAACTGTTTACCTTCGCTCACCGTTTGTTAAATTTAAGCTCGGTGTGTTTCGGTTTAAGCGAAGGGTGAATTCCCGCATTAAAAAGGACAATATTCAAGAATAGCTCGGAAGGAATTTTTTAGTATTCAGATTTCACTCAAGCGAAGATTAAATCTTCGTACTAAAATACAGTAGACGATACCGACGACGAGAGCGAAGCTTGTGACGACAACCTGTTAACGACGACTTGAGTGGAGCGCGAAGACCGGAGCACGAATAGAGAAGATTCGCTCTCGAGGACGGAATTCGCGTATTACATTCCTCATCACTTTAGCGAATGTATCGCGAGAGACTGCTTGAGAGTCACGTTGGGGAAACGTCTCGTCCATCGACACTGAAACGCACGGAGCTCTCGGAGCGAGTTCGCGATGAAGATTCGCCACCCTCACAGACCGCCGCTCCGTTCGACCGTCCTTTTGTTCCTGATACCGCTCCGTTGTTCTCGTGATTCGCACGGATGTTATTGGTCGACTCTCGCGCAGCGTGGCGGCGATCGCAAGGTGACAACCGCTGCTGCCGCTGGTACTGCTCCTGATTCCTGCTGTTGCTGCTGATAGTGCTGCTCGCGCGGCGGTGGACGAAGGTGGCGACGGTGGGGACGGCGGTGGTGGCGGCGGCGTCGGCGTCGGTGGTGGTTTCACGGGGTGGTCGGTCGGTTTTGGTCGGTCGGGCGATCGGTCGGTCGGTCGGTCGTTCGATGCAAGTAGCAGCAGCAACGACTACGTCGACGACGATGACGACGACGACGACGACGACGACGACAACGACGGCGGCGGCGGCGGCGGTGGCGGCGGCGACGGGTGGATGTGCCAGAGTGCGGGCTTACGACGGAATGAGAGGAAAGCTCGGCTTACGGGGGGCCGCGGCAGCGTGGCATCGCCGACTCCGCGATGAGCGAGAGAGTTGCGCGTTATCGACCCATTCGCGAGACTATATTCTGCTACTATACTCTCCTATCCGCACACGGCACACGCTCGCTCTACGCGTTTCGCACGACGTGCATACATGCGTACGTGGCCTACCTATCTCAACCTACCTACCGCCGAAAACTCGCACGCATGCACTCCGCGCCATACCACTCCACTCCACTTCACTCTAGCGCGCCTGCCCGCGTCGCTCGATTTTCGCGAGCAGCGCAGCATTACGAATACGTGCGAAAATTGTACGAGACGCGCGATCCTCTCTCGATCTACAATGGATCGATTTCGCGTACGACGCTCGTCCTTGCAATGAATGTGCCACCCTAGAAAGTTTTGGCGCGAGAAGAACGGAACCACGCGGAACGAAAAAATAAATTGCAGTACCTACGCTTCAAATAAGTTACACGAGATGAGAAAGCAAACGCAAAAAAGAAAATTTGTATAGATTAAACTGAGTTATCATAAATAAATAATTATTTATATCACACGTGACGTAATCACAATATCATACAATAACGATATCAATGTTCTATCGAAATATAAAGGAAAATTAAAAACCTTTCTAATACCAGCGACAAATTCGATCTGATGAGCAACGCATGAATAATTATTATAATTAATTTTTGCGCAGTTATTCCTAAGATCCATTCACTGAATCCTGAGAAAGGGAGCGAGAGACCCGACACACCTTAAAACTTAATTATATCGGGGATAATCGTAAACTACTAAATTCTGCGGCGCTGTCGCGCATTTCCCTGTCGCGCTCACGCAACATTTAACAGCCGCATTTAACGCTCAAACGAAATTTCCGCGTGCGTCCGACCGTGCGCGGAAGCGTTCCGGGTTTTCCGTTCCCCGATCGCGCGCAACAATGAGGCTCCGGCGCTCGACTTGAATATCTAAATTGTATCGACTGTTTCCGGCCGAATAGCGTCGATGGCTCTCCACGCGAGGACGAATAATTTCAGTGCATGCGCGCGGCGTACAGGGATGGCCGGAAAGCATCGGAAAGCGGAGTGGCGCGTTTCGCTCCGGTCGGTCGCTCAGCAGCAAACAACGCCGGGGTCCAAAATGGAATTTGTCGGGGCTGGATTACCGCAAAGCGCCACCAACACAGTTTTAATTACTTTTAATTATTCTGCCGCCATGTTCTTTTTACACTGTACGCTCAATCCCTCCCTCCCCCTTTCACTCGGGGTCTTTTGATCTTTTCGAGATCGATCGTGCTTTATACGAAAATTTTCGAGTGGATTTTGATTGAAATTGTTTTAAGAACACAAAAGATATGTATGGAAATTGAATATAATAATAATAACCAGTAACTAGCATTATATCAAACACATGACAGGTGGTACATTTGGAAAGCAGCACGATATTGCCGAAAATTTGAAATGTAATTTCAACATGATAAAAATTTAAGATTTGAGTAATAACTACGTAGAAAATAAAGGTTTTCACGAATTAAACTAAAAGTAGAAATAATACAAAAAATAGAAAAAATTAGCAATTTAACTTTTCATTCTTGATGAATAAACTTATCCTTAAAATTTCTTCTAAATTTATCTAAATGTAGACTTAACATATTAAATTCTAACTTTCGTGAAATCATTAATTAATTCCAAGAAATTGTTTCAAGAATCCAAAGTAGGATAACAGATTGTGCTTTCACAATTTTGTTACCCAATTGCATCCTATAACACGTGTAACAGGCAGATTGTCATCCTAATGCCGTGAGCATTCAAAGCCATTCTACCCACAAAAATTAAATCAAAATTTTTCTTTATATGTTCAACGGAATAGAAAGCTTCGCTCTCTGTACTTCAACGCAGCGAACTATCTGCTAATTATCCACGGTCTTTAGTTGTGGCAAAAGACCGAGTTCATCGAATACGGACTGTGAAACGCAATATTCACAACGCATACTGCGTTTCGCATCGCTTTACGACTTCCAAAGCTATGGTTTTACGGCTCGATGCGATAGTATTGTAGCGCCATTGTGCCCTGACCCTGCAACAGCCACAAAGAGATCTGCTTGCGGGTCACCGATAATCTGAAAAGGTCCGATGAAAATGCACGGGAAATGGTGGGAAAAAAACTAAAAATCCAGCAGGGACTTTCCGCACTTTCGCGATAAAATCGAATACGTAAGCCAAGAAGCGAATTTATCTTTAAGGCAACACATGTATCCAGTAAAGCTTTGCTGTAAAAATTATATACTGCACTTTGTATATCGTTGTTAAGTGACGTGCACGTAATCTGAGATATTAAATTGTATCAGACTCTTGTATAAAAATTATATAAAAATTGCATTTGAAAAGTTATCTTTGTACAGGAGTAAGCCATGCGTTAATCCGCAACATTCGCGTTCATTTATTCAAGTGAAAATATTTCGTTTACCGACACAGTATCACCATAAAAATTTTAATGCAATAAAATACTGCGCCACATAACATTAATACACTTTTTATTTTTATCCCTATCATAATATTAAACCTCACAAAAATGTTTGCCAACTAATATAACAACGGCATAACCACGTGCCGCAGCATCGTTGACAAAACTGAATCGGCTTTCGCTGATAAATCATAAAAATGTTGCTGGTAGTTAGATATAATTTATACTCGCACGGATTATTGCGCACGGTTGCCAGCCGGTTGTCCGATTACGAATAACAGCGCACAATGACGATACTTTGGGGGTGGAAAAAAAAGCTTTCCGAATCCACGGGGGATTTAAAAAGGTAAAACATAGGTGTACACGGTGCAGGGAGGGGGGGACTGTGACGAAAGCCGAGAACGGTATTGACACAAGCTTCAGTTTAATTTCTCCGCCGGTAAACATTGGATTCCCATCGCTCGCGCGAGTCCTCCCGCACACTTCTCGTTCCCCTTTTTAACCCCCGTTCATCGTTTCATCGACGAGCGACTCTCGACTCTCGACCGAATCGAAACTGTAACAGGCGACATTCGGCATCGGCTAAAATATGCTTTTACCCTTTCCGAATTTATTCGCCGGACTAAGCCCGACATCGTGATATTTCGAAACGCGCTGCGGTGTACCTATAAAGCGCGGTTTTACTCCATCGCATAAAATGTGCGTGTTGGGCAAATGCTCACCGATAGTAACCGCGATATATCGTGTCATTTATTAATTGTATCTAATGCGACGCCAAATCCGCTAAACCTTGCATTAGGATACATTTGTATAGAATTTCACGTTAGAGTGATTAAGCGCGGGAGACGATTACGATTGTTTATTATTTTAACATATTTACCAGTATTGTGATTATTGCATCGTCTTGTTGTATATTAGAAAAATACGTTGTCAAACCAGATATCGAACTACATAAAACTTTTGATACAAAGGCACAAAGACCATTGGTCTGACGATCGCCCACGCTGCAAATTACACGATGAATTTCGAAATATGTTTATATGTTTTCAAGCATACATGCTCTATACAGCAGTGTTGAAGTTACACAGCAGCATTCGAAATACGTAGCAGCGCCCGAAAACAAAAATATGCTTTTACCTTTACGTATCAAAATTACGCTTTCAGCCAGCCCGAGCTTGTTTAGCGTTGCTCCGGAATTAAGCGCGATGCGAGCTTGTATTTCAAAACATTCGAATGCATATATCGTGCATTCGATACCACATCAACATCGTGAATTTGCAAGACTGTTGTTCGCAAAGTGCCGCATTTGCCGATAACGATTGTCGATATAGAGCGCATTATTAATTAGCGCGAGTACGAGTTCGGGGGTTTGCGTAATGTCGACGTATCTGGCGCATTCGCGTGCTAAATTATATCGGAGTGACGTGGCGACAAAGTCGTAAATTTGCTGGCTTATAAACCGACCGGAAATAGATGAGCTTCTTTTCCGCCACGCGTATCGCGATTTATCGAAAACGGTCGCGGCTCGGACGAGCAACGGCGACGGTACAGAAATTGGCTATTAGCATGGAAATAGTATCTACTTATGCTCGGAAAGGAAGCATTTACTCGGCGCGGCGGGACAATAACTCACAGCGCCGATATGATGAGTTCAGCGTTATGATAATTACAGTTTGCGATACCCAATTCGATCCCGGTCAAATTACCAACGAACATTCGTCTTGCCGTATCGGCTGTGATTTCATAGCAACGGCATGATTGTTCTACGATTAATTTATTCACTAATTCGATAACAAATTTAGGCCTCATTTCATCTTCAATTTGTTTAAATATAATTAATATAATTTCTATATATTCTACAAAATATTTTTATACAATAAATCTTATAATTATCATATGAGGCATTGAAAAATGAGAGAAAGAAAGATGAGAGATGATATTTTGTTTTACCGAAGTTGTTTTTTTTTCCAAAGTTTTTCAAAAATATCTTTCAGATTTCAAATTATAATAAATCTATATAAAAGTACGTTAAAGTTCGTTATTCAGAACAATATCAAGAATGTTATTGCGACTATTTATTAATTATACATCACTTTTTACCAAAATTTTCTCAGGATTTTATTCGAACGAATAGTTCACTTCGCGTAGGGAAGCTTTAATGATACTTTCAAAAAACGTTGATGCTAATAACGTAGCGCGATAAACGAGCGAGCGAGTGAATGTTTTATAGCTTGCATTTAGTGTCTATTAGCAAGCAAATGAGTGTAACTCGAATATTTATAACGTATAATTAACCGAGTTACCATCAATGGGACTTGGCAATTATCAATCGTCTCGTTTACAGCACGAACGTTATTAATTTGCGCGTTCGTTAATATTTTGCTTGATTGTCATTCAGTCGCTATACCCACGCACTATAACAAACTTTCGTTAGGACTGCCCGTTTCAGTCGTATATATAAGTAAATGTAACAGAATAACACACGCAGTTCAAGCTGCAGGCGAGTCCGTGTGTAACATGACGAGGATCCAATTACCGGGGGCCCTTTAATTTAATATCGGGTGTCGTCGAACAATGCGTCATGCAATATGGGAAGCCACATTGTGACGATTTCCATTCATTTTCCATTTCCAGTTATGATCATTGCGACGGAATGTATTAATTCTATTGGATATTTTGCATATCGCGCAGCCCGTAAGAAAAGTGTAATATTCGCCGACCCGTCTATCGAAATTGTCCCTCGTAAAACACGCCGTAAAAAAAAGGGGAGTATCGAAACGGACAAATCTACGTAGCACGTGCTACGAGATGGGACGTCTAGTTCTCGTCCAATTCCGAGAAGGCATAGCGTGTCACTTCTCGTCGCGGTCGTCGTCGTCGTCGTTGGAACCTTCTTCTATTTTCGAACGGCGCATTGCATAACATAGCTCGCAGAAGAAGAACAGAAAGAGAAACGTGAGAGAGCGCCCGAGCATGTGCATGTACGACGTATTACGTCGGAAGTACTCCTAAATTCCGATCGAATGAACGCAAAGAATACAAAGCTCATTCGAATTTTAATTAAATTTCTTCTGAAAAAATTTTTTAGCAATCTGATGTTGATTCTCACGAATTGGCCAGCGATTTGCGGCGTGTATTTAAAGATTTCCCTCATCGGGATACTCACAGCTAGAAATTGAAATATCTTATATAGCATAATAATGCATAAAAATAAAGAAAATTTATCTTTTAAAAGATGCAAAATTTTCATAAAGCCTGAATAGAAGCAGAAGGCGTAGGGCCCACATACTCGAAACGACTGCTCTGTCGACGCACGTGTGCGTTTGACGTGGCATATCCGCGCTTGCATTTAAGAGCGGGATCGTGTTTGAGGTTTCGAGTTGATCAAAAGATCTCCGTTCTCCTGTGTACGGTGTGGCGCGCACAAAAATAGCAACAACTATTCTATTACAGGTTACATATGAGCGCAGCTGGGGCCGAATGTACAACGTATCTCGGAAGGAGGAACGTGGCGCGCTGGATTTTAACGGCGCCGGCGTGTTTGTCATTTTCGCAAACATATATCACTTGTCGGAAGCTCTATCCCGTTGTTCGACAGCAACGATTTTAAAGGCACTGCGAAATTTATTATTCTCTACTAAATGCTAGCATTCGGAGAGACTTCATAAATTTCTAACATTTCAAAATAAGTATCTATTAGCGATATTTTAGGAGCTGTAAAATGATATATTGAGAACGTGCCGTGCTACAAACGTTGATTAATCACATCAATTATTGCCAATAAATTGATTAGAAATTACTGAGCAAAATCAGACAACGTATAAATGTACGGTTAACGGAAAAGATATTACAAAACTATATCTAAAATATATATTTGTATTCAATCCCCGGCGCGTGCGATGAATTTTTTATCGTGTTTGCCGTGAGCCAACTTTTTATTGAAATCGATATCGACTGCATCGAAATTCCTGAAATATCCCGAAGACACTTCATAAAAACTAAAAGTCCTATATATGTGTTGCCATGCGTGTATGACTGCATCTTTGGCGTCAACTAAACTACCTAGCTTATTTTATTTCATCGTCCTCCTTTATCGAGCCACTTGCATCTGATCGACCAACGCTCGAAACGCTCAAGACTATGCCTTATACCTTTCTATTTCGTGCGTAATTTGAAGGCCTTGAGAAACTTGATTATATAAACGTGCATCCGCATATTGCACAAATGTTAAACAAATACTCTAAAAAAATACTTGTGATCAGGCGATCCAATTTGTAAGTTCAGAGACCTTTATTTTCGACGAAAGCACGACTTCGTTTACCGCTTTTATGACTGTTTCCACCTAAAATATTTTAACCTCATAAAAGTGGAATTATTTAGCTTTCTTTAATTCGGACAGCTTCACATCATTTGCGAGTCGGCACATTTATCGGTTATTCGCATTCGTTTTACGTACCCGTAGCGGGTGTATCATTAATTACGCGCTGGCGGATATAATCTGCCGTTGGCGTTGAAATTTTCAGGCATTAAAATCAATTACGATGATCGTGCAGTAACCTCCTGCGGCTGAATAATGAATCGCGAACGACGACGTCGATCATACGGGATCAATCGGGCGTCCAATCGATTGCTCGCGCGCCCGATCAATTATGCCGCGCCGCCACGGTCGATCCATCCATCCATCGCGCGATACACGCTCCGCTACCGGAACGGATGCCCGCACTTCGCCGAATTATATATGCAGGATATAATAAGCTGGCGGTCCTCGAGATATCGGCGAGTTATGGGCCGCCCTAATGGTCTGTAGTGTTTGATTTACAGCGTGGGATACGCGCGGCACTACCAAATGCATTTCCGTGGACGTGCACGCAAGCAATAAAGCGCGGCTGCCAGCTTTAAAGAGAGAGAGAGAGAGAGAGAGAGAGAGAGAGAGAGAGAGAGAGAAGTCGCGTATCTTTCACGACGATAGATCTCTCATCGCTCCTCTTTCCGATTACTACCATCTGGCAGCCGACCTTGTATGAATACTGCCCTTCGTATGACGAAGTCGCCGTAAACCACCACGAGGATGAATTTATTTCCATTAAACAGAAAAAATTGTTTGTACTACACGCGGTAAATCTTTTAACTGAGCATGTTTAACGAGCAATGCTAAACTGTAAAAATATAAGACCATCATTAGCCTTTTTAGTAAGGTCATAGGTAATATGCAGAATATATCCCCAATACTGCACGATACTTGAGTAGAAAATTCAGAGATTGACTGAAAAAAACAATCCTGATACTATTCAGGAGATCTGACTACGTCAGATTATTCATCAAATATTATGGGATACCTTATACAGTATATTTACACAGATACAGATGTTCTTTTGTTTCAGAAGATTGTTTGAAAAATTTCTTTGATATATTTCTGGTCTAGCGTTAATTAATAAATGTGATCATTATATGCACAGACATTTAATCGTATAAATAAACTATAAGGATAAAAAAAATGAGTTTTATTTTTATGAAACCCATTTGTAACCGAAATGTTTGGATGCACCTTCTGCGAATAATATTCGAAAATATCCGCCCTTCTCTCCCAATCCCCGCGAAAGACTCGTCGGAAGATATCCTTCCTCAGTATTTATGGAGCAATATGGCTAGTACAACGAACTATACGCGCGGGAGGGTGTACATCATCGCACGGACGGTACACGTTCGCGTTTCGTAATTGTGCAACGGGCAGATAAACTGGCGGGTAAGTAGCTTCCGTGAAATGAGTTATGCACATCTTTGAGTTTACTCACAGCGCACTTTTTATCTTTGTGCTAATCTAAATTTATGAATTCCATTGTTTGCCTCGCACCACAGAAACGTATGAAAAATATAATTTATCGCGAATTACAGAAAAGAATAATCCAAGTTGACCGAATGCGATTATAATTATTTGAAAAAGCAAACAAATTCTTTCTTCGAGCTTGAAATGCATAAGACTTTATAATAGTAAAATACAAATATGACTAAACACAAGAGAAGACGGGAGCGTATTCTAAAAATGCAGAGAAAAATTATTTTTATAATAAAAGAAAATTCAAAAAAAAAGGGTATATTTCCTTTTCGTGTGGCAGCTCAATAAAATCCGCATATTGAAACCGTATCAAATACACGCGACGCATCCGAAAGCTGATGTTGAAAATGCATGAAACTTGAGTAAACTTGACGCAGCGTATATTTCTAGAATAAACATTGCCGTGTATTACAACGGAACTCCATTTCGGATTTATAATCCTCGATCGAAGGGCGACTCCCGCGTGTCGATAGACAACAGGAGTTGATCCGATTGCAAAAGGCTAAATGAACTAACTCGCCGACTTTGGTAAACATCCGGCGACGTCGTCTCGGCGTGTATTATCACTCGGGCGTTCTTCGCGAGGCGTGCATGGGACTTAGGGCGAGCAGAAATATCAGGAGAATGCTCCGGGGAACGGAAACAGAAGGAGAAGAAGTTAAGAATGGGACGGACGGAAGTATATCTCTCGCCCAGCTGCCGGCGCTGGAGAGTTCTCCCGTTCCACTATCTTTCGACTCTCGGTTCCGCGCGGAGTTTAATATAATGGCTAATATCATCGGGAGGATCCGTACAATGCAAACAATTTGAACCTGCTCGGTCTCAACGGAAGAGAGAAAGAGAGAGAAAAAGAGAGAGAGAGAGAGAGAGAGAGGCTGAGCGCGCGATAAGACGAGCAATGAACAGAAAATAGCGCACCAGCCTGCCGAGGAAACTGCGGGCCTCAGTCGACTAAATACGACGGACATCGGTAATCGATACCGCACAATGGCTCGCGGAAAACGTACTTCGGTAGAAAGGGGCGTGTAATATCACCCCCGCATCGCGTACACGCGTCCTCGCGCGATCGCCATTTCCTCGTCGCGATTCTCCGATCATTGCGCAATTTCATTATTCTCTTCTTGACAGGCCAGTTCTTGGCGATTTCGTATCAATTACTCGACCAAGTTACGCTCGCTAAAATGATGATCGTCAAATATTCAATTCTTATATCAATGCAATTATATAATATAATGCTTTATTAATTATTGGAGAATACAAGCAAGAGACTGCACTGACTTTTCCTCTGTAGAAATATTTCTACAAATTCCAAATTCATTAAACATATATCTTGCAACATAGCACTTGCGTGTTCACCGTTGAAATTAAAAAAAGGCCCTTTTATTTCGCATACTGCACTATTCGCGAGACTTTCAATTTAACGTGCCGCCATTAGGGAGCTTCGTCATCGTGCGAGTCGGTTGTGGTTGATTCTCTCTGTGATTTTAATAGCCACTCCCGAACGAACACGAGTACGAAACGGCGACGAAGGGAAGAGAAGGAGAGAATGTGCGCGAGACCGGCCTTTATTAGACGGCGGGTGGCGGGACGGAAACACGTGGCTGATTCCGAGCTGAACGTTGTCCGGCGAGAACAGCTCGCGAGAAATAGATCTTCTCGCTGGTATTATTTTCCGCAACTGGGTTAATTCTTCTCCCCTGCTCCTCTCTTTGTTCCCTTTATAGGCGCTGCTGCCGCCGCCGCCGCCGCTGCTGACAATAGCAGTATAACACATTATCCATCCTTTAATTGCATTTTTATTGGCCGCGCAACGGCACGAATAAATCGCTCTCGCTTCGACTCCGCTCCGAGAGCCGCGAAGAGCCTGACAGCTCGCGCTGATTAATGCCCGGTTAAAGGCTCCTTCCTTTTAATCCACGAGTGTCGTAATATACCTCGAGATTACGTGGCGCGCACTCGGGAACGAAGCGGTGAAACGATATTTTAACGCGATCCTAAAGTTCATTCTTAATAGAACCTCGGATCTCTTTTTTTTTAGCATCGTACTTAGCATAATCGATCTGAAAATACGCTCACATCACTCGGAATTTGTTAATATTATTCCAATGTCTTTTCCGTCGTATAAGAATCAGAATAGATCGAAGGCATTTAGTAGAAAAAATATTGCCTTTCTAAAATCTTTTCTTATTTTCTCTTAATATTAAAATAAAGTTCCTCTATTTAAAAACTTGCAAGTAAAAAGTCACACTAAATTGTTGATTAAATATTAGAATGTCTAATCATACCAGGGAAATGAACGATATTTCATATTATATCCGCGCCATACTCCGCTTTATTAAACGAACGTTCGTTATTTCATTTATTCAAGAAATTGTTGCCGCTGGTTGTTTATCAAGAAAGGAATATTATCTTCCTTGAGTTGCTGTATCCACTGCTTACACCACGTAACACACAGAAGGCTGTTAAACGCTATCGCGGGTAAAACATACTTTGCGTCACGAGCATCTGTGCTCGACCTCCTTCTGCGTTATCAAGAACCGAAAATATAGTTTTCTTCTTACAGAATACTCCGCCCACCTAGGGTGGAAATGAAACGTCCAAGAAAACCGTCGATGACCACATCGTCATTAATTTGAGGCGACAAACTCTTTTCCTAAAATTAATTAAATATGTCATGAAATTTTCACATTTTTCCAAACGTTCAAAATAATGAGCTTTTCCATAATATTGCGAGAAATTTCGTTTGAGTAACAACTTGTTTTTACTTTCACGTAAATTCGCGCATCTAATTCCGTTCGTTGATTCAACCTTTCGCTACGGAATAATTTTTGCATGTAAATATCGCTACGAATATATATTCGTCGAACGCCTTCGCCGCACTGCAAATAAACGCAGCACAGGTTTCTCGCGCGTGATTTTCATTTTTCCGCCTCGTTCCTGTTACACGTCATATAGCTATAACGTTACGTGCACGAGCGATGGGCGCCGGTTAATCGATAACGCATTAAATTGTGCGTCAGCACACACGCGATTATCGCGGCAACGTGCTTTGCGAGCACGCGAGCGATATGGGCGGATTGAAAAGCAAAAACTTGAACGCGACGAAGCGCGGTATGTACTATCCCGCCGTTGTCGGTTCACGAAGGATGCTGTGATATAGGGTATACGTAAGGTAAAGGAAATCCTTCCCGAATTGCACTGCGCGCCATTGTTGGCGGCTCGGACAATGGAACGGGCAATGAAATTCTGAAAAACTCGGCAGGCGGAGCCCTCGTCCAATGCGGGACCGGAACGGATCGAGGAAGTTTTCTCTCCTCTTTCGCCGACCGTCTGCAGCCCGCGGGCAATTATACCTTTATGTATACGTGCACGTACGTGTGTATGTGAAATGTTCGAGGCCGACCACGGTCCGGTAACTCGTTTCTTACTTCCCTCTACCCATCCGTTAGCTTCTCGATCCACAAAGATATCCTCCGCTACGATTCCTCCTTCTCGATATTTCGCTGAGCGCGGTCATAAAATAATTGGCCGGGCTCCTTTCACGTCCACGCGTTCAGCGGTCCGGTACCTGACATCCTGTCTTTCCGTTATAATTGCCGCGAATTACGTATATACGCGGTTAAACACGATGACGTTGTTTCATCGCTGCGAAATACGTTTTGTTTAACGACTTTGAATAAGTAATTTAACGACGACACTAATAAATCATGGAAGCGTGCGGATTAACAGAGGAAGCGATAATTATAACTCCGATAATTCACCGGGTGGAGCTAGTCACATTTCAGAATAGTCAAAATAAATTAATTACAACTGTCTAGACCAAAGTACAAACAGCAATAATGCTATTTGTTCCGTTCGTAGCGCATTAATCGTCGTACAGTCATCGCATAATTAATAACGACATATTAATGTTAATCAATGAGTATGTCACTCACGTGGTGTGAGGTTACAAATCATGTTACATAAACGCTACGGTAATGCTAATATTCGTTACGTGTGCAAAATGTTTGCAGCGATAAAGAATTGTATGTGAACTTAGTGTCTAGTTTTTCAAATTCATCGTTAATAACATTAACTCTTGCCATCTCGTCGCACGTGTGATTTGCGTGCTAAAAAAAAATACGCTATTAATAAAAACGAGAAAACGAGGCTATTGTAACGCGTTAGGCCGATCGAACATCGCGAAAATAGACTTCCGCTAGCCATATTTCTACATATCGCATATCGAACATCGTTCGACCAGAATAAACATTCGCACGAACGCGATGAACCTATCTCAGCGCAAATAAACCAGATAAAGATAGAACGTTCAAGGGGAAGTCATTCTATTGCCTCAGCCGGTCATTTCCTTTCCTTCGCTCTCGGTGACGTAAATCCGCGATTCGCCGTGATTTTCGAGGGAATTTCGCTGAGCGGCGGGATAACAATGGTAGTATACCTTTCCCCGAAAGTTCCAGAAGCGTTTCTACGCGAACAGAAAAGCGTAAAAAGAGAGAAAAGTGTATATATACTAGATATCTCACAGAAGTCATGCAGTTTCTCTCTGCTACGGATATAGGAGTTTTTATCAAATAAAATTTTACTGATTATCCAGAAATTTTTCCTTTTTCCAGAAATTATCAATTATCAATTTTCAATATTACATATTAATAATTAAATCTGTTTCGTTACTAATCTACATGCTGAAGATTAAGGTTATTTTGTAATCAAAAGATTATTGATACAAAAGATATCTCCATTATTGGAAAATGTTTCCAAATTAATTAAAGACCATATAGAGATAATAACAGGAGAACACCCTGTATATAAATAATTAAAAAAAAAAAAAAAAAGAAAGCAATGAGAAAAAGGGGAAGAGATAAAGGTAGGGTGAAAATTCAATCTCTCGGTTAAAGAAGTTAAAACGATCTTCGGCTTATCGGGAAGTTGCCACGCGTACGACATTGCTCCGAAACGGATTTCGGTCCCCGGACATATTTAATTCCACCCACTCTAGATGCAGCGCACTTTCGTAAATTATCACCGTTAAAGTCGGAGTAAGTTTCTCGTAGGATGCATAAGACCAAGACGTGGAAACATAAATTGCATCGGATGATCGAATACTCAATCGATCGACGGTCACGACTATTAAGTTAATGAAATCTGTCCGCTGTTCTCCTAGCACAGTCAATAAAGTAAATAGTGAAAGAGATACTGTCGATTCTGTCTAAACAAGTCTCAATGCCAAAAATCTCAAGTAGAAAAAGGTTAAAAGTACAATATTTTCTCTCATGTCGCTATAAATAAGTTAAAAATTGTAAATAGAATAAATTTAAAGTCAATTTTTGCTTAATGAAAATTTGCTTTTACATTTACTTTTGAAACTTACTGTTAAAAGCGCTTTCTAAACGCGTTTCTCACGAAAAAAATATATTTTTTATTTCTATCCACATCATATCCAGCTTGTGACTTGCGACGCAGAGTCACAAACACCCATGGCGATTGCTGAATCGTACTTTTCGGGCTGTAGGAAATCAAGTTTCGTCTCAGCAGACTCACATATTCCAACTGCATCGCGGCTACAAGAATGACGGCAATTCGCGAGCGGTCTTTATGGCCGGATGATCCCCGAATGGAAACTTTTGAATGCAATAATAATTCCTGCGGGGGCGTTAAAGGTATATAATGTTACAGAGCAGGTACGTGTACATAATGCGGTATGTAGTCTATTATCCAGTGTCGCGGCCTATCGTACCAGCGCGGCGTGGCGCTCACCTATCTCTGTACGTGACCAAAATACCATCGATACTCCTCCGCGTCGCTGATTCCTCGATCTTTTCTCACTTTCTTATACCGTATTTTTGTGTCACGGTGAATCGAGGCAACGGATTGCCCCGACTCTTCGATGCGTGCATCTCTCGCCACTGACAACGAAGTGAACGATGACGATCAATCGAATAGTTAACGCGCTTGTACTTCAACAGACCAAAAAATAACCGACACGATATTGATTTTGTTCGATTAAGAGCATTGATCACATAATTTACGAGTATTGTAAATTATATGACTAAAACCATCTTAATTGATACACTAAGCCTAATTTTTATTGCTAATATTATATCGTAAACGTATCACGAATACTTTTCTTAAAAATAATAGGTTATTCCAACGCGTATAAAAAATAACAACTAAATTCTTCTGATCACGTGTTTATAAAATATAAATAAGAACTGAGAGATTGTATATATTGCAAACCTGTTAGAGTCGGAATTTAAATGATCGCATTAAATTAAA
Organism: Temnothorax longispinosus; assembly: GCF_030848805.1. NCBI lineage: Eukaryota > Metazoa > Arthropoda > Insecta > Hymenoptera > Formicidae > Temnothorax > Temnothorax longispinosus. The sequence continues at coordinate 16,917,143 of NC_092365.1, read as the reverse complement.
ATCAATCGTGATATATGTACTAAAATAGTCTAAAATATAACTGTAATATGATCTGAAATAGTCACCGCCCGAAGACCGATGTAAACTTGCGGACTTCACATTTCGTCGGGCTGAGTAACGCCTACGGAAACTGACGCATGAATGATACATGAACGAGCCTCAGGGATCGTCTCGCATACCATTACCACCGGTAAAGAGTCCCTTAGAAAATCTCTCGAACGGGAATACTTAGTTCGCATTTGCATAACATTCGTACGTATGTTTCAGCAGACGATCGCTTCGAAAAAATAAGAAAAAGAACATTCGGCTGTCGCAAAATTATATTTTTTCTTAGGAAAGAAGAAGAACTTTGTATTTGCACAACTGAAAAAAATTTATTTACCACTTAACGAAATTTTGACTGTGTTCAAGTAAATATTTCGTTCAATAGTACTAAAGGAAATATTTATTTGAATCAAGATTTATAACAATTTTTCTGTGGAACAAAAAATATTTCCTAGACAAATGAAAAATCGTGAACTGAAAATGCAATGAAATTGTTTACTTTATTATAGTACTATATTCGTTGCCATTCAAGACAATCAGATCTTGCCTTCAAGATCTGCATTTCTTAATCAAATAAATATTAACCTAAAGAAAATAAATATACTTGAGGAATACAAAACCATTTCGATTTATAATTAAAAATGCAATAAATTTTTTTGCCCTACTTATAGTAAATATTTCGTTGATTCAAGACAAATCAGAATCTTGCTTCAAGATCTGCATTTCTTAAATCAATACAATAATTAACCCGTAAAGAAAATAAATATTTACTTGAGAATACAAACCATTTCGATGTATGAATTACAATTCAGTGAATTGTACTTACTTATAGTAATATTTCGTTTAATTCACGAAAACAGATCTTGCTGTTTGCAAGATCTGGCATTTCTTAAATCAAATAAATATTAACCTACAGAAAAATAAATATTACTTGAAATACAAAACCATTTCGATGTGATGAATTACAATTCAGTGGAATTGTTACTTACTTACAGTAAATATTTCGTTTGATTCAAGACAATCAGATCTTGCCTCAAGATCTGCATTTCTTAAATCAAATAAATATTAACCGGAAAAAAATAAATATTTACTTGAGAATACAAAACAATTTCGATTTATGAATTAAAATGCAATGAATTTTTGCCTACTTACACTAAATATTTCGTTGATTCAAGACAATCAGATCTTGCCTCAAGATCTGCATTTCTTAAATCAAATAAATATTAACCAAAAGAAAATAAATATTTACTTGAGAATATAAAACCATTTCAATTTAATTTTCAAATAGTTTTCTATTTTTTTTAAATATTTTTATAGTGTAATCTGTATTTATTGTTTCGTATATATATTTCTATTTTAATTACAATTAATTAACATTACGCATTTATTTAGAACGCATTCGACGGGATTTGAACCTAAGATGTTCGGGGTCGCAACCTAACACGCTAACGCTGAGCTAATCGTACGCTTGTGGTATCTATCATTATAACAATATATATATTTCTACTCTTTATCACAGAAATTTCTTTATTTCAAGTAAATTTTTACTGCCGCCAGAAACACAGAGTGCCGCCGTTACTGCAAATTGTTACTTTTCTAATATTTATGTAAAGTTCAGAAGATTTTCCATCAAATCATATTTATATTTTCCATAAATTTTCAATAAATTTTCCATAAAATCCTATATATTTTGATCATATACGTTTAAGACTTAAATTGAAAACGAACTTGATTTCGGTAAATGATAAACTTCTGAACTTTACATGAATATTATCATAAAATTAAATTGTAGTTATGGACATTCTTGCTTCCGGCGGCAGTATATTGATAATTTGAAAATGCTAACACTTTGATTTAAGCAAACTATTATCTTAGATAAATAAATACTTTTTTATGCAACACGTGCATGGAAAGTGCCCCATTACGCACGCTACGCGTGCGTGATAGACCACCATTCCAGGCACTTGCAACATAAAAAGGAGTGTAAGTCGTGTGTAAAGATGAAAATTCCCGAGTGCGGACGTTTACGCACGAGCCGAAGGCGAGTGCGGTAACCGCACCCGGGAATTTTCATCTTACGACACTTGTTACACAAATAACTATTAATTTCGAACGAATGGTTTCTGTGGTCATTAAATATTTGTTACTGATCACAAAGAAATATGTTGTCGGTTTCAAAAAACCAAATCTTTGATTTGAGCAAATATTTTCTTAGAAAAAGTAAATATTTGTTAAACATATTTATCGATATTAAAGTAATTTCTGGTTTGAAGTAAATATTTTCTGATACCATTAAGGACTCTAAAACTCGAAATAGTAATTCAAAAGCACTTATATATGAAATAAACGCATTTTTTACAGTTGTCGAAAATTATATTATACTAACAAAAAGTAAGTATATCAATAAAAATATTATCTTTTTCTAAAATTTCTTTGTTATTAGTTCTATGTATTGAAGAATCCATCTTTCTACAGTGTTATAGAAACTTAAGCAAATTGATTGTGCGCGATGTTTCGCAAAGATTTTATTGCCATGCGCCGTTTTGAAGATCGGACAGAGGAAAAAAGAGAGAGAGAAAGAGAGAAAGAGCGAGGGACTGTAATTGGTATGTAAATCGCGTTACAGACCGCGACTCGCGCATACACGCGATAGAGAGACGACACGCATCCGATGCAAACAGTCAGATAGGAACAGAGTGGGCTTATCGTTTATGCGTGCTCGTACTCGTTGGGCTTTACCATATATTATCCTCCACACCGATATCAGTCTAAATCGAGCGACTCTCCCGCCGTATCGATTTTCGCATCGAATGTTCCCTCCAAACGGCCGACGTATCGTCCAAAGTGATTTCTATCGCTTCCGGGCCAACTTGCGCGTTTAATCATATCCCCGCGATGATTTATTTTCTCATTCTAGTTTTCAGTTGGCAGTCCGTACCATCTGTATTTTATTTACATCACGCAGAACAAGTGATCAGTGAATGACTCTATGTTTGTTTCTCTATTAGTCACGTAAGATCGGGTTTAACATCCTTCTTTTATTATCAATACTACAATATAACTATAATATATAAGTATATACTTCTTGCATAAAATTAATCTAATTAAACAATATAAGTGAACTCGACCGACATGTGAATAACACAAATACATAGAAATATCTACGCCTTATACACACAAGCTAAATCTTTTGTGCTTAATAATATTAATCTAATTAAACTTTACAATTTTACTAACAAAAAATTGAATTAGATTAGAGATTAGAAAAGTGCAATATAATTATACAACGCAAATTCCAAAACAAAAGTCTAAGATATTGAATATAAGAGCCCGTATAAATATAAAAATTATATTGTTTAATTTGTCTCTCCAATGCATGTCATATCGACCACGTTACCAATACGTGTCTCATCTACACTCACATTATGTTCGCGCATTCCGGCAAAAGCGCGCGGTTCTAAACATTGAAAATTCGAGAAACGAGATCTCGCACGCGAAAGTGCGAGAAAGGGACGAAAAGTGGAAATATGAAAGTCTCCGTTTTCTCCCGGCGCCCTTTTCTCCCCGGGTTAGAGTTACTTCGCATCCAATTCCGTTCACTTCCTTGCTCGCGGTAACCAACGAGAGCAACGACCGCCATTCCCGCCAAAGTCGCATGTATTTTCACATTTCGTCGTCTTTTCGCGCTATACATACGACAAAACGTGATGATCTATGATATTCTTTGCATTTTCATGATCGTGGAAAAGTGACTATATAGTTTAGCGGTTAAAGTAAGTAACTGAGTTAACAGCGAACGTTTTCTATGGCATAAAAGATTGAATTGTATATTCTCATATTATTTCGTAATAACTCCAAAAGTAATACAATAATTAAAATAATTAATGAATCAACAATGCAAGTTTTTATTTATCTCGTTAACTGTGTTTCTTTTCTGCTGTGTTATCAAAATGTGTTGATCCTAATGGATCACGTTGCACGTTAATATGTGCAATGTTGAATATTAAAGAATAAAATTTAAACCTATATCTTGAGTTAAATAACATTTTGTTACTTTTAACTGTCATGTGTGTCAAAATTTATTATTTTAATAAAAAACAGTATTATTTTAACTCCATTGATTTAGTTAAGTTATTGTTTTAGTTAAATTAACGACATATTAAGTAGGAGCAGTAGTGACCTATAGGAATAATTAAAAATGGCTCGAATTGAGTATAATTTGGCACTACGAATTTAACAGTGTGTGGCTACAAGCAAGCGGTAAGAATAAAATACCTTCACATTACGAAAGATTGAAATTTATTAGTGATTATCAACGGTGGAACAAAAACCTACGTGCGTTTACCTTAGTGTGATTGCCGAGGGTAGCTGGGAACGAAATTTGTTTGCCGCGAGCCGGAGTTTCGCCCCGTTGGAACAACGAGAGCGGGTCCAATGAGATCTCAATGAGATTAAAAAGTTGTCAACTGCTCTTTCCTTCCTTCATCCCGGCTATTCCCCGCGTTCCCTTTATCCCTGGCACGTTCCCGTTTTCGCGCCACTCCCGGGAAACTTTGCTAGTTAAAATTTCTCATAGCACGTTCTGAAAAGAAACCGTTCCCCGTTGCTGCTACCGCATTGAAGTCAAGCTCGGGGAATGCACCACCTGATAATAGCGCTCGGAGACACTGCCTGTCCGCATTTCCCCTCGAATTACCAATGTCTTGGTGGTACGAAGAAAGGGAAAAAGGGAAATAGGAGATGCAGCAGATATTCCAATTTGTAGTTAGCAATCAGCAAAATGGAAAACTATTCTTTAGAATGTTGATGTCGTCGTAATTAAAATAAAGTTGAAATAATCTTTCAAATAGTAAAGACATGTTTCAGTCCTGTCGTAAAAGAAGTTAAAAACGTGAAATTACCCATGTACCTACATATATTATAATAAATACATTAATTATTACATCTTTTAAATACCAATTCCAAGGATGTAAATACCTTAAGATTAAAATCGTTCGCGTGTAAAAAAAAACCGATGAACACAGATCATCATTAGTATCTCGTTATTTACGTACATTATCGATCATATACGGTTGACAAATGTACCTCAATTTAAACACTTATATTAACGGAGGTTTGCATTTAATAGCGAGACGCATCCAGCGGAATACTATTTATTAACTCGCATAATTCATAAACTCATATGATTCATTAATCCCTTCTAAAGTATTTGTGCGAAATGGGTGATCCAACTTCAGTCTAACTCAGTAAAGAATCTATCATTAAAATTAATTTCAAAGTGATCAATACGCGAAAGCATTTTATATATACCCCCACGTATGTATATCTACATTTTTACATGTTAATATTTCTCTGCGGTATTTACGGTATTTTTACGTCCGTGCGGTATTTAATTCAAAGAAAATATCGCGGCATGAGAGTTCTTAAATATATCGTGACCCGGTTTCAGGAAGTAGGATTAATCACTTAGCAAATGCACGTACGCTCCGCCACTCGGTGGGTGGTCCAATCCATCTCGTGAGACTCGCAAGGAGATCGCGAGACCGCGAGACAAACTAAGCGTCGGTAGTGCAAACTGAGGCTGCGGAGACGCCTTTGAAGACGAAACCGAAGTTCTGTTTGCGGACACATTTCCCCGCTCGCGTATGCCGTGACGTATGTTCAAAGCAACGCACATTAACGCGTTGCAACTCTTATCTTATCTCTGATCCGCGCATTATCGGTGCTAAAAGCCTTGCTTCCCAAATAATTACATATTTAGCCATGGTTAATGTGCAGCCATAGGCGATAGCATTATTCGCCTTCGATTCTATTGAGGGCTAGGGCTATAATTAGATCAGTTTGCTCACCGGGACAATATGGGTTATCGATTATGTTATTTTAATTGACGAATCTAACAACCTAGGCACTGTTAATTCGAGAATTAAACCATAATATTAAAAACTTTATCGAACATAATATTAAATTATACTTATTAAACGTAATATTGAACTAATTTAAACTGACATTAAGTTAATTATGTCGAAAGAAAAAAGTCGGTAATAGTAAACAGGATTAAGACTGAAAAATTGTTAAACCTTGCGAATGCAATGTCAACTTACGGAAAAGAACACGATAATGAAGAGTTAGATCGATTTACGTGGATAATCATAAGAAAGATGGAAGAATCATTCACATACGTGGTCACATATGTGTACGCACGTGCGAAATCATTTCTGCATGTAACCAGCAAAGGGAAAGGAGGAAGCACGGTGTACGACTGTGCGATAAAAAATATATTTGCCGTCCCAGTTTGCTCCGGTTGGCGTAGTACGGCGAAAGCTCTTCAGTAAATCCAGCTTAAGGCAGCTGTGTAAACGTTGACCTATATTACAATCACGGCGCCCGGAGCATCCGCCAGCAGCAGTAGCAGCAGCGGCATCACCACCACCACCATTGGCATCAGCATCGCCATCAACGAGCGGCGTCGTTAGGACAAGGACTACAAAGTAACCCGATGTAATAGCACGCGGGAGAAACGTGTATAGTTCGCCCGGATACTAAATACGTTCAAGTCGGGTGTCACAATTATTTCTTACCGCGATATTCGCTCGACGACCCGGCCGTCAAGAGGGCCCTTCAAACACCGTTTCTCTTGTATCGGTACCAGTAATCATCGGGCTCGCCTGCACAAACGAGAAACTCGCGCCCTTAATTAATGCAGAGGTCCGGACGTAGTTTGTGGTAGTGACTATCCTTCAACTTCTGAAATAGTGCAAACTCGCGCAAAAGTTTTCGGTCGCTGATTATATTACGAGGTCTTACCGCGGTATTTATGAGAACTAAAGTTAAACCGTTGGACGATGTATAAGATATCGATTAAGAATGTAACTTTAATCGTTTTAAATATAAATTTATTAACGATTACAAATTTCGAGTGTATCTTTTATTCAATAAATACGATAATTAAATGACAATCAAATCTATCATACAATTTTGAAAACGTAAATTATATTTGATTATTGAAATAACAGTAATTTTAATGATACTTTGGTATTTCATTGCATTTGGTAAACTACGATGTATTACAGTTGCACGAACGATATATGATTAAAGTAACAGAGCTTTCTGTTCCGTTATTTACTTATTTATTTATATTCCTTAATGACCAATCCTGCCAATTAATCGTCTTGCGATACATGTGTATCCATCAACATTGCACTCGCGAATCTATTTTGTGCCGACGTTTACTTTCATACAGACATCGATGAGATCAGAACGTGCCGTGAGAGGAGAATCTCGCATGTCGTGAACAAGGGCTTCACTTTATTTCTCTAGCCGGCTTCATCACCGATATACTATCGTCTAATCTTCTGATTGTGAGAGAACGACTACACTGCGGAAACGATACGGGATAAGCCGGGCTGGACGTACGTAAAGAAAAATGGTACAACTACTGCGCAAGTAGTCCGCCTCCACGACCATCCTCCTCCACCAGCCCAACTCCCTGGCCCGCTATCTATGGTCCGAGGGTTGGGTGGTAAAAGCGGAGAGACACTTAAAGGATTTACGGGGCTGAGAACTCTAGACTCCGCTCGGATCGGCTCGAGAAGTACGGGCGAAACTAAGTGCACGCTTAAGAAGGAAAAAGAAAGTAAACGAGAACGCGATGTATATACGGTCAATTTTCCGTTGTCAAGTTAAACTTCCGATATATGCTCCGTTGTATTTGAACGGGTGTCAATTTCGTCGCGATTCATCGATATTATTCAAAAATATCTTAGACAGGAAGTTCATACGATATACATAAGTATGTGTTATAGATATAGTTAATTATAGATAAGAAATAATACCCAGATACATCAGTAAATATAATTGAAAAATGGTAAACGCGAAATAAATTTACTCTAAACTGTATAACGTACACCGGGAGAGCGATGCACTATAAAGTACTAGAGAATGAAAAGCTCTAATATTTGCCGATAAAAACCAAATATTTGGACATACAACATACGTGGTAAGTGGCGTTATTTCGAAGGAGGAATAATAAAAGCCCGATAAACTGCAGCCCATTGTGCACTAGCTTGACTATCGTTTGAGAGGACGGCCCTTGCATCACCGGCATTGTTGTGGGCTGTAACACAAAGCTTTTCCTTCTCTCACACCCTCGGCACCCCTTGCCACTTCGCGCACCACCCGCTTCACCCTTCCCGTTCTCATTTCTCGAGGCTGTCTGCTGCCGAAGGGGATAACTCGTTCGTTGCAACGACGAAAAGAGCATTATGGACGGAAACTTTACCGCAACGTAATTTTCCTTGGAAGAAATTGCAGAACAAAGCATTAATTCGCTTCGAGATGTACGATAGCAGGCAGCCTAAAACACTTGCTCTAGTAATTTAGAATTATAATGCCGTTGAATTTTAATTTTTATAACGTCTGCAAAATTTCCGTACGTAAAAAGAAGTAAATATATCTGCGAGAAACGAAAGCGAGATATCTCCACGTGTTTAAGCGCGAGCGGAGCGTTGGATGTGAAACCAAGCAATCCCTCCAAGTTAGAAGAGAAGTTCGCTACTTTATCTCCCGCGGTTCTGAGAAAGAACTCACTTCATTGGTTTCGTGAGATGCTGCGAGCTAAGTCAGTGCTAACGTAGGAAACTCGGCCGAGCGCGGAGCAAGTCTGATTCCTTCTCTCCTCGGCGAATACGGGCAATGAGCGGATAAGAGGGGGCCCAGGAATCTCTCTTTTCCATTTTCCCTGACTCCGTCGTGACGAAGCGTTTACATTGCACGTGTACAACATAGACCGGCGGTGTAACAGACACCGAGCAAGCGAATGCGTGGGCGTGGAGAGAAAGGTCTCGCAGAGCCAAGACGGCCAAAGCCACTTGAGCATTCCGCGTGAAGCCACGTGGCGATGTTAAGGCCTCGCTAATGCACCCACCGCGCGTGTATACCTCGTGCAAAATTGTTGGCGCGTTCACTTTGTGCCGGTCCGGGATTCTGGAGCTCGCCTGCCGTCATGTTGCACGAAAAAAAAGGACCAACTAATGAGAAACGAGCGAGCATGTAAGCTTATGAGCGTTACGGATGAAAAATACTCCAAAAAATTTTCCCGTTTTCGACGATATGTGATATGTGAGCCGTATCTCGAAATAGTAGGTTTTCCCAGCTCGGAATAACAAATTTCAGATGTTCCACATTGATGAGAATCAATATTTTTGTAAATACACCCACCATTTCGCGGTTATCATATTTAACTTTGTAAATTTTACCTTTAAATGTCATGAATTATATTCAAATATATTCTTGCGCGGCGATATCTCTGACAATTATGCCTACGCAAATATCAAAAGAAATTCTCACCATAATGTTTCCTACGCCATGCATGGATAAGCAGAATATGTAATTATAATTAAATAATGTTAATTTGATAATTTATGATAAGCACGGGCGAAAAATAGCAACGCGCGACCCGTGGTTTCAATTGACACATTAATTAGGGACAAGCAGCGCACGTGTCTCGTTTGCATATCGCCTTTATCGTCTCTGCATGTACTACCGAGACCGGAACAACGAGAGAGGAAGGTTACGAAGGGGTCGCTGGACCGGCAGAAACTTATAGCAAACCTGGCTGGTAGGTAGGAACGGGGCTGAATGCTAAGCACGGCCAGTCGGTTACATTTGCTTGCCGCCCGGCTTCTTAATGAAAACCAACGGCATGGAAACGTCAGGTTTGCTTTGCCTTAAAATTGGAGGCACGACTCGCTTAGCACTGGTATTCCCAACGCAAACGGAATGAGGTTCAAATGCACGGCTAATTCGCTATGCTGTTTTACATATAACCTTGCCAGCGATCAACTCTCTCTCGTTCTATACACGCATATCCTAAGTACATCGACGTAAATGAGAATGCATTTACGAAAAATACGGTTTTAACTTCATAAAGTAACGAATAAAGTGACGAATACAGAAATAGAAAATCCAAGTTTACTACTATGTTTCAAATTCTAAAAAGTTTCAATTTTGTATAAATAATTTTCTCTATATTTCTTCGGTCATTTATTATATTATCATCTTTAATATGGACAGAGAAAGAAAATTTAGTCGCTCCTGATGAACGCTGACACGAACGAACTGCACGCTGTAGCTACAAGCAGTGGAGTGAGCCATAATAGCCTTCACGATTGTCTACTTCATCGTGACTACTTATAAAGCGATAAAGCATCGTCTCGCGAAAAGAACCGTACGCTCGTTTACCTTTTAACGATGGCGAGAAGCGCGGATGCAATAACTCGACGGAAAAGTAACCGGAAGGGCCGCCGTGTTGCTCGTTACGTAGCGTCTACGCTTTTACACTCCCCGATACACTCGGCCTTAACTTTTTACTCTCTTCATCGGCCTTTACAGAAAATTAACGACGACATGGCGCGGAGCGAGGCGCTCGATTAGAGGCTGAATATTTATGTCCGCCTCCTTTATGCCCTCCCCATTTTCTGTAAGAGAAAGTGTTTATATTACCGCTTGTCTCAGCGAAAAACGCGATGTCCAATTATTTCTCATTATTCCCTCATTCATGTCAAACTTCATAGCTAACTTTTTCGCTTTTCAAACTTTTCCGAATAATTGTCTTTACGATGACGAAATAAATCGAACAAGATTGATAAGAAAGGAAACCAAAAGAGACACTTTTTCGTATTGATATCAATTGCTTGTCAATAGCTAAGCAATAGAAGCAGATGTACAGGAATATATAGGTACACAAGAAATATTAAAACAAATTTTTATGGATTATAAATACAGGATCATCAGAATTAAAGGATTGGCGATGTGGTGCTTTATTCAAACATCTCTTTTTATTCTTTTTAAATAAAAAATATAAATAAAAAAGAGCTCTTTAACTTTCGCTATTCTGCTCCATCTGTACCAAACATGTATATAAAACTCGTTCTTATTCTTATTCTCTTTATTATTATTTAATTAAATCTTGTTTCAAAATTTTCTCAAATGTTTATTACACTATTGTTCGCGAAACCGTATGTATGATATGTAAATGTATGCGAGTATTCGTAATAGAGCTCGGGTCCGCGGGTTCGTTAAGCCTAAATGACGGTGCGGATTTGTCATCTCTGCGGGAACGAATATCTCTTGCGTGTCACAGACCTCCCAGCGACCTCGGAGTGGTCCACGGCGATGTAAAATTCGACGCTGGCGCAGGTGCGTGTCCCACGCGTTATCGACCAGCGATAAACGCTAGACGATACATTGACGTGATACGCGAACATCGAGAACGACGGTAAGTCGGTCTCCCCATCGTTGGACGGCATGATCAAAATGAATGTTCACGTTGATAATGCCCGCGCTACACCGCCCGCATCTACGACAAATCGCGATACGATTCAAAAACGATTAGCGCTATCTCGAGTCTGCATTTGACCGCGAAACCGACGACCAGTCACCAGTCGCTTTCTGTTCCCCCATAGGATACGTCAACGGGGCATTCCATGTATATCCACGTAATTATTTAATTCTTTAAAATACCAATTATTTCTGCATAGAACCGCAATTTCATCTTACCTCTTATGTTAACTTTTCTTTGTTATAATTTTTAATAGTTTATATGTTAGTATTATTATTAATATATGTTTGTATGTATTATTTATATGTTAGTAATTTATATTCTCCCACATGAAAGTTGCGTAAAAATATTAAAAATATCAAAGAAACATAAAGCTGCTAAAATACACGCTACCATGTTAAGATAAAAATGTTGCTTGATACGATGCCCAGGCGTAATTCCTCGTGCCGATACACTCGCGTATCTTTCGTACCCTGTGGGTGCCCACACCCTCCGGATTCGATCGGGCGTTTCGCGGCGCGATTCGAAGGCGATTAATATTATCCGAAGCTGCCGATACGGCTAACGCTCCGTCACGGACGAGGAGAGGAGAAAAGGAAGCCGAAGCCGAAGCGGTGGCGGCGGAGGCGTCCGCAACCGGCAACGAAACCAATAACTATTAATCGAAGCGCCACCGCACATTCAGCAAAGTCGACGCGATTCGAACGCGCGGCAACCCTCGATTACATTCCCCGCACCCCTGGCCGCGGAGCGTCGAAACACGCATGTATTTCAAACGACGAACACCACCCTAAACGCAAAGTCGTGTCTCTCTTTACGGCCCTTTCATCTTGCGTCGCTCTTCCCATTAAGCACCTCGGCGTAATAGCGTGCTGATTTCGCGATGTACGTATCTCTAAGGAAATATATCTTCAGCCCTTCAATTCCAGAGATATTCCCCGCATACCCTCAGAGTGCGCATTAATTTCTCAAAAAAGCATTAAACATAAATGTCTATTCACACACATTTATATACTTATATAGAACCTTTATATAACTAAATAACTTTCAAATATATTACATATACACATATACGTACATATATAAAGGATTTATACATTAGAAAAATCAAGACTGAGAATCGCAAAATAAATGTATTCGCTATATTCTCAGCAAAATATGACTATTTTTCTATCAAGAAAAAATATAAAATATAAAGAAGTAAAATAAATAAATACTCTCCACCTTGTAACTATTAATAACTATTCGAAGATCGCAATAATGTTGAAAGAGATCGAAGACCTAAGAAGACGGGGCGTTTAGATAAAATTATACTCGAATCTGGCATTACGTCTTCCGGTTACAGAGTGGAGTGTCTGGTACAGATGGTAGGGAGGAGCCAGACTGACCGGTTGACGGGGTTATCAAGAGAACGTAGATAACGTCGTTCCGTCTGCCGTCCTTAAACTGTCACACGTAACTCGTGTGGCGACTTCAACCGTGTTTCTCTCCTTTCCCTAATCGGTAGACTGGCGATCGCACGTACCGAAGTGCACGACCGGTTCGAAGATATACGACGGACGAATATCCGGAAGGGGCGGTCTGGAATTCTGGACTCCGTCCGAGAGACCACAGAACGAGAGGAAGAGAAAGAGAAAGAGAGAGCGCAAAGCGGTTTTCTACCTTCGTGAATGTGCACACATATCTACACACGTGATGTGTACGAAAATGCACCTAACAAGAGAGACTTTAGAGTGCCTCTCAATTGTTTCAGATTTTTAGAGAAGTTTCTTTTCGATATCTATTAGTCCCTTCTAAATCTACAATAACTATTATAAAAATAGTAAAGAAAAGCTCGTTTAATTTAATATAGTCTAATATAGTCTAAGTCCAACCATACAATTAATCATATTATATACTTTATAAAAAATCGCAAGCCGAAAAAAATTTGTTTCTACGATTTTTTAAAATTTGTACGTACAAATATCTGTGCAAGATATTTAGTTATATTAATTGATGCAGAGATATTATATGTTTAACTCACTCACCGTTGCTGCCATGAAGAAATAAGGGGCGGCTTGGAGGGCAGCAGTTGTGGCTTCAGTACACGAGCCATAGCAAACTGCCTTCTGACATTCTGTAACAACATAAAGAATTTTTCATTAGTAATGCAGTAATATGAAATCAGATACATCATGTACATAAAATAATTTGAACCACATGCTTTGAAGTGTGTTCAAAAGCGTTTATTTTATCCCGAGCTAAAAATGTCGAGAAAAATTTGGTATACTAGAAAATATTCGCAAGACAAATTTTCGCGCAAAAAATGTAGTAAAACGCGAGCGCATATCACGCAATATGTATATATAGCGAATTGAGGAATTCAATTTTGTGCGTACGATATCCGACGCCGAGAGACCACAAGAGTGCGGTATTTTTGTTTCCGGGTCTGTAACACAATTTCGCAAAACTGAGCAATATATAACGCAATAAATGGCGAGAGATGTTCCAATTTTTATAAGCGATTTTTACACAACTGTGCATTGTTTGTAAAAAATAACGAATAAACCAAAGGATGTAAAGAGCGTGTTTTAAAAGTCTCACATCGCTGAGTTATATAACGACAATTTCTCGATATTGAAAATTGAAATTTTCCGGAATTTCTCATTTCGGTCACTTGCGAAAAACGCGAATTACACAACCGTGCTGTTACATGGAAATCAATTTCAGAAATTCAGAGGCGAATGAGTCCAACGAGAGAGAAAGAGAGAGAGAAAGAATGTGAGTGAGTTAGTGAATGAGTGAGTGAGAGAGAATACAGAGAGAAAGGCAGCGGATAATCGTATACTAATTGAGAGCAAATTCGCTCTCGCGTAACTGCTGTGCGTTTTAATTTAAAGTCATGCAAAAGCGTTCTAGCGTTGACTCATCCGGACACCCGAATAAAGAGTGAAAATATTCGCGAAGAGGTAAGTACTCCTTCATTCATCGCGCGCTTTACAAGAACCGCATGGTACACGCGTCCCTGTAATTAAAAAAATTACGTCTTCTGGTCAAAGCCACTAGCATCGCTCAAAATCTCACTGTGACGATAAAACAAAATTGCCGAAATTCTGGTCGTTCCTTCGCCGGCGCCCGCGCCGATTCGAATTTTATTGGAATTTTATTGGAGATTCCCGTACGGTATACCGATGCGATTTAACGAATATATTGGATAAAGCGGAGGGAATAACATCTCGCACGAAACTATGTATGTGATACGTCAAATCTATTTAATGTTTTTGCGAAATATCCTATGTCCTATAAGAAACAATTTTGTTGCCACAAGTGTACGTTATAATGTTATGATAGAAAATATAGATATGATTAAAATATATCCACATGTGTTGCAGATTATAAATGTCAATTGTTCAAATCACGTGTCAGTTAAGTCACATTCGCGTTCATATCGACGCCAAAAGTATCGTCAAAAGTGTCTTACCTAATAAAATGACAGGAAAATATCATATATTTGAAAATATTTCTGTAAGCGCATAATCTCAAAAACAATATGTTAAGTATTCAAAAGTGGTTCTAAATATTACGCAAATTATTGCAGATTTATAAAATATCGTAATGAATTTAAATGATAAATTCATAAACCTTATTATAATAAATTAGCACGTCATACTGACGTAATAATCGTTAATAATGTACGTATAATTTAAACCCTCATTTCATCCAAATTGCATCCGCGTTTTATCGTGTCTAATTGCTGTACAATAAGAGGTTGCACGGCACTGCTGACGGCAAGATACGGTGTTTTCGACAGGAAGCACCGGACATTGCGTCGCGGAAAGAAAAACTTGAAACCAATCAATCCAATCAAAGACAACATTGCGCCCCGTTTCGCTCTCTTCGCTTTCGCTTCACGGAACTTGCGGGGTTCGCTGCGCCCGGTGCAACCCGCCAAATTAACCGAAGTTTCACACGCCCCCGCCAAAACTTGATACCCCTGGCACAGCCAATCAAACTTCGAGTTTCGGTAATCCCCGGGCCAAATACTCCCGTTTACACGTTACAGGTTATGGTATAAGACGGCCCGTTTCCTTGAGTTTCGCCGCCGCTAATACCCGGAGTTTCGGCCGCAAGTTGTCATCCGGTGGCGGCATGGCAGCCGGGTTACAATCGCGAGACCGCGATTTTCTTATCCGAAAAAAGAAAGAATTAATTAAAACTTACAAAAGCGTCTGTACGCCGAATAAATTGTTAAACCTTTTTTCTCTCTCTCGTACGGGATTACGTTTGCTGATTTCCAAATATAGGAGTTCTCATAGAACACCCTACCATTCGTTAGTCGAGTTAATTAGTGAGAAACGTGTAAATAAAAGAAAGGCGAAAGAAAGGGAAAAGAAGAGTAAAAAGAGAAGAGCGGGAAATGTAGCAATCTCTATAAAACTACACGTAGAAGGAAACCGAAGGACCGAGTTCTAGCAAATGAAATTACTTAAAGCAAACGCATTACTTTTTCAGTGCCACTATCCGATCGCAATGACCACCCCGGTTGGCTACTTTCGATTCGAAAGGGAAGCACCCGATGTGTGTTTCATTCCAGTTCTTGTCCGTAGGTGGCTTCCATCGGGGTCTCCCAGTCTCCCTCTTTCCGTCGCGTAGTTCCATCCCGAACACAGTCACATGCATATGCAAATTTATTCTGCCGGTGCATTAGTGAGCGCGACGTGCGACTGTGTTCTGTATATGCGTATATCCGCGCATACGTGCATGTACTTGTATACGATGGCACATTGCGTGGCGCGTGTATGCGTATATGTTGCGGAGAGCCATCGTACAGGCCGATCGCGGCGGAGAGGGTCATAAATTAAATGATGTAAATGCTCTGTCCACCCTCTATCGCTGCGAGCGGAGACGGCACACAGGGTTACCCTCTCGCGTCCACCGCCCTTCCGACTGGTCGCTGCTGCCGCCACCCCTTGTACCACCAGCTCTGACGATCGTCGCTCTAACCCCCTTTGCCTTGACGCTGGACCCGCCCGACTGATTATAATTATCGGGATCTACACTCCGGTCCAGTCTCGTTTGCGCGCGCGGGGGGGATGAAAACAAGTGAGAAAACGAGCGTATCTGTATCTGTTACATTATTTTTCGCGAAATATGTGACGCACGCGATTGAAGCTTATCGCGATTCGCGCGATCCAATATCAAAAGAATCATTACGCGTATATAGATAATTTTATTTTATTTTATTTAGTCACACGTAGACGCGACAATGTTCATAATCAATGTCCTGCATAATCAGTTTTAAATTAACTGAGGAGTAAGATATTATTATACTATTTTGATATTTTTGATACTCTGATGTTTAACTCCCGCTATTACTATTCACCTGTTCGTTATTTCCTTAATTCCATCATCGAGAAAATTTATTGATTTTTATTTATTGATTTTTTCAGATTACTTCCCGCGTTCTTCTTGGGAAACTCACAAGTTTCGGAAACGAATCGGCACTTAACGGGGTTATACAAAACCTACGTTATCTATTTATTCCCTCAATATCCGGTTCACCGATATTTATCTTCTTTCTTTCCATCTTCGACCGTAGCGCAGAAGAATAAGTGCCCGGCAGATTCCCGCCGAGCGATCGATAAGCGCGAGCTCTGACCTGATTTCCTCGACGTTAACTCGGCGAAGGAGAGAACATCGAGTCCCGAGGCCCCCTTTCGATCGAGGGAGATGGGAAGGATATCGGGCGTAGGATCGCTAAGCCCTGCTCTCAATCGGATTCGAATTTGATAGTATTTGAACAGCCCAGCGTCGCTCTCGTAAATTCGGCACGCCGTTTGTGTATCCCTTCCCCATACGCCACTCTTGGCTCCCTTCTTCCGCGCGATCCGATATTTGGTTCGGCGCAGATAACCGCTATCGATTGTTGTCGCCCGCTTTCCTAAAGAATCGTATTTGCAATGATCCAGTAGTAACTTGTTCCCGTAAACGCGTTCAAACAGATCCGGATACAAACAGACGCGTCGATTATCGAAATACTTAGAAATTGCGGTAATTCAAATATCATTATTTACAAATAGTTAACATAATAAATACTAAGATAATCACGTCCATCAATTAAATTCCGACTTATGATCGCATGTATAATCTAGTAGTATCTTATCAGAAATAAATTTATTGTAAATTATAATGGAAACAATCAGACGACTCACTGCTTTATATTTCAAATCATCGTATTAAGATATTTAAATAACCTAGATATCTTTTTTCGATTAAATTCAAACATATCTTCAAGGTTACAGATCAATAATGATTAATTTTACTGATATCGAAAGAATTGCATGGTTTAAAAAAAACAGTTTTTTTACATTTATTCTAAAGTGAATAATTCGGTTATCGCAATGGCTTAAAAAAACTGATTAAATATGCATCATGCAGCGAATCATACGCCCGAGTCGATCTACGGTACTTTCCAGAGATGCATGAAATATATCAAAGTCATTATCCCATTTCGTTCTTATGAAGGTTATTTATCCAATCCGCGCTGCGCGCTCGTAGCCTTATATCGAGTTCATGCGATATATACGTTCGCGATGTTCGCGGCCGAGCGCGCTTCCACCCCGAACGTAAAGCCGATGAAAATGCATTGGCCGTAAATAACGTCGGTCGGGTTTCGAAGGCGTGTACCCGCGCTTACAAGGAGATAAAATCAACTTGACCTCGTTCCATCCCCCAGCCGCATTTTCAGCTTCTTGCGCTTCGTGTTGTCCTCGCCCGGCACAATCGGCGATGAGATGGAAACACTCCCGTGCCCGATCGGAAAAAGGCGATAACCATTAAGAAAAATCAGCTGCGAGTTGAATCAATGAAAAGGACGCAAACGCGTGGCCAACAATATCGCGAAGAAGATTTTGCAATGATTTAATTTCAAAGTGCGAAGTTTTGTGCGCGAGTTTAAAAAGAGAAAAAAAAATAGTGAAACTTCCATCTGTTCAGCAACGCGCTCGAGTTTATTGTTAGAGTCTTCATGAAGAATCTATCGTCAGGATGTCCGAGATTCATTCAATTCATACTTAATCTAATTTCATCCGATTGCGTCAACTGCCTGTTACGATTATAACCGCATCGATTGATTTCAACAGCAGCCGGGCGAAAAATTCTGATACAGCACCGTGTTTATGCAATCCCGGATTACACGCTTAATATGCAAAATGTATGTACGTATGTATAACGTACAACGTATCGTAATTATGATGATCAACATGCCGTGCTTTCCATATCAATACCAATGCAATTATATGCATATATATATTCTGCATATGCAGAGAAATGGTTAATATCGGTCGAACGAAAATGATGTAAAAATTATATAAAAATCTTGACAATTGTTGTATCTTCGGAATATTATCATTCATCAAGGTATCAAAATAATATATAAATCAAAATGATATATAATGTAAGCTATATGTATATTGGCGCGAGACACTGCGTGTCTTTTGATAAATATAATACATGCAAATACAAAATCTAAAAAATTTACCTCCCTTTCAGAAAGTTACATTTTTATTATTTAACATAAAATTATTGCACCAATATTAATCATAACTGAAACACGACAATAATGTCGTAATATAAAAGTCCCATAAATCGTAAACCTGATGATCCACCTGACTTTACGAGCTACGTATAGTTACGTAAGTTTTGAGACCGGTTTCCTGTGGCTTCTGTAATATTCAACTTCTCGCACCCGTCGCTTCCGCTTCCGAAAATTTTGATGGAGATTTTAATCGAATAAAAGGAAGCGAGAGGCGAATGCAGAAACAAAACGGGTGCTTTTATTGCGGTAGCTGTTGAATATTCAAAGCGATAAGGGAACGGTCGTCGTCTGGCAACAATGCACATGCAGTATATACTTAGAAAAAAAATAGACAGAACATCGACATTATTGAATAAATGCATTTGTATTCTGACTGCGTATTATACCCTCGATTCTATTCTAATTTAACCTTGATCTGTCACTTCTTTAAAGAGATACCTCGTACAACGAAGGCTTTAACTTGATTGTTATTGTGTTTCCTCTTGTATTTGTACGTATCAGTGCAAGATCGGGATATGTAGATACATACGAGGCGGAAGTTTAATTTAACCACGGGAGACCCACTAAGGTCTCGTCCACGACTGTTTTGTATATATAAGGTAGAATCGGGACAGTTAAATTAAACTTACACAAGTAACGATATTATCTCTCTCTCTGCAGCTACCCCCCTTACAAAAGCAGTTCTTGCATTTACATGACCAACCGAGTCTCGCCCGTTAGAGAGATCCAAAATGGCTTTCTCTAGTATATTCCATAACTGCCGCGTTAACGGGATACCGGTCAAAATTAAGTTTCGCAGTGCGCCGACGTTAATTCGTCGAGACATTAGAGGATAAGTTAACAGGCTTTTACACCGGTAACGTAGTTACGCTTCGTTACGGAAAACTCAATCAGGGGACACGAAATATTTAAACCGATAATCGTTCGACGTTCCTTGCCTGCGCCTGCAGCCATAATGTTACCTCGTCGATGTAAACATATCTGAAAAGCGACGAGATACCCATTATGACTGTAACTTTGTCAAGCAACGAAGTAGAAAAAAATCGTGCGGTCTCGTTAAAATTTCTATTATTATAATTTAATATAACGATGACTAAAAAGCTTTGGACAAATTAAAAAGTTTCGAATAAAAATGTTGTTCAGCATGTTATTTCTGATACGTTATCTGTAGCGATCATTAAAACGCGCTTATTCGTTCGAACTTATCGCGATACTTCTTCGTTGCGGAATTTATGAGCGCACTTCAACTTAATTAATTCAGAAATAATCCAAATAATCCAACCTTTATTATAAAAATTCACAGAGCCATTCCTGCGTTGTTGTAAAGCAAGAACGCAGCTGCATATCACTGCACGCGGTTTTTTGCGACGCTATATCTCGCATTCATCTTGTCCAGTCCTTTTTTTTTCTCGACACATTAAATTTTTATATCATCTCCCGTTTGTGACTTAAATTTATATAGCGGAATTTGGTCGACTGCTCGTAAAGCGAGTTAAAGCACCGAAGGCAACTAAACTAATTCAAGCTCGTAACGTAACATTTAAAAGGCAACACCCGCCGGCCGGATCTCTCTTCAACTCCGCGTTATTATCCTTTACGTCATAAAGCGTATGGTTGTGCTTGCGGGGAAGTACGAAACACGTATTCCTACGAAATGTCAGGTACACGTCAGAATGTAGTCTCTGTCTCGTGTCCGTTATTCTTTCTGCGTTCTTTTCGGATGGTTAGAGCTTTAATTACGCACATTGCAGTAAATAACATTTCGCTACGAAAAAGAAACTGCAAAAACAAATTCAACATATTATGTTTTTACGTAAAAATATTTAATTCGCATTAGGCAGCAAGAAATTAAGCCTATATATGCAATAAAATATCCAAATATACATCCTAAATGATGGAATAAAGAAAGAAACAGAGTTGTCTCTCGCATTCTTCCAATTATACTTGACGCACGCTTTTGAGTCCCATCGTTATCGACGACGAGATTACGTATACGAAGGCGCGACTGCACGCTTCGCTCGCCGAAAATCCAATCGAGAATAAAACGACGAGGGAGGAAAAAGAGACGTTACTTCGTACTCCAATCGAGTTAAAATATCCCCGCAAATAACCTGAATTCTATCTGTATTTCCATCTGATTCGAGATACGAGAACACGCGAAAAGGGAAAAGAAGAGAGAGAGCAGGAAAGAAAAAAAGGATCAGTTCGGGGAAGAAGAAGGACGGGCCAGCCAACTGCTTACGTATTCGATCACGTAAGTACACACGGGAGCACGAAGGAAAAGAGAAGTCGGCTGTCGAACCGCGATCGGGAATAAACGGTGCTGTCTCGAGGCAGTGGCGTCGGGTTGCTCGCGCCCCACGAGAATATCGCGATATTGCTCGCGTTAACCACTATCGCGGATCGGGCTTCAAAATCCTGGACCGTACGGCGGTGTGCCGGCGCGTTTGGAATCTTAAACACCGCGGCGCAGCCCCCTCGAATCACCAATGCAACGGCAACAGTCGCACTATACCGAATAATATTGATGCTTACGCCTCCGAGCGACGTGGCGCTTTCCAGCTTCGAGCTTGTTCGCATCCATAAATATTTTGTGCTTAGAATTGTTTTAACAAAAGGATATCAAGGCATCGACGACTTTTAACAAGCAATTGAATGAGGATTTCTGTAAACTCCAAAAATGTAGATGCATCTATTATGAATACTGTATAGGCAAATTAAATCTTAGTTATACGTAAAATCAGTATTAAAAGTTAGAAAAAAGAATTTCTAGTGGATTTCGTGTTTATAATATCCTAACTTTTAACGTAGTTGAACGTAGTTTAGCACAGATAATTGTGTACGAACTAAATGCAACGCAGGTTATTAATGCCATTAGAAGAGAAGCTATTTTGATTATACGCGGGCGTGCTCTCCATACAATTATAACTATCGTAGCCACACTCACCGCACTTTAGCGATGATACGAGCGATACACGGGGGCATCCTGCGCATAAATACGTTTCCTGCCATCATCATCAAACGATCGCTATGACTGGCAGATAAATATTATTGAAGGCTAACGAGATTCTGCAGCGTGATAAAATGCAAAGTGACAGGCGCGATTTCTCCGTTTTCAATTCTGCCACTCTTCCCCGTTCTTCTCGTCTCTTTCTCTCTTCCCCCAAGCGTGTTTTTAACGCTCCCCATTTAACTACCTACGCTCGTGCAAAGAAAATATAGGAAGATCGAGCATATCGCGGAGCGAAATGGAAAATGGAAAAAAGGAAGACAGCTGGGAGAAGGGGACTTGGCAGAGCGATCAGAGGAACGGGAGTTACATCATTGAGATGCAATTCCAATATTGATATGTCGGATTGGCTGGTGCTCCGACGTAGCGTCAGCGGCGAAGATCATAGAGAGTCACGGCAGTAGAAGAAGAAGAAGTTGGATGAGGAGAACGAAGGGAGCAAGGATGCAACACATCCGTAGCTTATGCACGAGACTCGCAGAGCACGCGAAAGATCGGGTGAAATTGGGCGAGATATTATTGAACGGCCGTGTAGCGATGAGGGATATAGAGAAGAGAAAAGAGAAAAGCGTGGATTTTGTCGCCGTAGTTGCATTTGAACTGCATCGACAAGTAAGCTACGCAGTGCATAAAAAAATTTAAGCATAACGTCCGGTTTATATCTAACGATTACAAGATTCGTATTTATCATTGTATAAATATCGCATCAAAAAGCGTATTGAGGTAGGGTGAGGTACTCAGAATAAAGTTTCATACTTTGAAACATAGACTAAGTTCTTCAACAGAAATTATAAATACAAGCAGAAGAGTTGTTACGTACACGTCGATCGCACGCTTGCAAAATCAGTGTGTCGCAATATATCGGATTTAACTTCCAGTCAGATTCGCAAGATATCTCGCGGCTATCTTTCGTAAAACTTCATTATTCTCTGTGTCGCCATCGTTGTAGGACATCTGATCGCCGACCCAACGGACGAGAGATATAGAGATAAAGATAAAGATAGATAGATAGATAGATAGATAGATAGATAGATAGATAGATAGATAGATAGATAGATAGATAGATAAATATTATAGATAGATAGATAAAGAGAGAGAGAGAGAGAGAGAGAAAAAGGTGTGGGAGGGAGGGAGGGGGGAGGGAGAGAGAGGGAGGGGGAGGAAGAGAGAGAGAGAGAGAAAGAGAAAGAGAGAGAGAGAGAGAGAGAGAGAGAGAGAGAGAGAGAGAGAGAGAGAGAGAGAGAGAGAACGCCGAAGGGAACAAAGTCGCAATTTCCACGTGAAATCCAACCGGCATGCGGACGTAATCAGAACGAGAAACGGGGACCCCCGTGTACCCCATGGACAGAATTGATGGACAGCTGGTGGTCCGTGACGCGACCACCTGACATTCTTGTCCGATTGGGCTGACATGCCCCTGGGATCGTGCATGCGAGTTTCGTGCTCACGTAGCAAAACGTCTGCTCCGATTCTCGGCGACATACCAAGTGTACAATCCCGAAGCTCTATGCCAAATTATCTCCGCAAAAATAAAAAGATCGTTAACTCATCGATCGTCCTTTTCCTTGTGTGCAAAGTTCGCGTACAATAAATATCTTACAATTTTAATTAATAAAATAAAAATGCAGCAGATATTTTTAGTTACGTTACAAATATTTCACATATAATTCTAAACACATTAATCCCGAAAGGGATATCACTTACGGCAATAATATTATCGAGAAAACAAACCGAAAGAAAGAAAAAAATAATATAGTTATAGCAAAGAGGAGTGATTGCTATTTAGAATTTTTAATAAATATAAATCCTACGTAGGAACACGGTAGAATCCACACATATGTCTCTTTCAACAAAAAAAAAAGAGTTCTATTCAGCCCGTTAGACTGAAACGCACACGGCTATCAAAAAGCGAGCAGTTATTCGCGTTGCGTCGAGAACGCGATTTCGAAGCGATACGAGTAGCGCTGGGTTTAAAATACGAGCGATAACCTAGGCCACATCTGAATGCAGCCTCGTTTGTACGCAAATGTGCACGCGCGGCATACCGCGCGAACACGCGCGAATCCGTTTGCGGATCGGTAACCCGCGCGGAATGTTGGATCGCGTTGCATCGCGACGAAACGTAACATCACGCATACAGAGAGAGACAGAGAGAAAGAGAGAGAGAGAGAGAGAGAGAGAGAGAGAGAGAGAGAGAAAGAAAGAGAGAGAGTGAGAGAGAGTGAGAGAGAGACCATCGTGGCAAACGCATGTTCGCACGCGAAATTGAAAGCACGTCTCGCGAAATCGAACCGAAATCTGTCGCGAAACGCAACCGAATATGAGCGGTCCTGACAACGTGACGCGACTCGACTCGACGAATGTCGATTACTAATGCTGGAACAATTGGTGAAAGACCCGATTTTTGTTCTCTAAGATTCGCCCGATGTATTGCGTATTGCAATTCATTAAAGATGAGTCGAGAAATGCTATATTTTTTTAGTCACATCTTAACATAATCTATATTACTCTCAAAAAGATAATATAATAATATTATGAATCCATATGTAAAGAAATAATATTAAGAATTTTTAATATCTTTAGATTTTGCATTGTTATTCAATTACATATATGTATAACATATGTATAATACATTACGTACTTAATTATTTCATGTTTCAATATTTTTAAATTAAAAAATTGCTGTAATTGAGAAAAACAATATAATTATTATATATAATTAATTGAAGTATTTAATAATATATTCAAGTTATAGACGCTTTCTCATTACTCAAAACTACATTCGATATTAATGTCAAAATATAAACAGAACATTGCAAACTAATTAAAATACCCAAATAAAAAAATCCTAAACAAAGTAACAAATTAAAAATGTACATTATAACAGTCAATTAAAGCTATGTACATTTTCGTATAGAAATCCTATCGGTACCATCGCTAAAAATCGATAAAAATACTATACCAAAAACGTTAACGACACGATTTGAACGCATTCTCATTTAAATGACTTTTCGCGTTTTCATTATCGTTATAACGCGAATGCACCAATCTTAATATTATCTTCATTACAGCTTCATTTGCTGCGTAACCATGTGTAAATGCTTGTACACGTATGGTATCACAGATATAACCGCTTCCTATTCCCGTAGAATTCTAGAGACTATCGATACATATGTAGATAGTATATACATGAAAATAAACACGTATACGAAATGAGATTCCAGAGGAATCTGAGGAATCTGAGCATCTGTCATCGATATTTCAATCAACTAATAAATAGCGCTTAAATACATGTCGGTTAGTTCCTGCTCACAGTGCTCACATATGTGTTGCTTCAGACTCGCCTCAAACAAACTGTTGTAAATTGTAATTATAATAACAATTTTTGATAATAAATGTCTTGTAATCACAGAAATCTCATATTAATATTTAAATTGCAACAAAGGTAGCATCGGTTCTAAAAAGCGCATCTGAAGCATGAAATATGATTTAACTGAATATTAATTAAATGTTAGAACCGCTATATCTGTCCGGGAATGGCGAAAACATCGTACTCTAAAATCTGATTAGAGATCCTCGCGCGGTTCCTCGCATTCATTAGACGATGGCGAGCGCAGAAATACGGTCACGGTGTACGAGCGGCCGTTCGAATAGACCATTTGCCTCTACTCGGAACGCTGTGACACGCGCAATTCATCCCCGCAGCCCTCAGCCGTTAGCGTAATTGCACGTACGGGCGCCATTAGACACGCGCGACGCTATGTCGGGTATCTGCGTCGAACCACCTGCGAAATCGTCACTTTGTTTTGGCGTAAATCATGCCCGGAGCAATCTCGCGCGAGGACACGACGCGCTCCGCTTTACTCATCTTGATGCACCTAGCTCGACACGATCGAATCCTGTTCCGCGATGCACGTGCGATTTTCCCTAACGCCAGCTTCCTGGCGAAAGCAACGTAGCGTACTACAACTTGTTCATGGAACGCAGAATAGGAAAACGTCGCGTTGCGATCATCAAACACGATACATGGAGCTAGCTCCGATGAAAACGAGCCGCTCGTCATTCTATCACGGCCTGGCCGATCGGAATTCACCGATACTTGAACTTGGGTCGAGAACCGGCTCGCGCGCCCGCTTTTGATCAAACTTAGTGGCGTTCCGATCTATATTCGACTCGATTAGCGACTCTACCACCCGTGATTTCTCTCTGACGAACGAGCGGGTCGCGAAACAATGTTATTTTGTTAGAGTGGTATGAAGAGTCAACCGCACTGGCAATGAGGCAGAATAATCGAGAAACCGTATCAAAGCACACAGAAACAAATTAAAAATATCCCTATATTACAGATGTATTAAAAGCATATGTAATTGCTCTTTATAGTAAATAAATGCAATAGCATACGACGACACTTAAAACGAAACGTTAAAACCGATGTTTAAGCACATCTGCCCAAAATCTGGAAGATTTTATTGGACACGAAAGATAAACGCGACAAGGAAATTTTCCAAGTGCGAGCGAACGTTTCCCGAAACTCCATCGATGATTCCCATAATTTCCGCGGAACAGAAGTCTGACAGTAATATTCATCGCTGATAGGGTCCAAGACGACCATCTCCTCTCGCAGACGCTCTCTAGCGAAACAGACATTCCTCGCTCCGAGGCCTTCTCGCTCGCGGAGAATGTCTCGATGGTCGGTTGCAGATGTACCTAACTGCACTACGGGGCGTATTCATTATCGGCCCGCCGGAACCCAGGTTGCTGAGACGATTAAACAGGGAATGGGAGGATCCCCCAATGATTGGCTACACGGGACCGATTCGCTGTCTACGGCTTTATCGCACTGTCATTCTACCTCGCTATAGTGCCTGTGCATGGTATCCTTATCTTCTCGCTGCTCCATTTTATTCCTTCTACACGTTACGTGCCGCGACCGGATCGCAGTGGTTAACTCGGAAAAGCTGTCGAACAAATCGCTACCGTGGGTCAGCAAAAACGTATATGAATTCGTTATCAATTAATGGAAAATTATAATGCATATTTGGTCTTCTGTAAAACTGTTTTCGCGCACGTTGCATATTTCCGTTAATAATTTATATATGTATATATATCCGTTCTTCAATGTAAATAACAATGTGCCAAATAATAATTAAATTAAATTGATACTTTCGTTGTTAAATGCATTGTTCATGCATTTGATATAAATTCTACCAAAAAAAAATACATCTAATTTCATCAACAATGAAACGTTATCTTAGAAAACGCTAATTTATCCTGTACGCAGCTCGGTCAAAATGTAATTGTAACTTTCACTAAATATTCGAATAGAAAGTTCCTCGTAAACCGATTATTACTGTAACTTTCCGACACATCAATCGATGGAAATTGCCATATTATAGCTTAGAAAAGCGGTACTAATTTTGCTTTCAGATTTAGTATCGCGCGTATAGATCCATTGCGATGATGCAGGCGGTAGCAATCAGTCCAGTTGCAAGCCGATCGGTTGCCGCAGTAGCAACACGTAATGGTAACTCATTACCTGTTCAATGACTGAACCTAAACTATCCGTGAATCCGCCATTCAAGCGCGTGTCGATATTAAAAGACAACTCCGGATAAACCCCTCTCTCTCTCGTTCGTGCGCACAAGGCTATTATTCCACTTAACTTAACGTCGCGTTACAAGAGAACTGTAGGCGCATCGGGAATAGATAATCCAATGCAATCAGCTAAAATGTATTCGCGCGTCACGAGAAATGCAATTACGGATTCACGTCAGTCAGCCATTCGCGAGGCATGTTCATCGTGCGAGCTTATAAGCGCGTAGGAGGAGCTTACAGGCTTACGGTACATTTGTCGATCTGTCGGAATCAAGGATCCATCCGTCGATCCGACCTCGCCGTCACCGTCACCGTCGCCATCGCCGTCGTCGTCGTCATCGTTGTCGTCGCCGAACAAAAGCCGAGAGAATGCCAAAGCTAAGAATAGCGACGAGTCGCGTTGTGCGGCGTGTAATACGTCGCAAACGATATATTACCGCGCGAGTCGCATTCATACATCAGTTATTCGCGTTTGATTGATGAAATTTAAGTTGACGCATTTCTCCTACATCGTCCTATACATCAGGGGTAATTCTATATCGCTCGCTACAATGTAGCAACTCGGTGAGATGCGCCATCGCGACACGGCACGTCGCGAAGGGCACCATCATCAACGGCGTGTACGCCGCCGCCTTGAGTTAAGCCGACGGAGAAGAGCGTGTGTGCGTGCCAGTTGCATAAATCCCGTCGGGATGATATACGGTACCGGGAGGAGGGAGGGTCTCCAACTATTTGCCGGACAACTCCCTCCGCCCTGATGCGCGAAAATCACACGCACGTACTCCTTCGGCTGGTCGCCGCTGCGCGACTGTAAACTGGCATGCCAAGCTTTTAGGAACGGCTTCATATATCTCGTTTTACCGCCTGTCCGGGGAAAGAAATATAAATTCTATCCTAAATAAATATACGGCGCGGTATATAAATTCGTGTTTAGTCTTCACGTTATTTCGTATCTCGTCCGCGCGCCGCGCCGTATAGGTACGTTCGATCGCGTATCAATGATTTATTCAGATACGTGGATTCTCGGATCCAGATCCCGTATATCTCGCGTTCAACGTAATCGAACGTAGAAATTCTTTATCGAATGCAAAGTCC
Source organism: Temnothorax longispinosus (assembly GCF_030848805.1). Lineage (NCBI taxonomy): Eukaryota > Metazoa > Arthropoda > Insecta > Hymenoptera > Formicidae > Temnothorax > Temnothorax longispinosus. Next base: position 16,888,484 of record NC_092365.1, on the reverse strand, counting down.
CGCGTATTATCGTAAATATCAAACCAATAACAATTCGCCTTTGCATCGTAAAAGAGGGATTACGCAACGATAAAAATACGTTGCCTTTGGAATATTGCAATTTTGAGTGGGTTCGAATCTATATGTAGTTTTATTGAATTAAATTATTATTTAATTGTGTGTTATAATAAGGATTAACTCGCTAAGAACTATATTAAAAAATTTCGTAGAAGATAAAAAGATATACATACATATATTTAAAAATTACCGATTTTAAAGTAGTAGCGTGACCTAATTTCACACGTAAATTACTCGTCCCAACTTCATCAAACGCTTTCTGAATGCAACGTACCGTACAACGAAAAATAATGACATAATATTTACGAGCGGGACTTGTCTTTCGCGAACGTATAACGTATTTTACTTATCCATTCGGCTCTGACGGAAATGGCGGGAATGTTCTAAAAGGCGATTGACGAAGTTTCGAGTTTTGTCGACGGAGGCAACGCAGCGTAGGAAATAGATGTTGGTTTCCGCGCGAAGCGGGAAAAGACAGCGAAGAGAGGAAACAGTCGGAGGAACATTAACGGCAGACACGAGTCCAAACTCAAACGCGCGATCGTTTTATTTCTTTGCTCTGGTATTCTCTTTTTGCCTGCCGGTGTCTCGTTCTTTTTCCCGTCGAGACGATCGGTCTCGTTAGCTTCACTCTGCTGCCGGTTCCGCTGCTCTCTCGATGAGACTTTCGCAACTATGAGGCCATTTACATACAAATGCCCGTTAGCAATGGACATTCTCGCGAACCCCTCTCAACATCGGTATCGTCGTATCGTCCCGTTCCTTTTTTCCGCCTCTTCTCACCGATTTCACTATCCCCTTTTCGAGCACTCGCCTCGTTTCGCTTACAAAAGCTTCAGTAATTAAGCAGGTATCACGTTTGGACGTTTTCCGTTGAGAGAAAAAGGAGAGCTTTTACTTTCGCTTCTCTAGTTCTACCGATAATTCCACCGAGCCACCGCAAAAAGAGTCACGTTGATTAAAGTCGGCTACCGAATTAATAGATTGAAATAACGTAATGCAAACAACATTTAAACAGGTAACGAAAAAAGAGCAGGAGCAGCGCACGTTTTCGCCGATGTTGACACGGGATTTATGAAGACTTGCCTAGGGATCACGTATCGCTCCGCGTCCTTTCATACAAACGGGCCCGCGGGCTGCAGGTCCCATATACGTATCTGAACCGGATCATTTTTCACTGGGTTTCCTCAACCGTAGTAGATCGTCCGCGGCACAAAATCGGGCCGTCACGATTACCGCTGCCGGCTGGCTCTCGATAAGACGTAAAGGCTACGTTTCCCATCAGTACCGCGCGCGAAATACGAGCGCGAGAAGGAAAGAAAGGTGAGATAGAGACGGGGGAGCCGAGGTGGAAAGTGAGAGAAAAGCGAAATTGCGAATGCCGTGAAGCACAGCTAGCCGAGTGCGGACGAATGTCTGAGCGATACGTGCTACCGCCGTTCCCCGGTTTGCCGTCGATGTTTCGACCTCGCTGTACGATTTGATGGAAGCTGAAGGAAATACGCCCGCGCGCGCGCGGCGCGCCTCGCCCGCTGCCCGTCTCGTACGGCTGTAAAATGAAGGCGAGCAATCGGCGCACGTCGTTACAACGTACGCGGAATATATCGACAGGCACCGCGACGAGAGCGAGCGCGCGCAACGGCGAAACCGTATGCGGACGACGTAAGGGAAATTGCGATTTCTCAAATGAGATCCCGGCCCGGCCCGAAACTTCGTTTCTCGAGATTTACTGCACGTTATTCATAAGTCTGCACGCTGAGCGAAAATGTGAACATGCTACGTCGTGTTATTAAAAATAGAAACTTTAATAAGAGTTTTTAAGAAATATTGGAAAAACTATATGTTACATATTATGCAATAATCATATAATAAAGTTGTATATAATAAAAATATAATCTTATACGTATATACGTATCCATATTTCTCTTCGATCTCTTCCTTTCCTATTTAACTATGTATATATAGAATTATACTGCTTTTTTATAATTTTCTTGTGATTGAATGACACAGTGAATTATCCTAAACACGAATTATGTTATTAAATTACTGAGAATAGAATAGAAGAAGACAATTTTGAGGATTTGCTCATACTCCTAAAGGAAATTAATAATCGCGGCCGATAAAAATCTTAAGATGTTTTTCGTACGTCACGTTTCTTTTTAACAAGATTGAAAATCGCTCTCCGAAACGTAAATCAAATTGCAGGTCGAGTTTTTCGCGGTTTCGCACTGTCGTTCAATGTCGGCGTTATCAGTCAGAAATCCCGATATTCGATGAAAGCTCGCGGGAGGTAGCTTCGTTCGTCGCGAAAAGCTGCTCCCATTAAAGAGATGAGATCTTACCGAGGACTGCGTTTCCTCTATCTTCCCCTTCTCTCTCACTCTCTGCTCCATTCTGGGGCAAACCCTTTATGCCTGCGATTCTGCTCTGTGTTTAGAAAAGTGTGTTCCGCACACGTGCGCTAAAGTGTTTCGCGCGCGCGCGCGCTATCTTTTTCGCGTCCCTTTTTACCTGTCCCCTTTTTGTTTCGCCGACGAGAAAGCCGCGAGCGGGATTAAATACCCGCGCTAATCCGATTCGCTGTAAATGTTTTCGAGCGCGACCATCTCCGTCTCTTCCCGTTCTTCCCCTCTTTCCCCTTCGCCCCCCTCTTTCTCCCACGCTTTCTCCCTTTCGCGCACTTCCCGTCTCACTCATCGGACTTTTTTGTCGAGAGGCTTTCTCGTCGTGAGCTTGCAGATATCTCATACACGGGGCTTTCATTTACGGCCGTGTATGCGCGCGGTTTGAAGTTCCACGCAGCAGAGGGTTGCGCGACAACGTTATCGCGAGCAGAGAAGAGTCAGTTCGCAGGATGAAAATGTCTCCTCTCTCACATATTATTACTTTCCTTATCCTCCCCCCTTTTTTTCTCTCTGACTTTCTACCCTATAATCTCGGTCGCCGTGTTAAATTTATTCATAGCCCGGCTAACCCTGTTACGGCGTATTTTACTTACCGCGAAGGCGGGAGCCGAACAAACGGTGTACTACCCCGACACTTTTCTAAACACACGATTTATTGATGGCACTTAGAAAAATACCAAGTTATCTTTAGATTTAACCCTCAATAATCTGGAGAAAAAGTTCGGCGCAACATCTTAAGATTGAAGAATTTAAATTTAGAATAATTTTCTCAGGTTTTTAAAAGAAATGTATTTGCCGCTATTCCTCTGAATACTTTCATATTACGTCGAAAGCATCATTTTCTTTTACTCTGCCTCATAAATTGATTATCTCATATCATCGTGTCCTCATAATATAGCCGGAATACATATTCAAGGCGCGTGCAAAGTTCTTTCGCTAGGAAAGTTCGAGTCAGCCAGGCTCTCGTGTCGTACGTTTTGAAATGCTTGAATCGCGCGACCGAATCAGATTGAAATCGGGATCGTGCATAACTTTACTCACCGTGGAGCTAACTCCCGATGACGTCACTGCATCCAATTCACGTCGAACGTAATCCCTGCAACACACACACAGCGAAAGCGAACGTTAGTCAGATCGTCGGAAATAGAAACTACGAGGATGGGAGTCGAGTGGACCGTTATAAGATTGGAGTATAGACTCCGCTTTCCTAGACTATGCGATGCGCGCACGTGGTGAAACGAGGCCGAGAAATTCGACAAGGAAAAAAAAAGAATATCACACGCGATACGTGTTCCGCGCGCCACTTGAGAAATGAAAATCGAGGCAGGAATTCCACTTTCGTTCGAGCAATTCTTCGTGCATAACAACGGGTATCACTCGGATCTAAACTGTTTCTCACGCCTCTCGTTTTTATATGTTTGTATCGTTCTCACGACGTTCGTAATGTGTCCCGGATAGCAGCATTTAGTTATATGAAAAATTATTTTCGTTTAGGCTCGCAGATGCAGGAGACAAGCGAAAGCAATTAGTCAAGATCACGTACAATGATGCTTGTACGTAGCATGATTCATGATTATAATTCAACGCATTTGTACCCCTATATCACAATAAACATTTCAATGATCGTCAGTGACCATAATACCTAGCAAACTCGGCTATCAATGACCATTGATGTCCGCAATACCTGGCAAACTCAACTACCAACGACCATTAGTGTCCGCAATACTTGGCAAACTCGATTATCAACATCATCATTAAATGCGCATTGCGCAGGGTCGAAAATTTCAAATTTACATGAATATATAATTCGCAAGTACAGCCTTCGACTAGGTCAGTCACGTTCTCTCTCTCCCTCTCTGTCTTTGTCTCTGTTATCCGGTGGTAAGACGGTGTGTTCCGGTAAGCCTGCATACGCCAGGTGTCGACCCACGGCGGGATGCGGAGATCTCGTCGTCGCGAGAACGACGGCCGTGACACGTCCTGCCGTCTACACGCGCCTACATATGTATGCCGACACTGCGATTTGTGCGATAACGTAAACTCGCTTGTCAAAGGACCCGCCGAGCGTAACTGCAAGCAAGTGGGGAGAGAGAGAGAAAGAGGAGAGGAGAGAGGGAAGGGGGCAGAGAGAGAGAGAGAGAGAGAGAGAGAGAGAGAGAGACAGAGAGAGAAACAGGGCGCAGAACGATGAAACAAGCGAAAAGAGAGGACGAGGGGAAAGAAATACGTCCATGTAGGTCGTTACATATGTATGCGCGTACGCATGTGCACATATATATATATCGTTCATCGTGTACATATAGATATATATATGTACGGGGAACAGGTCGTGTCAAGCTGTATACTCGCTGCAACGAACATGTATTATTCAGGCTGACACTTGTGCAATGCCTAGCGAGGGTAGATCCCGTCCCCTTTCCATCCCTCTATGCCTCTACCCCTTGTCGGACTCGAGGCTGGCCTCGTGGCGAAATAAAAATGCGGCGGGACGCGAATCCGCGGTGTTACCCAGCCGACGTCTCCGGGAGAGACGTCGTCGAGACGACGACGACAATGGCGCGCTTGATGCACGAGAAGGAAATGTTATTTCTTTAGGACACTAAGTGACAGCCCGAGGGACGTTCGGAGGTATTTGCGCCGCCATCGCCGTCGGGATGTCCACCACGTCCATCGCGACGCGCCTTTAAGGATAACCACGCAACGATGAACCACCACACAGAAAAAACCTCACAAGTTTTTAGTGGCAGTTATTATTAATTGTTCCTTAATTTACAATTAAATATGTTAGTACGTAAATTTAAAATACTGATATTTGGTTAAAATAATCAATCTTGGTAAAATATTAATTTTTTAAGTTTAAATTCTCTAAGAAAATTAGCCTAAAAAATTAAAAGAAATTTATTTAAAAAGACAATTTCCAATTTTGCCTTAAAAAAAACATAGGACGTACAATCGCCTACGCAATCTCATTGTCTTTTCGACTATAGATGAGGCAATAAGTCTCTCTTGGAAAACGCCTGACGTGCAATTCCCGATATAATTCCGGATACATCCGGCTCTCGTACCTTCGCGCACCATGGTCATTACTTTCTTCCGCGCAAGAAACAATATTCTTCCGCTACCGGCCATTATTTGCATTGAGTAGACATTTAAACGTGCCGGTAGAAAAATGGTGGAAGAAGAAGAAGAGAAGGGACAGGGCAAGAGAGGGCGGAAGCATTAGTGGTATTGCCATACTATTACTCGCGCCCCTCCTAATAGCCCACCCATTAAAGATAATGAACGTAAATTATGCGTAACGGACCGCGGTTAAAAAGGTCACTTATATCTACCGTAAAGAGAGCCATTCTAAATTGGCTGTGGTATTCACAGTACGTGACAATATATGGTATTTCGCTTGATGCACGTGAACAAATTAAAAAATTACAAAATTATAATATCTCTTTGTATTGTACTCGTAGAATCACGTGTCGGAGAAATCTTCTAGAATATCGATTCTTACTTTTGTTGCATTAAATCCATACTTCCTGTAGGAGGCAAGAGATATTTCTGCAGCTTTTTAATATTGAGGATTAAATATCTCTCGGTAATTAAACTTCAAATTAAAATTCTGAAGAAATACCATCCGCTTGTGAATGCAGGTGATTTTGTAATAATAAAGCTTCATTAATAACTACCACGATTTGATTTTCCCGTCACTAGCAGAAGATTAATAGAACGCATATGAGTAATTGAATTGAATCGCCGCGATCGAATAAAGGCACATAAAAGGTATTCGTACATTCATTTCAAAAATTTCAATTTATACCTTTCAAATTTGCCGAAAATTCTACTTTATTGTATACCGTATCTTTTATTTCACGAAATAATTGTCCAAAACATATATATATGCAAATTAATTATGATATTTATTATAGTTAACACGTCAAGAATATTGATACCTCAATGTAACGTATGTGACGAGACACGGGATAGTTTCACGTTACGTTTTGTCACTCTTATGCGAATCTCTTATCACTGGCTCGCGCAGCTTTCGACGAGTTTCCGTTCGCCGCAAGGCCGACGGTGGAGGATAGAAACGAGGTCGCACAGATAAAGTATTTCTTCCACGACTCATTTACCGCAAAGCAAATTCATGCTCGCGACCCGCTTGCATCCCATTTCGAGCAAGTCAACTTTACGCCACGTCGACTCCTATAACCGAATGGTTCGCGGATTAGAAAGGATTTCCGCGACTTTTCGCTCCAAACAGCCTCTCAATCCCCCTCGCTGCCCGCTTCCAATCAGCTTCCGATCTTCGCGAGATAGGAAGCGAGAAGAAAAGATTAAATACGATAAAGTCGCCGGAATTTCACCCCTTGCCGGTATTGCGCGCCCACTTCGTTCCTTCGCAATCCCCTCGCGCGATCTTTTTATCTCCTCGCCATCGGCCATCGGCCCTTGATTCTCTTCCTGTACTTCCGCTGTCTCATGTTTATGGACGAGGAGGCCGATCGCTCCTTAAGCGCGTTTTACGAAATTTATTTCCGTCATCAAGTTACGCCTTGGATTCGCAGGGCGATAACGACGGGCTTTACAAAACGATCGAAACGATCCGTTACGACTGCACGGCTGACTGCTTCTGCCTCAGGAACTGGATGCACTCGATATACAGTCGAGTGCATTAATTCGCTTGCTGAAGGTGAACTGAACGTGGGCGCACTTTAATTCGTCTGCACTGGATCATTTAACCCTTTCAAACTAAAATCTCGATTTTTGAAAGAGAAGATATTCGTGAATTGTTATTAAGCGTCGCAGGCGATTCAATATAATTAAAACATTGCATTATTCTTCACATCTAATATCATAAATAATGACTTTGCGAGCAGTAAATTCTACGGAACATATGTGGCAAATGCATCCGCATCTACGTCATTACTGCATTGCGTTGTTGCATAAAAAATTTCACATACATGCGATCAAGTTATTGCATTTCCATTCTCAGCCATATATACGTACGCGAAATTTGAGAGCGAACGTTTTCGGTCGAAATCCACAATTTCATTTGGAATCGAACGATGGTATAGGTACTATACTGTATCATTAGTGTGTACAACGTGCTGTTACGAATGATAGCGTATATAGCGTCGCCTTGTTTCGCAAAATCGCGTGATTCCGGAGACGCGTCGCTCCCGAGCGAAACCAACACCAGAAGACGAGACAGTCTCGTTGGCGACGTTTAACCGAGCCGAGTAAGAAAGTTGGATAGCTCGGGCATGGCGAGCGTGCGAGCAAATAACAAACGAGAGGAGACGCAAGGAGGTGCGCGCGGGTCGTAATTAAAACCGGCTGCTGTTTACCCGGGGGTAATGAAGGGGCAAACACACAGTTTGTCTCTGTTACTGGAATATCTGCCCCGCCACCGTCGTCGCCGCAGCCGTCCCTATTCGCGTCTACATGATACCACGAGTAATGTGGATCACCCGCCTTCGGCCGCCGCAACGGACTTAGCCGCGGCAACTCGAGCGCGACTTCCCGACTCCGTTGAGACCATAACGTTTTCGGGAAACTTTGCTTACGTCGCGACTGCTTGACGCTAACGCTTTAAGCCTTTGCACGCTTCGATCGTATCTCGATATCATGCCGAAAATTGCTTGCCTTTCGCACGGATGTATCCGCGCGATTTATATCGTTATACCCACCCTAATATGTGTTATCGAGTACCATTATAAATCGATAAAATTTTTTATTCCTTCGAGCTTGTAATTTTTATAATTTTAAAACCTTTTATTGTTGAAAAAAAATTATGTTTTCTCTCAAATAAATACTGTTTAACATATTGCTGGAAAACAAAAATTTAAACACTAAATTAGCAACAAATGATAAAATATAGCATTAATCCATATCTTCATAATTAGCAAATAAATAGAAACTTAGAAATAATTTCTCGCAGATTGATTAATCACAGAAATGCGTGTAAAATATGCAGAACTTTTCTCAATGTAAGTGCAAACTTTTATCCGAATTATTGTGCAATCTTTACGAGTGTCTAATTGCCGTATCGATTTTCGCTTAAGACTCAACCTCGACGTTTATATGCGTGCCCGGCGTTTAAAGCCATGAAGGCGGACGAGCACGTACATTCACGTGTACGCGAGAGGGGGAGAGAGGAGAGACAGAATCCACCGAACCGAACGAAATAAGCCAGATCCACCTGATCCCTTATTCCCAGCCCAAAGAGATTGATATCGGTCGAAAGGGATGATGTTATTTTTGCTCGGCGCAGTACGCATCCCCTAACGAGGAGAGGATCGCCCTTTTGCGAGCAACGAGCGACGCGATAAATCTTCCATCGCCGATCCCATCCCACTCTCCCTCTACACAGCTTTTAATCCGCCGGTAAATACTAGCGATCGACGAAACGTAGGATAATCGTAAGCGAACGATGCGTGCGGATGAGTATGTACAAAAGGCTTGACTTGACGCAACGAGAATATCGATTAAACGTATCCAATTCGTGGCACATAAAGTGAATGCTAGATGCATATTTCACGCACGAGAGAACTAAAAAAATGACAAAGTGAATATCTGACAATTAATCGCGACAATTGCACGTTTAATAATAAATATGTTAAAAAATATCGTAATAAGCTTCAGATTTCAACTTTTACATTAAATTTTATCGCTCAAATCCTCAATCATCGTTGTACCTCAAACCTTTACTTTTTAATTTAAAGCATAATTAAGCAAGACTATTGTTTTCCAACACTTTACAAAAATGAGATAAAACTCAAAATCATGTGAGATATCCACAAAAGGATTGAATTTGCTACGTAAGGTGCGAATTTGATGACACAGCTAGAAATTAACCGATCGTCCATTACCAAATATTAATAGCTGGCGGGTTTGCCGTGAAACGTCGTTAACGCGCTACGTTAACGTACGTACACGCACGTTAATGGGCAAGATATGTACATACGTCGTGTATTACAGCATATGTGAGTCTGCGTTCTACGAAACGGAATTCGAGCGGCCGCAGAGCCAAGTTCGACGGCTTTAACGGAGAGTCGAAGTTGGCTCGAACCGAGACAATTGGACGAGGGCCATCGTCTTGAGCGACAGCGCAGATGCGGCAAAAATATTCACAATTACGTCCCGCTTAACGCCGTCGCCGCGTGAATAATAGACACCCTTCGCCCGGCACCCCGATCCCGCAACTCCGTTCTGATCCCCGCGTTTCGCCATTACGTCGCTTTTTCGCTTGTCCGGTCGCGGTGGCTCTTCTAGGAAATTCAGTCGGTCTAAGAAATTGGCACAAGGTTCCGCGTCGGCCATCTTACCGCGCTACGCTTGCCATACGAATTTTTCTATTTTCGCGTATCGACGCACCGAGAGACCGACCTGACCGCCATTCCGGAGCAGAGTTCGCCGCGTGTCACACCGCTAGCGTGTGCAGCTGCCTGCGTAATTATCTTTTTGTGCATTATTTAATTTGCATCTTATTTTAAAAGTTATCTATAATATAATATAGAAAGAATAACTATATTTTGATATTTCTAACAAAATGCAATCTGAGGTATGTATAGAAATCTATTAAATATATCGAAATACAATTGTCTTATTACAACAAAAAATGCGTTTTTTCATATCCATGCCATGTAATATAAGTATTTAAATAAAAAGTGGAAATCTCTATATAAATATAAATCAGTATCTTTGAACTTGCATAATATAAGCATTAATATAATAATCTATAACAAAAATTACATGCACATAACTTAAAATAGTACTAATAATACTTAGTTAATTTGTAATTCTTTTTTTCGCATAAGTATGCTCACCGACGTTCGATTTTCCGACGAATGAGAATACATTTCGCTATCTATAATATATCACATAGCTCGCCGCGCATTTGCAAGTACATAAACTGTCTGCAATCCTAGAAAAGAAAAATACATGATTGGACGCGAAAAAAAATACCAATTCCGCGTCCAGTCCGAAACGACGAATCGTCGTCGCGAGCGCCATTCGGTCAGGGATTCGGTGAAAATTCAACGGGGAACCCATTATCGGGAAGCGCTCGTTTTAAAATATACCGACGGCGTGTGGTATTTGCAATTCCGACGAGGAGGAGCCGCGGAGTTTGCTATTCGCCGGAGAACACCGAGGGACGATCGCGAACGCTCGCGGCGAACGCGCGAGTTGCATAAACACACGCTCGGACGAAGCGCGGCACGAACGAGAGTGCAGCTGCAGCCCCCGTAGTCGACGGGCGATGGTACGTGACTCCATATCCGACGATCGTTAAGCTTGGCCCCGAAACGGTCGTTACTTCCGATCGAGCGAAGCGACAAATCATCATAGGCGACACTAACGCGCCGTCCGGCAGTTAGCGAGCGATTTACGTCGCGCGATTCGCTCGCTGGAATTTTACAATAACGCCCGATCGTTGCATTAACGCTGATAAGCTTGTATCAGTCGACTGTGACAACTAGCAAATGTCAACTCAACTTGACCGCTACAGTTAGGAGTGTAGTATCAAAGTTACAGAATATTCTAAATGACTCACTTTATGAAACCATCGATAATCGTAAAATAATCTCCAAATAAAAAAAAAAGAATAAATATTGATTGATTCGAAGTAAGATTTGACAATAAAATAATATTAACTGTTGCCACATGGAACATTTTTTTCTCAACTAAAGTATTATATTAATTTTCCCCATTTTCATTAAAATAATTCATATTTATTAAAATGTACATGCATTTGACTTTTCAAAGCAAAACCTTGTCAGAGTTAGTTTTCAAGATCCTAGTCGTGAGTTTTAATGTGCGAGAGAACGCGTATCCTCGAGCGAAGTATACCTATTCTTAAAACTGGATACTCTCTCAACTTAGCGAACGTAATACTTTTTCGTGTAACCCCGTTTCGTTCTATCGCAAAACTCATGTTCGAACGTGAACTCCGCTCGTCCACTTGTTATTGCACTTCTCTCGACATTCATCCTTTTCTTTCCTACATCGAAATGTCCGAAATTGGACAAGAGCCAAAAGCAGTCGACCACCGTTCCAAAATGGGTATCCTTCCCTTCTTTATCTTTTCTGCTTTTCTCCGACCCGTATCTACCCATCAATTTATCCGTCCACCTCGCCCTTTCCGTGCTCTCCTTTCTACCGTTTGCCGCACGACTTCCGCTAGCATGATGCGAATAGTCCACCGCAGATAAATTATTGTTTAACCATTTCCTTAGCGTTATTTTATTATTTATTATTAATAATATTTTGCGTCGATCGAAGCAAAAATATAATCTTTATAAGCTCTGTAAAATTACACATTTTCTGACGTTATTGTCAAAACTGCAAGTTTGCAGCAGACTTCGCGATATTTGGTTGGACTTTAAGTTTTCCTTCGATCTTCTTCTTGAAAGACAGATTTATCTATCGAATTTTGAGATATATAGAAAAATAGCAAATAAAAGAAAACAAGTTTGTTGAACGAGCAATATTTATTTTGCACAAAAAGATAAAATAAAAATAATTTTAGAATTCAATGCAAATTTTTCAAATTAAATGTAATTTATTTTACGGTACTTGATATTGACATCGATACTTGATATTGATATCAAACTTTCAAGGGTTCGACACAAGTATGAATAAACAGGAGCGCATAAAAATATCGCAATAGCAACAAAATGGCAATACATTGAAATATACGTTTTCAGCGCATGATGAAAGCCCAATGCAAATTTAAGGCATTACATGGTTGTGATTTTTTCTCCCTTTTTTTTGAAAGCCACAGGACCACGTTGAAATTTACACACCATGTTTTAGCGATGAATATCGATCGGCCGTCGTCCGCGATCGTCCTTGGAGAGCTTTTATACGATATTTTATTTCCGATAGAGAATGTAACACCCAACTACTAACGAGAGTCGGCGACATCGAGCGAAGCGTGTTTCGGTTGCAGGTCGAACAACCGAAACCAATAATTGGTGAACACAACGCCGAAAAAGCTCAACCGTGTATCGAGCGTATTACGCGGGAAAAATAAAGGGGTAAGCTAACAACTACCTATTGTTCCGCAATAGAGTATTACTCACGCAATGTTATTATCATTTAACACTCCTAAATATTACTTAAATTTGCCTCGCATCTCACGGCAAATTTTTCGCATGCTGTAATATTACACAAAAATTGTATAAAATTTATAAATATACTTTATATAATTTTATATCTCAAAATACGTTTTCGATAAGCGAGAAAATGCCAGAACAAAATCATTTCTATGTAAAAGCGCGCACAGGAAATACCAAGAGACATTGTCTCTCCTTGGAAAATACGCAAATGATAGTCGAATAGCGGCAGCTCACGAGATAGGCGGGACGTCGGTGTATTTCAATAAAGTTCGGTATGCATTCCGAAATCGACAAGCGGTTTATGCACCTTCTGCGAATTGCATGGCACGATAGAATACGTAGGTATATATGCGAGCGTGCGATGCACGCAACGTGCCAGTTTCCGTTTCCCAGACTGGCTGCGTGCAAATGCATCCACCCCTTCCCCCCTCCGTCCGTTCAATCCGACCGCGGCGAGAAATTCGTGCGGAGGCCGCGAGAAAAATAGCGTCCGGGAGTAAAGATATTCCCGCGACTCGCCGCCGCGGAAAATGGAATCTTCGGCGCGTCAACCACGCTCGCTTCTCGCAAAATAGCAAATGTAAAATACTATACGCGAACCTGCCAATGTTACGTCGAATCCATGAGAGAAAACGATACCTTATTGTATTTCCTTAGAAATTCTGAGGATCTCTAACCTTTCAGCTATCGCGTATATAGGTCCTCGATTCGTCTAATCTAAAAATTGTAATTGCTATAATTTTCTTTCCATCAGAAACGCAAATGTTATGTTTTAAGCTAGTCCATATCATTGGCATCTCTCTCGCTGCTTATTGATTTACGATGTTTTTTCCCCTTTTCTTTTTCAAACTTACAAATTTTGACCTGCAAGCAATTTCCGACAGCCCGCTCAACACCTGCTTTTTATCGTTCGTCGAGCTCTACAACGTCGTGGAAAGATTTTGCCACCACATCTTGAGTAATAAATAAAAAGCACCGCGGTCTAAATGTTTCTACCATGTTTTTAGAATACAATATATGCAACATAAATGTTGTCGACAGTTTACAGAACGATTTTATCCCGTGACAAATGGGCAACCAGAACGGTAAATAAATAAAATAATATTAAAAAATATACGTTGTTGAGTTTGCTCTCGTGCGTCCATGCAATATTAATTAATTACTGGCAATTATAACAGAATATATCATTGGTGTTGAAAAGAGAACAAAATAGAAAATTTAATTTAGGAAAATATTTGAGCTATACATTAAAGAATTTCAATTTTTATTGTTACCCGCTATATCAGGTAGCCAGGTTACGTTCGTGAGTTACATCGAGATATATACGTCCAACTGAATTATATTAAAATCATGACGTATGTTATAACGCATGTTATGCGCACATACGCACCGTTTTCACATACGCGTGCATCGAGAAGAACCCAGCATTATGGTACGTACAGCGAGAGTAATCGGATAAACAGTACCCTCCATTATTATTGCAAAATCAATAAAGCAGTCTCAGCACGTTATTACTATTATAACGTTCGACAAATCGCATTAATGTTCAGTGTCGCATATAGAGCGAAACAAACCCGTGAATCTCGCATTGTTCACTGAGATCTAAAGGGCCAACATACTTTCTTTACAATTTTAAAAACAAACAAATAAATTCAAATACAAGCTTATAAGTATCCTAATATCGTCTCGCGCAATGCGAGAATGTTGGAAAAAAGATCATAATGCGTGATTAGTCATAAACACGTATAAGATTTCCTCTTTGAGTAAACCTGTGCCAAATTCTCTGCAGCACGTAAATCGTGTCAAAGTACCGACGAACCTGTACTTGGATTTATCTGTAAGAACGTGAATGAAGCTAAAATCATGTAATGAGCAACACAGCAACACAGATCTGCCATTTGATGATTTATTGATACCGTGTCTATTTTACTGAAAATTAATTAAACGATATACGAAACTATCGTATTATCTATAATATAAAAAATGGATTATCTTTTAAAATTGGATTTTTAAAAGAGCTTTAATCAGTAAATTAATTTAATTTTGCATTTCACGTCTTCAGAAGTGAGAAAGGGGCGTATAATACGCGTGACACTTCCTAGACACTTCCGCGGAAAAACGGCGAATCTTTTCCCAGGAGATGTATGCACGTCGAGGACACATCCGACTGCGAATCCTCGGCGGGATTAGTCGGTGGTAAAAACTGGCGGCGACGGCGGCAGCGGCAGCGGCGGGGTCGCGGCACGGTGTGTGAGGGTGTGTATAGCCGTGTTTCTGCTCTACACGAGATGGAATGAACCGTCGCGGTTTCTCGCGAACAGCTTCGCCTCGGCTGCAGGCTGGTAACACGCACGCACGCATACACGTACACGCGCACGTGCGTCTGTAACAGCCACTCTAGATAGCACCTGTTACCCTTACTCCGGCATTACCGACCCCTCGCACCGCCGCCCCGTTTCCATTCGGCAGCACCCTAACTACTTGCGCGCGTCGCTTTTACATATGATCCCCCAACCCTCTGTACTCCGTACGGCCTTCTCGTGATCGCGAGGGAGAACGAAATTTCGACGTTTAAACCGGCGAACTGCGATTCCGAGACGCGCACGTGCGTGAGGATATTCATTTAGGAATATCGCCCTCATAACCGAGAGTAAAGTACACACTATCTCCAGTTTTCTTATCGTTGCTAGAGAGGAGAATATGTTCTATTCCTGTTAAGTAAACACGTAATCCATGATTAAAATTACGTGAGATAGAGGAACATCCTCTGCAGCGCTGCAGGTAATCTCGTTAGTAAGAAATACTGCATCACTGTCGCAACACAAATAAAAGCTATCCATAAAGATTTCAGAA
Source organism: Temnothorax longispinosus (assembly GCF_030848805.1). Taxonomy (NCBI): domain Eukaryota; kingdom Metazoa; phylum Arthropoda; class Insecta; order Hymenoptera; family Formicidae; genus Temnothorax; species Temnothorax longispinosus. The sequence continues at coordinate 16,873,054 of NC_092365.1, read as the reverse complement.
ACGTTCGAGATAACGACGTTCCTCGGAAATATTGCGTGCACGTCAACAGAAAAAAAATGCAAATATTCATTACAATAACTTCTTTACGCACAGTACGTAATTTAAAGACAAGTCTAGACGGTTACGTGATACCCGAGATGAATGAGAAGTTCTATCTAAAATATCTTGAATGCGGTGCGATCGTTAATATGTAAAATAACTTTATAATGCGACAGCATTAAAAAAAAATCGTAAAATTCCAAAGAATCGTATCGTTACAAAAAAGGACTGGAGACTTGCATTACTAGACAGCACTGCTTTTATGAATCATCCCCTTTCGTTCACCCCTCGTGAGTTTTACGCAACTCCAGCAGGATGTTACGCGACTCCTAACTCTTCTCTACCGTGGGTATAAACGAAATTACCAGCCGCTCAGGCTGCTGTTCCACGAAGTACGTTGAAAATTAGTTCTTTGTATCCCCGTGAATTATCGGGCTTATCAGCCGCCGTCGAGTAAAGGCAAACCGATAGACGCAGCAGTGAATGATCGTTTAAGAAACTTTGTTAAAGATAATTTAATCTCTTTATCCTTCGTAAATAACATTGGCATTTTCGCCATGCATTTACCCTTTAAGTAATTCAATCAATTAAGACGTAGAATTAAATTAATTACAATTAATTAATTAATTCCTTTCATAATTTTAAAAGGCATTAATAATGGAAGAAGAATAATAGCCATTTGATTTGTAACTATGTGATAGTTAAAAAATGATAGTGTCCTCATTTTGAAAAATACATATACCTATATAACCATATGTTGCTTTCTATATACTACAGAAACAAACAAATGCAGATTCACCGATGCAGCAATCAAATCGGTACGCATTGCGCTCACGTTGCTGCCATAAGCATTCTGTGCACACGGCGCTCCCATGTTGGAATATTTTCGCAGAAATTATAGACGAGCGGAAGCGTCGAATTTGAAAAACGCTACGACCCGGACGGACTTGGCGTGCAAACGTAGAAAAACATCACACGTGCGTGAAAACGTGCGCGAAACCGATTTTAAGCGAAATATTTTACATCCGCAAAAACAATCGTAACAATAATTGGATAATGTACAAAATTAGAACGGCCGTCAAACGGTGTCCCGCGCGCGAACGTAGCGCGGCTATTGTTTCGCACGGCAAACTTTACAAATTAAATTTAAATCGCAGCTTTTGCTGTCCCTCGTGGCACGAGAGAAATTCATATTGTCGAGCGGCATATACAGATTCCGCGAACATTACCGCTCGGATTTTCTCTCGACTTCTCGGCGAATCGCGAGTCTCTCGAGCATCGCTCCTGTGCGAATGTTTAACGAAACATATTCGTACGCTACACGAGTTCGCGAAGCGTCAAGCTTTTTCCACGGCTCGCACGTCAAAAAGAAATGCTTCCGCGATATCCAAATATTCACTAACGCACCGAGAACACGAGTTTCTCTCGCATCGCGCGCGTCGTTTCCGCTGTTCGACGAAAGAAAAGTGTTCGTAAAACTCGTCATCTTCGAGATGCACACGCTCGAGAGACATACAATTTTTGATCGAAAGTGGAAGTCTCTCTCCCTCTCTCTCTTTTCCTCTCTCACTCCAGCCTTCTTCCCTCTTTCTCTCCTTTTTCTTCGCGTGCCGAGGACGCGATATCTTTCAATTTCTCGGCGATGCGTATGAAGCATGGGGCTTTACGAGGATTCGAGGGTGCCAACGCGGCAAATCGATATGCGACCTCGAACTCGGTCTCGGCAAGCGTATCCAAGCAGGATAACCGAGAGAAGGAGACAGAAAAGGGACGGATAGCGAGAAGGAGCAGAGGGAGAGAAAGAGAAAAGCTTTATATTCGTGTTGGGAAAAAAAGACCTTTAGAATCCGTGAAAATGGCGGAACAGGTAGGTGTACGCAAATACGCGCCCGCTCGCATCGAAAAGAAGCAAGCGCACAAAAGCGGCGAGAGGGCGTGCGGCGAATGCGGAATTTTCCGCGGATTAGTCGGATAAACGAAAAGTGTCAGATTTTTCGCCACGGCGCGAAGAGTACGCCATTCCCCCGCTTATATTTCCTTTATTTCACCGTGGCGCCTGACGCGTGGGCGGTGAATAAAAAAAAATATAAAACCGCGAGCGGAAAACAAGAATGCCGCGTTCGATATCCCGCGAGCAAGTTAACGCGAAGCGAACATTGGCGATCCGAATTTAAATGCGCGGCGCGTTTTCGAGCGGGAAAAATTCATGAAATTCGTTGCGAAATGTTATGGTCGGCAGAGCGATCGTAATAATTAGTGAAAAGTCCAGTTTCAGAATACCTCCAGGCTGTTTTTATGAAAAATACATGTAAAAAAATTAATTGTTGATACCGCCTGCACGCTCGAGCGTATCGAGAAAAGATCCGCAAACTGCAAAACCACACGGGACGCGGTAAACAGTTCGGGAAAAACAAGTAATAATTCTGTCGGAAATAAATCACCCCCTCACCATGGCTTGCGGCTCGATTGCTCTCATAATCCGCCGACGAGAACGAGGAGCTCCGCGTTATTCACGATAATAAACGAAAATATTCCACATCGTAATGTCGCGACGAACAGCCTCTCAACGATGCACCTATAACGACGATGGAACCGGTTATTGATACTGCGCGAAGGGCAGATGGAGAAAGGAGGGAAGAAATCCGTGTCTAGGGGTAGTAGCGAGAGTGTTGACGATAAAGGGATCAGGCTGATTTTTACGAGCGCGACAAGTGCTACCTCGTATGAAACTGCAGGTCCCAATGTGTAGTCTATCTCAAGTTTCCACGAGATAGAAACCGCGAATGACGAACAGAGACCATCTCTCTACCGTCCCTTTTACCGTCCGCGGCTCGCTCAATAACAGCAATCGCTGCTGCACTCGGGAAAACGCTTGGAATCGAGATCCGTTTGAAGAGACCGCCGGGAAATATCGTGCGAGTTTAATGATGCCGCGCGATGATTTTTACAACCGTGCGTTGAGGCTGGACGTGATGAAGCGATCGATATAACGTTTAAAATCCGAGGATAATCAAATATGTAGTATGTGTACCTTGATTTAAAATCTGATGTCTTAATTATAAATAGTGACATGTATTGTAAATAGATTAATTCGGATTATAAACAAGCGACGTCATGCATCGAATAAATTGTTAACATTTGTCAGTTCCAATATTCGCACTGTATTTATAATTATACAGTAGATACTGATGATCAAGCTTAAATGTAAATCGTGACGAATTATTTTCCAATATTTCTCAAACCACGATCTCTTTGCTCTGACGATCGATCTTCAACGAACGATGCTCTATATTAACTTTGTCGTAAGTCACGCGTACTGCCCGCGAGCCACAATTGCGATATAGCCCCAGTGGGACGGGCATATAAATTCAGACTATTAAACGAAATCACGGATATCGAGGAAAGCGGGACTAAAACCGACCCCACTGCTCTTCTCATTCGGTCCCGATATAAATCGCTCCTTTCCGCCAAGAGAACGGTTGAACTTGGTCTCGGCAGCGCGACTATTGAGAGTGCGGAGGGGGAAAGAAATCGCCTTTCGCGTTGCCGAAAGTGGAAAAAGAGGCGACGGATCTCCGGGGTTGGTTCGGGCGCATTACCGTGGAAAAGCGGCGCGAGCACGCTCGCATACTTTCGCCCGGCTGCAAATAAAGGCTCGCTCCTGCACCCGTTATCTCAGGCGTATAATCTAAAGCGGCCCGTAAAACCGTCTATACGAATCCCCCGGCACAGCCAACGCTATCGTAGAGAGGATGAGAACGCCGGGTGGCGAGACGCGGCGCGTGGGTGAATATACGTGTTTGGTGTGGTTATGCACCGCTTCTCGTGCTATACACGCCGCCGACAAATATAGCGAGACACGTATTCGCAAGAAGTGCGTGCGTGCCCGCCATGTGAGTCGCGATTGCATAAAAGGACTACAGTAACGGCAACTGATATGAGCCCAAAGTCTTCCCCATACGTCAGAGACGAGTACAATATATAATGGTAATACACATTAAAATCGTGCTAACAAAATTTGCATTCTATTATGACATTATAACAGAAACGATTTATTGCGAAGTAAGTCATGATTTATGTGAGGAAACGAAAAGTCAGCTGCATATTCATGAGAAAACCTGTCGTTAAAATTATAAGGTCGCACGTACAGACATACATAAAAGACATATCGAATAAATATTGCAATCCTTGGAGGATTTACGTGTTCCCATTTAACACGTTCGTATCTCGACATACAATTTTTAACTGTGCGCGTAAAATAATTTACGCCTGTGACATTTATGAGATTTATTTTGGAATGCAATGATAAACTAATTTGCCCTTTTCTAAATTTCTTTTACTGTTCCTACATCTCGTGCAAGTGTATACCGCAGGGACGGTAAAGGATGAAGGTGTGGAGAAAAAGATGCGAAGGTACACAACAGCGAGACACGCTCACCAGACGCCATCGTTGCGTTTTATCGTATACGTATGCCCGGCGCATATGCAGCGTCGACGAGTATTCGAGCCACGTAGGAAACCTCCTCCACTTAACTATCCATTAAATACGACCGCTATTCGCCGTATGGTACCAGCACCGTTCCACGACACCAAATCCAGCGTAATCTAGGGAAAATATCGTGGCCGATAAAAAGTGGGACGTATCGATTGATGTTCGTACGCGAACAAGGGCGGAGTAATATTCGCTGAAATTCAGAACGGGATTTCTACTACGTGTTTCAACCTCTTGTACCGCCATATAAAATACAAACCGTCTTCTATTTTTTATTAATTCACCTACGCAATGCTACCTACGCAAAGCATTTCTTTCTCCTTTGCAAAGGAGGAAATTTCCGCGATAAGGAATTAATGTGCATTTTGAAGCAGATGAGAAGATACGCTGGTTCGCGCAAAAGGAACGGGACGGCGAAACAGCGAGCGTTGGTGCGCTATTTCGAGATAAATTCATTCGAATTAATTGCTTTCCCCTGCCGCCCCGCCCGTCGCGTCGGTCGCGTCGTTGCCACTTTGTTCCGCCTCTCGAATAAATAATTTCGTTAATGTGTAATTTAGATAAGCGCACGCGCCGCGGAAGCCTTTTAAATTGTATTGCATGTCGCTCGTTCGTACCGAATTTATCAAAATTAATTAATTTCCTATGAATATGTAACGCGGCGCATTGTAAACAAGCGCGGGATGCGCCCTCCTGTCGGGCGCATTTAATCAATAGCGCTCGCATTAAGCGTGTCAATTATCAATGAGGTACCGACAACTATTTCAGGACTACCTCAGGCGATTAATTATCAATCAAAGCTTGGTGCTTCCTCCCCACGATGCAGGATTGGCCGCCTACCTCGTTATAGTTTGATACGGCAGAATCTATTGATTGTCTGAATCGATGGTTGGAAAGCTGGCGCAGATCGCCTTTTTGATCTATGAGCGGCAAGAATTATAAGAATTACCGTTCGAGGTACGAAATTACGAGTAGACGGGTATCGATGTCGATGACAAATTAGTCGCCCCCGTCGATTAAACGACTCCACTCTCCAACCTCGACGCAAATTGCCTCGTTAATCTGATATTAAATCGCAGTATAAACGATCGCGATTCTTTTTTCCAATCTCCCCCGAAAGAGAGTCGTATTTTTACGATAATAGGGTACTTACTGGAGTTCTCTATATGGTGGTTATAACAGATGTGCTTTTTTCAAAATTGAGCATCAACGGTACACTAAGAAGTTTACAACGAGCTTATCGCAACAAATAAAAGTCGTTGTCGGATTGGATACCAAAAAAATATAAAATATAAAATTGCAAAATTTGTATCCATATCATGTTGTACATTTAAAAAATGAAATATTTTGCCGTATTCATTATGTAACATAAAGTATAAGCCCGCAACACAAATAAAGATTCCTTGCCATTAGTGCTGTCTTATACTTTAAAATATAAATTTAATCTGACACCGTAAATGGCGTAAATCATGAAGCAGCAATACGACTAAAATAATCATAGTCATCAGGAAGAGAGAAAAAAAAGAACATTCCACGTATATACAATATCTATCTTTTTCCTTTGTTCAATTAACGACAGGTAGAAAAAAACGCGCACAATGAAAACCGGCTTGCCAGATCAATTTATCTTTTTGATATTCGCACGAGTGCCTTTTCCTCTCTCACAGGGAGATTTTCCTTTCCTTTCCCGAAGCGTGCGCGCGAGAACCGACAAGGATCGATCGATATGGCGGTCCGCATCTGGGTCGCGACTTTTTCTCTAATTACTTACGGCTTTGAGGGTGGTTGCAGCATCTACCGTTAGATCAATGCAACTCTTCCTCGCACGCCTTTCCTCTGCTCATTTCACATTTTTAAAAAGCAACGCAATTCGTCGTTGCAGCGCGACTGCGGCGGCGTAATCTTCGTCGAAAATCGAAGCTCAAAGGTCGAAGGTTCTCTCCGTGCCGCCGCCATGAGACGGAAGCTTATTAGTCGGCTGATTAATTATCGTTCAGTCGGCAGACTCGCTCAGGGGGACGTGAATGTCGTAAAGCGTCGTCTTCTGACGGCCAGCGCGGTCTTCTTTGAACGAAGCAAGTGAGTGCATATACCGGGCAAGGTAATACCAACACAAACTTTCTTGCGCGATTAACTTCCCTCGAAAATCCTACGGAAAGTCTCGCGCGACGAAGGCACTTTGCGGAAAAGTCCTTCGAGAAAATCCGCGTTCGTCGACAACGACAACGACAACGACGATGCCGAAAACGCATAAACGGCGACAAGAGAGAGCGAAAACGCGAAACTTTGCTCGCAAACATTTCTTCTTGAATGAACAGCTTAAATATGTCTTTTTTATTGTCCTTCTTCCCCCGTTAATTGCATCCCTTCTTTGGAGTCAAGTTTGCGAAATACCGCGCGCAATCACCTACGGCAAGAAGAAAAGAGGAGAAACAAGCAAACGATATACAAATAAGAACAAGAGATAAAGGAAATCAAAATAGAAAGGCAAGAGACCGATGGCGAGGAAATGGAGACGAAACAGGAAGAGAAAGCGTAAAGTTACCGATTGGACATGGGACGCGACAGGAGGAGATAGCGACGTGTATTGGCACAATCAGTCGGCGGCACGTTGCTACTCGTCGAATTGATTGCAACCTAAGAGCGAACCTAAGAGCTACGCACACGTACTTCGCTCGCACGCCTATTCGCAGGTCGCGACAACGTAAGATGAGGGAAGTTTCGCGATAATAAAGCGGAAACTTGGATCGGAAATCCAAAATTAGTGCGTCTTCTCGTTCTACATTGCTATATTGACGAACGTGATCGGAGTTGCATTACCGTAGCGAATAATAATAATTGCAGTTCCAACTAGCGGAATCGCTCGAGCAGCAAAATCGCGGAATTAATCATGGATCTCCCTTGGGCGAGCGAATCCCTTCTTGATATTTTTTATAACAATAACTACGAGGACGGATCGGTCTGAAACGTGATTGAAAAAAATTGTACCCGAATAGAACGAAAATACGTCGCGAAAATAAAATGTAAACTATGTAGAGCAAACTAGAATAAAATTGTTATGATGCGCGGCAACTAAAAAACACGCCGCGACCATTCGATTCGTTACGAAGGAATCGATCCATTAACGCGGTTTATTTTTTAAACAAAAAAGCCGCGTTATAGTTTTTCGGTGTACATACGTTGATGACACAACCGACTAAACACACACACAATAACGATTTTCAAATAAATACTATTTTTAAGAGTGAAGGAAGAATGCTTCTTCCCCCTTCTCTCTCTGTCTCTCTCTCTCTCTCGCAATTAATTTTAAGATAAACTTGACCATTTGAAATAAATTAGATAGTCAAAGAAATATCATACTTAATGTCAAGCAGCGCGACATTAAGTCATAGATTTCCCCGTCGGATTTCAGGATATTCCGAAAGAAATTCCACCGTTCACGCACCCATTGCGACCATTATTCCCGAGGAAACTTTCGTTTCACGAGTAATTTCACTGGAATAAATGGGACATCACCGAACGCCCGTCCGTTTCCAGAATTCAAGATCTCTTCAAGAGAACGCGGGGCGAGGTCGATTATAATTCGTCATTCCGACAACGCTTATCATTATACTGCGAGGGGAAATATTACCCGGTTAGAGCGAATTCCGCCGGTTACATCGAGCATAGCGCGCAGAATCGTAGAATAATGCGCCAATTAACCCTTTACACCCCAAGAAAATTTCGAGAGGGGTGGGTGAATATTAAGTTCTTTTTTCTTTTTTAGTCAAATCAATTATTACCTTTGCGTAATATAACAGTCTCGCCTGAAAATCCGTAAATATAGTTCGCGAATTACAACTGTTTTCTTTTTCACGTGAGAGAGTGTGCATTATAGTATTGAAAATCTGTGCGTTAAACCCATCTCAACGTAGTGCCACAAAAATTATAATTTATTTCACATGTAGCGTTGACTACAAAAGCTACACTGCGAAAATTATACGTTACCAGCGAAATGGTACGCGTTACAATGCATTTTGTACGATAAATTTCCAGACACACAGAGAATACGTAAATACATGATTACAGGCTATAGACCATCGTGCGCGCTACAAATGTAAAGAATAATAAAGCCTGGTTTAAAAAAAATTCGGTTGGTGCATTACCAAGTCGCTCGAATAAAGGTTAGTCTTGTTGGATCTAACAATCATTGTAATTTATTTGCTATACTAAAGGAACGCTGACCCGAGCAACAGTGAGGGCACATTAAAATTGAAAGGACAGCATTATGCGAACGTAACGCGAAACATGTCGACGTGCAGACAGACGAGAAGATTGCGCGAGAACGTTTCATCGGACCCGTTCGCGGTCGATATATGGTGAGGGAAGAGAGGGAATTTATTTTTCCCTGGCGAGGATAAATCTGCGCGTGCAGGTAAATCAATTTCCTGGCCCGCGGCGAGACCTGCTAGAGACAGGACGAGTCGTTACGCTTTTTATAACATTTTTCCAAGTCAATTTCCTTTCGCCCATCGACGACGAGAGCCCAAAGTTTCCCTTGGGAAAGGAAGAGAAAGAAAGATACATTTTCACGAGCGCGATACAATTTCAATCCTTTGAAAAAATTTTTAACTCGTGAAAAAAAATGGTTTAATCCGTAGCAACTAGAAGAACAAATTTTCACCTCTATTTCCACCTTTATTTTCTCACAAATTCTAACGATAATCCTTAACGATAATATCCTAACGATATTATTCGAAACAATAAGAACAAAAATAAAATAGTTGATATTTTTTCAGTTCTTAGATGAAAACTTTCTAGTTGTTAATATCACATAAGTTTGCAAAAATGGGGAAAAGTAATTAGGCAGTTCAATTGGTTTCATATACAAAGAATTAAATTATTAGATACTTTTTAGATCTTTATCAATATATGTAATATCGAATAATGCGGAATCAGCGGAATTTCGCAATGCGGGGACCAGCACGAGTGCAAGACCGATTGTTTTACAATCCTCGTGACGAACGTTTCCACTTCCGCATCCCGCATCCCACGTTGGCCAAACTTTTAGGGCTACAAGGAATTTAGGTCGCGCGCGAGAGACAAAAGGCGAGAGTGCATCGCCGCCGCTACGCTCGCTGTTCGTCACGCGCCGGGGAGCACGCGTCTGTCACGGACGTCGAGGACGTCCCGATGGATATCGATGGTCTCTCGATGCTCAAATCCAGCTCGTCGAGTAGCTGGGTTAACCGTGGGCGGGTGTGGGAGAGAGGACCACTGCCGCCGCGGTGCTCGCGGTAAATCGCGAACATGACGAGTCCGGAAACGCCGCACCGGTGCATCGGCGATGGATGCATCGACTGTCGCAGGTTCGGCCGTTGCGCGCCAATGCCATTATCGTGTCTCGATGATAACAATGCGAGAACGATGCGGCACAATCGTAGAACACGGGATGTTACGCTGGATCGTCTCCGTGCCGCGCTATTGTTCAACGTAGGCGCCGCATGAGCATTCGTACTGATTGCGAGCCACTGTATCGCGGGATCCGCGGATGATGCTACAGAGTGGCCACTGCCTGCTTCTACATTTTGAACCGCGCGTACGAAGTGCATACACCGAGCCGAGAGCGTTAAGCCAGTTGTCATACCGAGATACTTCCCTGTAATGCAGTATAGTATAGCTATGTGCTGTACAGCACTAATTCCACGATGTACTGTTTCGTGACGAGTATGACCAAAAAAGCATGTAGCATAGTGTATTACTAACCAGAGACGCACATTGTACGCGTCTCTGGACGTGTAACGTTATACATGTATATTCGGATTTCGTTTATCTTTTATTTTTCTCCAAAAATTGCCAAAAATTTATAAATTACTCATGCTAAAATTAAGCAAAAAAAAAAGCAAAATCGTTTTAAATTCTGATTTAACTCCCTTCTACACGCGCAAATGTAAAAGGCATGCAAAATCCGTTTCAGGAAACGGATAAGAAATAGACATGGAAGATGTACACAATTAAAATATCGAATAACAATGGAAAGTGTATTGCCCATGTATTGTCATTGTTCTACGGTCTTTATGAAATATTAATAATGCTTCCATAATGTAAAATTCAGTCTTCCATGTCAATATTAAAGAGTGATGTCATCCAATATTGTTTAATTAGCAATGCCTAAAATATCTGGAATTATGCTACACATCAATGTGGTCCTGAATATTCAAGAACGATTTAATTAATTAATTCGTCGAGCTGACCGCATCGAAAAATTCAGGTTGCCCAGACAATTAATTCACGGAAAACGCTCTTGGCTCGTTCATTCGGCGTTTCGTAACACGAGTGCATACGTGAATGCCTGGGTGATGGGCAAGAGTCAAAAGGGTAAGAGAGGAATAGAGAGAGACAGAGAGAGAGAGAGAGAGAGAGAGAGAGAGAGAGAGAGAGAGAGAGAGAGAGAGGAGAAAGTCGATACGCTGGACAATGGGGGAGGAGGATAACAATGCCCAGCATGAGGCGAGTGGCGAGACAATGCACCGCGGCTGGTCCGCACCCCGTCGCGAATCCCTAAATCAACGTTCAACATATAATAAAACGGCGGCGCGCTGACTAAAAGGACTTTAATGAATCGGGCACGATTTTCCTTTCGCCGGCATCCACTTCTGTCGCGTGTATATCGCTCTTTCATATCGCTGGCACCGCCTTTCGACACACCGTCAATACCACGCGCGAGCATCGCACGCGATCATTCAATAATTAAACTGAAGAAGACATCTACGAGCAGCTTTAAATCCTAACGACCGATCGTGCGGGAAATAGCAGGACCGATTTCGGACTGCCTTTTATTTGCGAGAGAGACATATGAACAAACTGAATACGCGTATTTGATCAAAAGAACCATTTCTTTAAATCACATCGAAAAATTGATTGAATGCATTTCGTTGAATCATTATAGGATACTATAGCAAGGATATTTATTAAGTGAGGAAATGTTATAAAATCTTCTTGCACACTAAAAACAGAGTAATTGTTAGAGACAAAATTTATATCTAAAAGAAATCTGTATGTATGTATTAATTATATAAAAGTGCAATCAACATCCGCAAATTTGATGTTTCTCGTCATTTCGGATGCACAGCAATTCATATATATAATTTTCATAGAGCTCTAAATAAGATATATATATAAGAATATCAAGCTTTCAACAAATCTGACTATAAGTTGGCGAATGTATAAGTTATAAAGGCGAGCATAAAAGTTATAGATATCTCGATAAAGGGAAGGATGGCAATATCGATGCGTCTCAGACTATAAAAATTGCCCTTGCATGATATACCGCGAAACCTAAACATATCCATTCTATATAAACTATGCAATTCACAGCAGACGTATACACGTAACATTTCCTGTAACATTGCGCATTAAGCACGAAGACGTCGCTTTGATAATAAAACAAATCGTAAACAAACCTAACATCAAATATTTTAACTTCTTTAGAAGGATATAACATTTTTTGCATAGTCGCTATTATTTCAATATTTTATTGAACTACAAATTATCAAGATTAAAATTACATATTATCAAAAAATTAAAACAGTAATTTCTTTGAGAAAAATAGTATTAGAGAGAAATAGTAATTGATCTTTCCTTGTTGCGATATATTGTACTTTTCAGACGATATAAATATTCCATGCACAAAATGCATTGTTTAAAATTTGAGCTTCGAACGGGACAAAAATTCAAGCGTGTCGTAGTAGTAAAACTAGCTGTAAAGTCAGACCACAGCGTTAGGGAGTAGTATCGCCCTTTCAATACCAGACGAGCGGTATCTGCCATTCGAGCAGTTGCTTAAGTCCGTTTTTCCAAGAGAGAATAGAAAGATACGCACATACGCGTATGAAAGAAAAAGAAAGAGGACAGGGAGAAAAGGAAAAATAGAAAAACTCGCGAACAATATTCGGGATCTTCAGTTCTCCCGGAAGTTTGGGCGGCTCCACAGTTTTCGGTTCTTCCGTCTCTCTCTCTCTCTCTCTCTCTCTCTCTCCCTTTCTGATTCCAGCCATTCTTCCCGTCCATGTCGAAGACTTTTCAGGAATCTATATATGTGTGTCCCTTTGAGACGTGAACGTGAAGCGCGAGGTCCGTGCCGTGGTATAAGAGCGAATTGGCTTCGTCGAAAGGATTTCGTGGAATTCGAATTGGGGACGAAATGCCGCGATGAGATTCTGGATACGGCTTCGGCTAATATCGACTCACCATCGGTACCGAACAGCGAGAGGAGAGAACAGTGCGCCGGGCTGGGGTTTTCGAAAGGGCCGCGTGACAGGAATATTAATGTCCCGTGCACGTTGCGATGTTGCACAAACTGCGGAAACTATCGTAAGACGGAGTGCCTCGGTCACAACTCCCACCGACTTGACCGAAGACCGACGTGGACGATTTTCGAGAATCGTCAGTTGACGAAAATTGATGAAGTTCGAAGAAGAATGGGGTCACAAGGAGAATTGATTATCTTCGAGCATGTTGTTTGGATCGTGATACGCAAAGTCAGCGGGAAAATTTCTAATTTTTCAACCTTTTTACGATTCTTACTTCTGTGATATCGTTCTTCATAAAGAACATCGCGAGGAACAAATCGATATTTCGTGCACAGCAAAGTTATTTTATTTCCTTCATAAAGTTTGCCGCCAAAGCAATGGGCCGAGTTCGACAATCTGAAGGAAACTTTAAATTAAATCGATAAAATCGGCAAATTTCTCTTCGCAACAAGGAAGTATCGCTTTTAATCCTTAAAAAAAGAAAAGATTTACTCCGTAGTCAAACTAATTAGAATCCGTTTCATTCTTATGCATATAATTCTTCATTTCTGTCTGCATATTTACATCATCATTATACGCTACATTTAATTTTTCTATATTTCTACACGAAACAAATAGATTTCATTTCATCGATCGTTACTCCCACTGACAGTAATCAAAAGAAAACCTTTCTATTCTATGGAATATCAAACTTCATGGTTTGATCAATCCTATCACTAAGGGACAAAACCCACCCTCGCACGCACACACGTGGTTCCATCAGCGTGATTGTTACGGCGGGCTTCTATCCGAACCGAGATGAATCTTTGTGCGATATTGGCGTCGCGGCTTCCTTCTTTACGCAGCTGAAAAAAGCAGACGCGCCGAGGAGCAACCCTTAACGCGGAGGAAACGAGACGTCAAGTCGAGCAAAGGCAGACAAAAGCCTGGACGCGAATGAAGGGAGAATAGATCGACGTGAAAATAAAAGAAATAGGGGCATAATAATAAAAGAAAGGGTAGCCTTATGAAAGGCGTATCGCCGCGCGCAAAAAAAATAGAACAAAATCATTAACATGGTGTGCAAGTATACATCTCGTTATTAATACAACAAAATTTAGTGTATTGTCTTATACATCCGCGATCGCATCCATCTCGATTACATCGTTACCGTGATGTAAGTAACCGGTAACGTTGACCGCAACAGTGCACCGTTCGCTGCACCGTTTTTGAAAGGTATTAATTTCCAGTATTGATTCTCAAATTCCCTCGCCTGCGTGTTTTTTTTTTTTTTACTCTAACAATATACCAACTATATTTACCCGGTGCAAATATATTTCTGATATACCTTTAAACTGCGTTAGCAACTAATTCTCTATAATCTCTGCTGCTAAACATTACATTCTTCTATAAAATGCGAAAGTTTTTATGTAATACTTTATAATAAATTTATTTATAATAATTTTTAGAGATAAATGTGTCCGAGGTACAACCAAAACTACTTTTGTTTCTTATTTCTACATTACGGAAATCATCGTACTCGTTATATACGCTGTAATATCCGATATCGATCAATAGCGCGCAAATTTCCAGGGAGATCGGTCAATGTTAGATTCGATAAATTCTACGATTGCGGCTGTACGTGATGTTTGTGGGTTCGTTATTCGGAAGATCTCGGAGTGAGATCGACGGGAGAGAAAAAAAGCGTGGCAGGAACGAAATCACGCGAAGCAAACATTCGTTACCGGCGCGTAATATAATTAGACGCGCGGGAAATCGCGAACGAGCGCGTACCAGGAGGGCAATGGTGGAAGACTCGGAAATGCGGTACGTGTAAGAGCCAGACCACAGACACGAATTTTCCACCGAATTCTCTCCAATTTCCCTGCGATAGCCCGACGTTCCCGGTTTCGGGAGCTGGCTTATGGAACAGCGTACCTATCACGAACTTCAGGAAGGAGCGGCGGTGTGCTCTCCCCATTGTTTGACTTGTTGGGGCAGTAATAACACAAGTTAAACCCCGGTATAACAAACCTGCATATGGAATTCTCCGATGCTTCAGCGCCAGTCGCATGCGCTGACAGTGTGCCTGTCTCCGTTGTGAATGCGTTTCGTTGACGGTTAAATTCATTGTTATATGCAGCTGAGGTAATGAGGGATGCAGTGCACCAAATTGTCTCGGCACAATGGAGAATCAGTAAGTTTACAAATATTCATATACATTATAATAAATATGCATAAATGCTCACGCGTATGTTGCGTGTTGACTATCGAATTATAAAGCCGAATAAATCCTCAAATCCTCGGAAAATCAGCGCTATTCTTGAAAAACATTCACATTCACATATATTTTTCACGACTTTACAACGTTAATAACGATTTTCACATTGACCAATAAAATCTAGAAACTTGTAAAAGAAGAATAAGGAAATAGAAACAACGAAGAAATTAAATTGATAAAGATAAGCGATGATAAAGATAAAAAAGAAACGAAAAATCATAAGTGATAACGCAAGCACATTATATTATAGCATATATACTTTCCAATCTCTACATATATAATTATAGAAGGATGTATATATAGCAAAAATTGTTAAGCAAGCTATTCTACTTTGTAGGGGCTATAAGTACTTCGCTCAGAAATTGGAACGAGCTTTCAGAGTAAGCTCCAATACGCAATCGCTCTTGAAACGTGGGAGCTAAAGCCGCGTCTGCAGCAAGCGGGCGAGGTAACCGGTAATACGGATGGGGACGAATGTAGCTTGTTAGGAGATGAATGAAAGTTGTCAAGACGGTCCAATTAATGTCAACTCTTCTGACTTAGCCTACCGGTAGCCTGCAAGCACCGGCAAATTATTTCCCCTCCCACATATTGGCGTATTACGGTCTTTTGCGGAATTTAATTTTGAACTTTAATAACTTGGAAACGCATTGCTATTTTAGAATCTATCCGAATTTTAGCCACGTGAGAGGAGGAAAGACGACATTCGGATAAGGTAATCGAGTTAAACCTAATTTCCTGACTATAAAATTAAAAGAAAAAATTGCAAGTCCGTAAGCGAATACAGATGGTAACTATCCCCGATAGCGCTGCCGTTCGCCGGTCGAAGGATTTTCGAAAGAAATGCGGCTCCTTTATCGGAGAATCTACTTATGCCTTAGACGGGGAACTCCTCTCGGCGGACAAAGGGTAATGCAAAAGTAACTTTGTCACGGGCGCGTGGCAACTTTCCCATAGCGTCCGACAACTTTGGACGGGCCGGGACTAGAATAATATTATTTTTTCTCCATCGCGGGATTACATTAAAGCACCTCGTGCTTCACGTTTTTGCGATAGGTAACTGACTGTTGTCAGCTGTAGAAGATCGCACGATATTGCATTTTGTGGGCTCGTCGAGGGATTCGACGGGTTTGTGGCATTATTGCGATGCGGATGTACCAAGAGAGAAAATTATAACTCAGGATATTAATTTATGAACATGGCCATCCATCGCGCATCGCGAGCATTTTAGAGGTAAACAAACGGTTTCGTCCACCCGGGAAATCGATTTGCCTAACACAGCAGGAGCAATTATTACAATTTTAGATCAGACAGGCATGTCTACGCGCATGAGAGATAACGTCTCTATAACGTGTTATTGCGACTAAGCTAACACTAAATGATGAAAATTCATTTTCCATCATGAATAATTTTCGGGTAAGCGAGCAATATTAAAGCAGAAACGCAGTAAGTATATGAAAGTCTATTTTTAGTAATAGCAATATATCTTCAGCTCAGCTTCGTGCAGTCGAAATGCAGAAGTGCTCGTTGCAATTTGAAAATTATGCCGACTGCGCGGTGCCGTTTTAAAGGGGATCTAAAATCCGAGAAAGAGAGTCAGAGGCAGGTAGGATTTCGCAGGAATGATATTGGCAGCAAACAAGATTCTCTGCGAGAAATCGTTTCTGCGAATAAGAAGGCCTTTTACGACCTTGCTGAGTCAGGCAGGGCGCATAAACGAGATGGGCGGTACCTGGCAGCCAAATATAGTACCTTCCTTCCTTAAATCCTGTACCAACTGAAGACGGCGACGCGAGAGGAACGAGGAACGAAGAGAAGATACTCGTCCGACGTTGGATCTTCGCGTGTGCGTGCGTGTGTGTATATATATGTTAACGTGCAAAACACCTATACAACCGACCGACACGTACAGGGTGGGCCAAAACACGACCACTATTCAACAGCGCCGACATTTCCGGGCGTAGTTTCCGGTGGCGCCCAAATAACATCTCTGAAGGAACATCGATCTTTGCATGGGCCAACAATCCGCCAATAAGGTAGATAGGTCGGAATACCGTACCGGTATTTACTTTGCCGTTGTTATGCATCGCCTCGAACGCGATGAGCTAACGACTGGCAATCCTGATGCATCGAAGAGAACACCGATCAATTTTTTACTATACTGTCTCTTTGCAACTTTTGCATATTTACAATTTTTTAAACTAAATTTATCCTAAACAATTATATGTTGTAAAATTATGCATCTAAAATACGTGAAACTATTCGAGATTTGATTTCAACACAGATATTTTACATAAATTAAAGTTTGATAAATAATAAATAGATAGTTACTTAAAAATTAATCAGGATATAAATATGACAACGCGATATTAGATAGATTAAAAATAATACTTCGATTATTGGCACGTAAATGTAATTGGCTTAAATAATTAACGTAGCACGAATTTCATGCAAATGAAATGACGAGACGGAAATTGCCGTCGAGTATTTGAAAACACCGATCATCGACTGAGTAATCGATAGTCCTGGAATGTCAATGGAGCTCTCTCGTCGAATTACCAAAGCACACGAAAATCGATCGCAGTCGCATGTAATGATTACAGCGAGCATGCGGGCACTTACATTTTAGTCGGAACGTCATGCAAAATCTTCTTCGGTTAGTTTCATTAACATCGCAGACTGTCCTGGTATCCTGCGGAACAACCGTAATAGGAGCACCAGTGCACACATGCTCGTATAACTTCGTATTATACATTCTTTCCCATTATGCAAATTCTTAGTTATTATGCAAATGCGCCGACGCTTCTTTGGTTCGCGTGCAAGAAAAAAAAATATTTAAACGGAAGGTCACGCAACAACGTCGCATCCTCGCTGTATATTTGTGATACGTTTTAATGGCATTTCAAAAATAAATTCATAAACTCTACTGACATCCAGAAAAATTCGGTTAGAACGGCATCTATGCACTTTTACAACAACGTGAATATTAGTACTAAAAAGAAAGGGTATCTCTTGCGAAAGAACTTATGAATTCCCTCACAGCCATCAGAGAAAATTAAAATTTTTCTTTCGCGTTTAATGAAAAAACCTGTACCAACACAGCTGTATGTAGTACCGCCGATAACTTCGTGTACATAACTAGTGAAGAGGATTCTTAATGCAAGTTTTAAAAGTTTAGGCTGTTATGTTAATTCGACATATTAATTCCGCAAAGAATATTTTCTTACAATTTTTCCTATTTTCTTAATGTTTATACACGTATACATACATATATAAACCAGAGGCAAAGAAAGGCGAAGAGAGTTCTACACAAAAATTAAATTATTTACTTTTTCGTAATTTTTAATACCACACTGAGAAGTGTTAATTTATTTATTTCCTAAATCCTTTGCTCGTGATTTTCGCTTTTTCCTCGACGTGTCGAGATAATTATTTATTCGTAACTGCAAAGCCGATTTAAACCGATTTCACCTTACAACCGTGTCCAAAGCGGTAAAAGAACATATTGATGCACCGCGACGACCACAACTGAATTCGCATTCATGGTCAGTCATCAGATAAATGCGGTACCACCGCGCTTTTGTGGAACGACGAAATAATACAGACGACGTGTACGCATATGCATATGTATACAGAACAGTGACATGTGCAACATTTATATAATACTGTGTGCTGCACCGCTGTCGCTCTCGCCTATGCACCCTTGCACCGCAAACTATTGGACAATTGAGCAATGCGGGAGAAACAATAAGCCGGCGTGTATCGTTGGCGAGGCACAAACCGCTAACCAACGCGCGGAAAAATGCAAAGCGTTAATTAATGGAAGGAACAAAAGTGCACTCTAAAAGCCAGCGGTTATAACGTATTGCAGGGAAATGTGATTGCAGATTTTAACGAATCATTGGGAAACACTCGATATAGTGCCTACAAATTTTTGTCTAATAAGTCCTCTGTTACGAGAGTATGTGTGTTTAAGATTAATTACAAGAAAAATTGTTATATGATTATAAATTACACGTAATACGTCATATCATAATCGACAAATTTCCGCATTATTTCCGTTTTAATCTAAACAGAAAATCTATATTTGATACATAAATATTAAATATTCCAATAAAGTGATTGTAATAATATATTATAGATATAGATATTGGAATATTTGTCATATGCTAATAATATATTCACATAAAAAAAACAACATGCAATAAACAGCTGTTGTTCTATGCGTGCAGGAAGCGTCAGTTTTTCGTACGTAGAAACATCGACGTAAAACTTAAAATAAACGCGTGGGATGGTGCATTCACGAATATATATATGCTCGTTATCTTCCTTATACGCACTAAGCTATGTGTGCAAAGTTACGAGCGTGAAATTTAAGGGATACGACGTCGCCCTCACCCTAAGGCATCACCGAGCCGGATTCTCGTATCTCAGAAATCTCCGCCTCTACTTAGCATTTATCTCCGGAATTGGGTTAAGAACCGGGGCCCTCTCCTTCGCTCGTTTTTCTCTCCTCAGGGACCCTCGGAGCCTGCGGCCGGCGGCCCACCGAGGGTGAATTTAAACGAAACCCAATTCCCGCGTGAGAGATATTCCGGACCTTAACGTCATAATTTGCCGGCAGGAAGATATTAATCTGTCTTCAAAGTATGATCACTTACTGCGATTATTGCTGAACAATTAATTCGGTATAATTATACAAGAATACAAAATTAAAATGTGTATATATATAATGCTAATTATATAAGTAGCATTCCAGAAATTTTTCCAAGAAAACTTGGGAAGAAAATGCAGTTACATCTATATGCTATCACATCTTATTCCTCCCTTAGATTGTAGCACTGCAAAAAAGACAATGCAAGAATAATGCAGTCTTGCGAACTCGTTTAGTCGACGCTTATAATAAGCGTCTCGTTCCGCTAATCAACCACGTGAAAACTGCACTAGGACGCCAAAAAGATAGATAGATAGATAGATAGATAAATAGAAAGAGAATGAGAGAATGAAAGAGAGAGAGAGAGAGAGAGAGAAGGCAAGACAAAGGGAAAAATAGGAAGGAACGCGCGGGCTCTTTGTACCCACGGGGCCAAAGTTTAATCTCGTAAACGTATAAAAAGTTTAACCAGCAACGTCGGTGGATATAATGTTACGCGGTGGGAAGTTAGCTCCGATAAAGAGGATGTAAATTGAAGAGTAGCGTGGAATATAGCGAGAATTGAAGATGAATTCTAAGACCGAGCGAGATCGAAATACGCGATGTGAATTAATGAACTTTGCGCTACGCGAATGACGAGGATACAATGATAAACTGGAAGAATAATACAGTCGCTATATCACTTTTCCTGCTTATCTCGATTCGACTAACGAATGGTTTGATTATCAATCTTCGTGCTTTACGCGATAATACATCGCGAAATATATATACACAATGAACAATAGCCAGAATGCATTTTTATAATAATATAACATAGTAAGTTTAGTAAAGTTGGCCGATTGCTGAAAAACAATTTTATAGGTATAATGGAAAAGATGCGAAGAGAAAAGTGAATCGCATCAATAACTCAGAGACGTCAAACTTCGTATTACGTCGTCACCAAAACAAAGATGTTACGCGATGAATATCGGGGAGAGACGGTGCTTTAGAGGTGATATTTTTTTTTCACACGACATCGCAGACATATATTTTCATAAATTTATGCTCACGGTAATCGATTTCGACATTGGTTACAGCTGTTCCACCCGGAGAATCCAGCTGAGAGAAACATCGCGTCTAGTACGGGCTGTAGTTTATGTCCGTGCATTAACATAGAAAATACGAATCGCTCCGGACTATTGACCTCTCTACTCTCCTTTGCCCGCCGGGCCATTTATCCATTAATGGTTATGCTACTATCTTCGTGCGCATTAGCGCAACGAGAATGTTATCTCTCGGCTCACGATGCTGTAACTATCGATTTCCATTCTTTTCCATCACGTCTAGCATCAATAACATCGAGAAACGTAAATCCCCAGTAGAAAATATCTTATATCTCTTGTGATATAACCGGTACGGATATTCGATATATTTTTATTCTTCTATACTTTTATGCAAACTAAATTTCGATCTTGATAAAACCGGTACAATTTCAAAAATTGCGGAGTAATTTACAAATATGGATAACAAAATGTACAATGAGAAAAAAATGTTTTGGATTTTAGTAAATATTAGTTTGCATACAACTGTGACTCCATTTATTAAAATAAAGAAAATTTTCCTTTTTATTAGTATATTTTTTTCCTAGTAAATACACATATACTAATAAAAAGAAAAATTTTCTTCATTTTAGTAAATAGAGTCACAGTTGTATGCAAACTAATATTTACTAAAATCCAGAACATTTTTTTTCTCAGTGTATGTTTAGGTAATCAATCATAATGAGAAACGAAAGAAAATAAAAGATATAAAAGAAAGATAAAGATAATAAAAATAAGAGATTTTTTTCGCGATACAATCGGTTCTTAGAATAACGCAGTACGTAGAAGCACCAAAGATCAGCAATAATTAAGATGTTCTCGTCGGCTATATAGCGCTATAAGTTAATAATAGCTACATTAATTACACTCGTAATAGTTAAATTTAAAGTCACTTTTATCCATGAGTATTCTTCTTTTCAAATTATACATAGTAGCGACCATGTCTAAAGCGTATTTAATTTTAATATCGTAAGTCTTTTTATCTTCTTGTTAATGGTTCGGTCATTAAGAACAATTTTCATCAAACCGGCAGTAAGAACTTTAAACTTTGACGTCATATAAAATTAAAAACTGGGTATTACGGATAGTCTCGTCTTCAACTTTTAATCCTGATCAAAATCTTTCCTGCTTTAGTCGTTACGTGTTATAATACATGTATAGCAATGTTAAATAATGATTTTTCGTTAAAATATTAACGATTCAAAGTTTTCGAGCATTATAACATTATTTGTAATTTAACTCCATTTAAATATTTTCATCGTGATTGCATTATTTTAAAAAATTAAAATATAACTTTGAATTAAATTGCTTGCTGTAGCATAATGCAATTAATTGTGTGTGTGTGATAGGTTTAACCTTTCTTAATGTAAAACCAAGCTTCTTCACTCTGTCATCATTCGCACGCACGAATGAACTGATAATGTCCTTCCTTTCACAACGAAATAAAACAATATATCTGCGAGTTACGTATTGACGAAGAAATGTTACGCGTTTCGATGAAAATATCGCAAGTCAGTCTTTTTGATACGCTGTCATTCCGCTCGGCGGAAACAAATCGCACGTCGCATTATCGGCGTGTCTCGCAGCCGACATTTTTCCACGCAGACATCTCTCACGCGCGCGCGCTCTCTCTCTTCCCGAAATGTCCCTCCTAAATCTCCGAGGAATAGTGCGGGTTTGTGAAAGCTTGTCGATGCCAGGAACATAGACGGATCACACCCGTAGGATTGCCACCGCTAGCTCGACGCCTCTCTGACCAAACGCAAAGAGAAAGAAAGGAATCGCGCCCAATACAAAAGCCATTACGCGAGGCTTCCATCTGCCAATCACGAAAATTGCATGCCATTATACGCTCGACAGATTCTTGATTCTAATACGTCGTCGCAGGAAGCATACTCCAGCAAACGGAGTTGCTACAAGATATATAATAATTGGTAAAAGCATGTTAATCTGTTCAGAGAAAAAAATAAAAGTATTAAAAATGTAAGCGATTGAACATTTAGCAAGATTGCCAATAATAAATCAATCCAAAATGTCTTGAAATATTATTTATAAAATGCATTATGAAAAAAAAAAAAGTTATAATCGCGAGATGTGTCCAGATGTGTCAAAATATATTTTTACATAATCTTATTTGTAAAAAGAAATTAAAAGATAGATTGCGTTAGATATATTAATCCGATAGTACAAAACTCGACAAAATTATAGATTTGCGAGGATATTCTCGTTAACGTTATTGCATTACATGCTAATTTAACTAAGTGTATTGACAATGGGAGACGTGACAATTCCAAATTACGTTGTTGGTATATTTTGTATGCACGCGAAAACAACACAAATGTACTATAATTTCATAACTACTTTAGCCAGAAATCTCTACATTTCTCCTCTCCACTTTTCCGAAGCGCGATTAATTTGGCCGTCGCTCTGGAAAAGCGAGCAGTCACAAGTTTATTTAGCTGAATACTTTAAATACAATGGCCTTTATTTAATTTGAAAGGCTTTTAGAGCTTTCACATTTTCCCCAACGACTTCTCTTAATTGATCGTCGATACACGAACGAATGGAATCTCGTATACGGGCACAAATCGATATACGACTTTTGCACCCTGTATTTCTATCAACTCGACGAAAAGTTTCCGACCGGCGATGGTGAAGTTTGACCTACATCCGCGGCGGACCGATACTTCCGAACATCATCGACACACACACATGTATCTATGAAGAACTCTGTTTCGAAATCAAAGAAAAGAAAATAAACTATAACGTGATCAAAATTTCGTTTTGCGATCCCGCCTTATAACGTTTCGGAGCGTCTGATCAATAAAAAAAGAAAGAGAGAAAGAATAGGAATAGGTAGTTGAAAACACTAAAAGAGTCGGGAAATGGAAAAGCGTGCGAACGACGAAGGATCGAAGAGTAGAAAAGGCAGGAGAGAGGAAAAGCGCTCGTCGGGAATCGATAAGAAATCACGGGGCGCGCGCGCTCTCGCCGGAATATTTCTGCATTTGCATGCAATTTTCGAGCTGTTCCGCGCGAACGGAGGAGAGGAATGGATTTACGATTCGATTAAACGCGTATGCCCCGCGATATTCCGGCTGGTTCCGCAAAACGATTCGACGATTGCCTCGCGAATGGCTCTCAAAAAACCATCGGGTGTGGTGTTTGCGCGCGGCGTGTAACGACAGAGCGACGGCAAAAAAATTAATTTGGCACGATATCACCTTCGATTATAACCGACACGAATCCCGTCAGACTGTCAGAGTAGATACATTATATTCTAAATTGTTAAATAATTCAATTTTTTCCAAATATTCGAGTCATGTGATTGACTTCTAAATGCAAATTACGATTTAAAATTTCGTACGACATCGAATTTTTAAATAAAAAGCGTATTGTTTGTAAGTACTAAATTAAATGAAAAATATTAAATTACCGGTAAATAAAAACTATCGTTAGCGAATGCTCGTTTTTTAACTGATAATAATTAACATATACAATCTCTTCATAGTTTATTTAAGCATGAAAACAAATGAGAATATATATAAGAACTCAATGTTAATAAATTAACGTTAAATTAAAATTCAACATCAGCAGTAATTTTGCATTAATGTGTGGGAATAAATCGCCAATAAATTTATTTAAGTTAGCTTTCGGTGCAAATTATTCTTTCGAACGTCAACGGGAATTTTCGGTGAATCGTACGAGAGTGGCCGAACGATAATATCGAAAATTTCTCTGACCATTAACACCATTCACAGCCGCGCGGATATTCACGCCTCTCGATTCCATCGAATTTTCCGCACTGTTGCCTGCTACAAATATTAAATGATCATTAAAAACGTTATGTGGAATGTAGAGGCGGTAATATCATTTCTCATCGTGGAAAGGTACTTGTAAATTTCATTAATTTAATTTTTATATTTATTTGAGAGAGAGAGAGAGAGAGAGAGAGATCGTTTATTCGTTGAATTTATGTAAAACGTCACTGCGAAGATCTATGTGGAACAATGTGTCGAAAGTCATCTCTGATGGAAAGTCAGTGCTGGTTCACATTAAGACATCAGATAATAGCGATCTTACTAAGACGAACACAGTTTTGAATAAAATGGCGAAAGATGAGTCTCAAGTAACTCTAAACGCGCACTACACGAACTCGAAACGCGTGCACTTTGCTACGCTAGCACGGGATAATTTTAAGACAACTGTACTTAACATTCCCTTCGCTCCTCTTTAGTACGAAACTGGGTCACGGTATGTAACACGATGTTTTTCGAGTAAACAACGGCGCAACGGTGAACAAGCGAACGATAAATTTTCCCCGTTCGTAAAACCAAAATAAAAAGAATAAAGAGGGAATATTATTCAAAGAGAAAAATTACTTTGAAAATGAACTTTGAAATAACGTCGAAATTTTTCTCCATTGCACACGAGCGATAGAGAGAATGTTTTAAAAAATAAGAGTGTAAGAGAAAGGAAAAGAGGTAGTAAAGTCTCTAAACTTTCATCGAGACATTTAAAACCTCGTTCACTGCGAGCTATAATCGATCGAGAGTTTACGGAAAAAAGTAGCGAGACACGAAACAAAGGCGCAGTTAAAAGAAAGAGATAGAGAAAACGAGAGAAGGCGGAAATTACATAAGGCCAGTGATACTGAAGAAGCACGACGGTTTGGTGAGACAGAGTAAGAATATATCTCTGTATATCTCGTGCCGCACGATAAACGTCGAGACGCACACCTTAACAAAGCGCGGCTGGAAAGAAGAATGAGAGGGATTGCAGGCGAAAGAGAATAAAAGGGGGAGAGGGTTGGCGGAGAGCAATTCAGCTTGCACGTGGGATCGATCCGCGAAACTTTCTGGCTCGGTAACGATCGCTCGCGCGCGTTTCCTCGGGTAAAGGTGGTGCTACTAGTTCCTCGGGATACAGAAAACGTTGCAGACACGGGAACGGAAACGGGAACCTGCAATGAGGGTGCGAGATGAAACGAGCAGAAATTGAAGGAGTCCTCGCCAACTTGACCGTACCGAAAAATTGGACAGCGCTTACGAGTTCCGGACGTGTGTGGATTACAAAAATATCTCTCGCTTTTCTCGCGCGCACGCATATATTCCACGCATATATTCGAAATACGCTCTCACGTTAAAAAATGCACGTACATACATGGGTTGCGTGAAGGTAATTCGCCAAAATTACGAACAA
The DNA here is from genome assembly GCF_030848805.1 of Temnothorax longispinosus. Classification (NCBI taxonomy): domain Eukaryota; kingdom Metazoa; phylum Arthropoda; class Insecta; order Hymenoptera; family Formicidae; genus Temnothorax; species Temnothorax longispinosus. The sequence goes on along the minus strand of NC_092365.1, from coordinate 16,847,037 downwards.
TTTCTGTTTATCGTCGTCATAATATAGATTATCGACTATTTAATTGTTTGAAGCACAGCTGTTATATATTTATGAAGAAACTGATATAATATTATTTTAAAAGAATATGAAAGAAATGAAAGTTGTTGCCTTTTCTTACTCATTAATTTTTTTTTATAAAGTAATAAATTATACTGTAAAAAAAGCAGCGTTTTAATTTTAAAGATAGTGCTAAATGCTATTTTTAATCCATATATTTGCACTCGTGTGATAAAAATATCAAAATTAATACAAATATAATATAAAAAAAATTTTCTTTTATATCAGATGATGCGATTGTGAGATAAAGGAAGGAAAATGACCGATTTTAAAGCAATTTAGATATTCCTCCGCTATATACGCTCTTCTACTCGAGTGCTAACGGAAGCGAGACGGGGTACCACCCTGGCGCGAATTGCAGACAGAGCGGGTGTCAAATGATCGGAAACCCTAATCAGGAGTCGCGCAATCAATTATCGTGCTGCGCACTGGCAAAGCGTTTAAGCGATCTCAGATTACTGCGCTCACTCTCTACGTCCAGAACGCCCGCAGAGAAATTGTGTTCGATTCAGCGATTCCTGGCTGCCAACCGAAAGCACTCAGCCCCTCCACCCCCCCCCCCTCGCTTGCTCTCCCGCTGTCTTGCACTGAGTTTACGCGATTGGTGCCTAGTCGAGTGTGATTTACAAGTGTAACTCGGCCCTTCCTTGATGGCCGGTGTACTGTATCTAATTCCGCGCTCAAAACGACTTTCGTCTTATCTTATAATAATATTTCCTGATTTGATTGTGATAAACGGCGCTATTTCCGGGCACATTTACATGTAAAATTTTAATTCGTAAATCTCGAGAGAAAGAGACCAGAAGAATTGCGTTTCATAGAAAAGTACAAACTTAAACAAAAATAATTTTTTTTCCAAAATTGCTTTTTCTTTTTTTCTATCTCTATTTCATTCCTAGCCACAAGAGTAGATCTTTACCCTCGTTCCTCGCTGGCCTTTTCCTTTTTCTTGATTACAAGTTCAGCTGCGCCGTTCGTTTCCGTGTCGTGTAATTCGGCTCCGTGACCGTCTTGCTCTTATTTTTCTTGCCCGACCTCTCTTTCTCTCTCTCATCCTCTCTCGTATGACAACTTCAGCACCGCGTCTCTTAACCCCTGTCGCCGTGCGCAACCCCTTTTTCGACTTATATACCTCGACCGGAGCGACATGAGCTCACCTACGTGGTCGCAGGAAAGCGGGATTATAAAACTTTCGTCGGAACGTAGCTAAAGTCGCCGGGGTGAATTTTAAAGTTCCGCTATATCGTGTCCACCTCCAATACCATGGCCCGCCGCGGGAGTACAACTTCGTAAATTCCTTTGTTACATTTTACATTCGAATTCGTAAAGAATATGACGTGAAAGGATATCCCCGGAATCTCTTGGAATAGCAAAAAATTCTTTCGTCTTTCCAAATTTTTTATAAATTTTAAATATTAATATAGGTATGAGATACCACCACCATCGCACGCAGGAAATATATGCAATGTTCGATTATATTAGCAGGTATAATATCAATACAACTCTGCATACATATATTTTTACGATTTACTATTGTCACCGTCGATATTCATTTTATCTTATCAGACTCTCACAAATTTACATGCAGCAATAAAGCATCGTATATGAAGTATCAACGTATATATTCTCGTGTAAAAGACCCTCACAGTTGAATCTACCAGATACAGCAAATCGTGCTAACGTCAGCTTTTACATTGAACGTAAGCACCTTAAATATTTATGAACACACACTTTCCACCATTTCCACGTATGATAAACTTATTCATGCATTATTCACGTACGTGGAAAGCCGCGAGTGACGCGGAAACAAATCTGTCCAAATCGAAACGCCGAGGATTTGCGGGCGCTAATCAAAGTGCAAAGAGTTAAATGCTCTTTTTACAGTAAGACACAAAAGATCGCGTGCCCAGCAAGCAAATAACGGCGATTTTATCGCGCGTTTTAACTTACGTGCCCCGTTATCGACCTGGCGCTGCCCTGTCCCCCAATTACGACGCCGACGACGACGACGACGACACAAAGAACAGGAGGGGGGAGGGCAAGAGGAGGAAAGGGACGCCTGCGAAACGTGCACCTATGTACGTGAGCGTAAACGACGAGGATTATCGAAGTTTCCTCGCTGCCGGGGAAAAGCTTAAGGCTTCTTCTCTCCAGGCTCCCTTTTCTCCCTTCCAATGGCAGCAAAAGACCTTCGAAGCACACGAGCGAACCGACGTTGCTACGTGGATTCATTATTCCCTTTAGATTCTCGCTGTTGCCGACATGGACGCGACCCTACGCACAAAGAACTTCGAAACGTGTACACACGAACATACGGCATACGGTATACACACGCAGGTGGTAGTCTGACGGACGGAGTTATAGTGAGATTGCGAGAAAGAAGACAAAGATTTACAGACTTAACTGGAATAATTGTAATGTCAATTATATGTGTATATAATTGGAATAAGTGCTACGTTGAAATATTTTTATAGAACATTTTATAACCGTCTTATACTAAATATTAAAGGATAAAATTTAAAATACCTTGAGTTAAATAATATTTGGTTATTTTTAACTATTATGTGTCAAAATTTATCATTTTAACACAAAACAGTATTATTTTAACTCCATTGGTATAATTAAATTATCATTGTTTTAATTAAACTAACGACATATTGGTAGCGACCTACAGGAATAGTTAAAAATGACTTAAATTGAGTATAGTTTGACACTACAAATTTAACAGTGTAATATCGAGTGATAACCATTATTTTAAATAATGGCATCATTAAAGTGCAATAATCATCGTCACTGAAGAATATTTATCTCGATAGATCCTATTAGTAATTTGCAACTACCGAACAAGACTTATTATTCGAGAAACAAAACGATTTCGGTCAGCGAATCGCGATAAAGAGACGTAGCTCGCAGAAATAGGAAAAATAACTCGCGTTCGTCGCAAAAAACGGTGACTCTTTTTCTCGCTTCCTCCAACGCCGTCTGTAACTAGCGGAAACCGCGGAAAGAAGCAGTCAAGCGTTCTTTCCCTATATACGAGAAATCTCTCGAGCTCGTCGAAGGTTACCGTATGCACGTACAAGCGGGATTTCGCAAATGCAAATACGACGCCCCTGGACAACAGCGAAAATAAGTATTCGCTTTATTCTTATATTCGCGAGCGAAACACGTGATCGGACTGTCCAGCGACTGGAAATGGATCGTGACTCACGAAGAGGATTCTCGTCTCCCGCATTTTTGCACAGCTTCCGATGTTTCTTTCCCCTCCACGTTCGCCTCCACGTTCTCTCTCCGCAATTCTCGCCCGCAATTTTCGCGCAGCCTATCGTAGATTGCGCCAGGAACGTACACTCCAAATCCCCCGCGACACATACACACGTACTTACGTGTATTCTTCCCCTCTCGTCTCGCGCGCGCACAAGAGGTAAGTAAAACTCCCACAAATCCCGCAAGTGGCGGCATATGAGAAAACGGAAAAGAAAATTGCGGATCGGAAACGGTAAGCACAAGCGCGGAAATAACATACGCCTGTCTGTAACAACGTACTTCCAAGTACTTCGGAATGGCGGTGGCGAGGAGGTAAAGCCGGATGTTATTGGTCGGTCGAAAAATACGCGAGTACCACCGATAGTTGTAGCGCACCCCTTCGAGATGGGGGAGGTTGTATCGGAGATGGCGTGGACCGCAGAGTCCGCAGATATATTGATAGCGGAAAGAAGAATCGGCGAAAGAGTCGATGGGTATAGGGGAGTGGGGTACAGTGCAGCTGAGCTCAAACGGTTTCAATGGCTGATGGGTTGGATAGGGTTGCTGACATTGCTTCCTTCGATCGCCGGAGGAAATGAAAGGAGGAAACACACGGATGACAATTTCTCAAAACAATAGGGGCTCCCTTTACATTGTACCTACATACGTATGAAAGGACAGTGAATCTATAATAAGTGTACAACTCGCGCAATCGACGTAGTACCTTCAGCAGTAGTACTCTTTTTAATATTAATTCCTCTTTTCATAAAATCAGAAGTCTATCGAAATATTTAATGTCCTCGTATTTAATATCCGATAAACGGTTCGCAATTATTATTTCCGCTTTATCGAATCTAAATTGAATATCTCAAATGATAAATCAAAGAAATGTATTACATCTAAATATTAGAATTTTTGGAATTATTTGTAATACGACATGTATAAGAAATTATATTTCAGTATCGAGTATTTTTTAATTAATGACATGTAACTAATTGGATTATGCTTTCTGAGATAATCTACATAACATTATTTTGTTTTATTTTGTTCAAGTAAATATAAAGTCAAACTATTAATAAATATGAATGGTTAATGAAAGATTAAAATAAAATTGGCGCGTTATAAAAATAAATACAATTAATCAGTAACACGTTTCTTATTAAATTAATTAGAATATGTTATGCAATTAGAATACTATGAAATATTTATTTTATTTATGCCATAATGCACATACACACAGAAAAATCTTCTTTTTGTATCAATTTATATAATACCTAATCTTGGAAAGGAAGATATATAGAAAGGTCCAATGTAACCTCAATTAATTTTTATTCCACATTCTCTCTCTTGCTCTCTCCTCCCCCCTCTCCTATCTTAAATATGAACAGCTTGAAAATAAAAGTTTATATCCTAAGAAAACAGCAAGAAACGCCAATTTTATTTATTATAATTTTATTTTTTTTCCTTAAACTTGCTTAAACAATATTATTATCTAATATGTATCATATCTTCACGGTTTTCAATTCTCGTATTCATATATAAAGTGCTTGATAAAAAGTGGAAGAAACGATTATTTTTATTAAATTTAGAAACTATCTTTTTATTCCGAAAATTACTCTATCATTATTACTTTTCATCGCGCTCATTCTATCAGTGAAATATTCTCTTGCATCATTTATTTATATTTGCCACTCTGTCCTACAAATTTTAGGCAAGTGGTTTATTCCATCATTAATATTTCATTCATGTAATAAGGCAGCAAAATTTACCAATAAATGACAAAACCGGTGAATAATCCACCGATAATGAACTCTATTTTATAAGCTTATGTATGCATCCTTACGCAAAATAAATCGATAAACGAGAATTTATTCCAAGATTAGATACATATATATTTTCATCAATCAATTAACCCATCCATTTTTTAAGGAATAGATCTATGAAACGAGATATTTATCTGTGGATATTTTTTTAGGCTTTTAACTTAATACAAATATCTATACATATATTTGATACAATTTTCACAGATCCATTACTTCTTAAATTGAAATGACTTGTCACTTACCGATACGATGCGCAACAGCGGAGTTAAAACTACGTTGCACCGATTACGTTGAACTATAAAATAAAAACAAATATAAACTATAGTAGCATTCAAGATAATCAGTATTTTAAAAATTAATTGTCGCGTGCACGTAAATAATTAACAGAGATTAAATCCGCGACATAATATGGTATAATATATAAAAAATAAACTTACCTCATGGTTGCTCCGCCGGTGCACGATGTCTCCCCGGACCTCCGCCTCCTCTCAGATTCCACCATTCCTCATTGTTTCTTGATGGCACTCAACATTCACTCGCGAAAACACATCTAATTACACTCACACACGTTCATCATAACGAGATTAAGATAGACTGTCCAGAGAAAGATAATTAAAATTTAATATTGCACACGCAACATGATCAAAAAGCATAAATCTTGCGAAATCGGCGAAATATATATATGGCTTACCGTTACTTTAATCACTCACAATTCGCGTATCATACGCTTTCGTAATCCAAAAGTAATTAGCAATTACGTTTATATAAGCAAACAATTTAAAGCGCGATACGAAATACATTGTAAGATTAAAAAACACTATCATCCGAAATAATTTTTATTTTTATCGACAATCGTTTCGACTCGAGCAAGAGAATCGCGCAAAATGCGTCGATGATTGACTTAATTGATACGTAGGAGAGTATCGTGCGAACGAATAATTGTTAATTGTATCAAAGGAATGCACTTTCTTTTAGAACTTGTCCCCAAAGATAAATATTCCAACCTAACCTAACCTAACCGCGCCACTGCCTGCCGGCTCGAGTCTCGCCGCGTACCAGCCGTTACGAAATATTTGAAATATTGCAAGCAAGTCGCAGATGTAAGAGTAATCGTGCGAGCAAACAATAGTTACATATACGTGAGATAATTACGTTTTGGCATTTCGTAGTACTTCTCGCGATGTTTCTAACAATGTTAGCTGCGGCATACTGAACGATTCAGAGTCGTTATCCTGTACTAATATCTCGTTACCAGTAGAAGAAAGATGACTGCATATGCGCAATAGCATGCTTGTATATCGCGAAAAACGAGCGCCGTGCGATAGTGAACTCGCGGCCGTCGCAAAATGTTTAACGTGCAAAAAAGTAAATCGCCAGAATAAACTACGCGTTCGTAAAGAACGGTCACGTTTAGCGTCTTGTAGTACTTGCCGCTATCGAAAGGTAACGATCAATATTACGGAGCTACTCACGCAGCGACATACCCGCGAGAGACTCGCCGAGCGAATGATAAGCACGACGCACCTACGCACTACGACGCGGCCGCGTGCGACCGTACGCCGAAACGAAAATCAGGCAGGAGCGCGGTAGTGGGAGTGGGGGCGTGCCGCGCGTCATCGTTACAAAATATTCAACGAAATATTTAATGGTGAAATATGTACGCCGAATATTCTTTCAATTATGCTTCTCGAATCAATTAGGATAACTTATTAATCTTATTATACAACACGTTTTCAGCTTTATTTCGTAAGCTCGAAAGCTATGATAACAATTCTTATAATTCTTCAATTAAGACTTTTATTTAAAAAGGAGTATTAAATGATTCCTTTATAACATTATCTCTTACGGACAAATAACCATTATTTGCCAGCGCAATTAATTATCATCCGCGATTTACTTGTAATATTTTAAATACTTCGGTTGTGGCTTGCCGCGTCGCGTCGCCGCGTCGTTGTGTTTCAAGGTCTCTTTGTTATTTACATTCGAGATTCGAGCCGGCAAGCAACTCGGGCAGGCAGGTTTTAGCATTGTTACCTCTCATGATCGTGACAAATAAAATGCTACCGTTTTCTCAATCTCAACTCATCGGCTGATATATATGTATATAGATATACGTTCTGTGTCTCGTAGTGCGTACACTTGACGCGGGACACTGCCGTGTCTCTTGATATATGACTAAAGATTATTCCACAATTAATAAACTATTCGTTCGCACGATTAATATCATTTTACGTATCAAGTCAATGATCGTTCGTTGAAGCAGATATTTTGCGCGATTCTGTTCAATCAAAACGATCGTCGACGAAAATCAAAATTCGTTTCATACTTTGAATGATAATATTTCTAAAGATTGCAATGCATTTCATACCGCGCTTTAAATTGTTCGCCGATATAAATGCAATTTGCTCACCACTTTCAGAATTACGGAAGAGAACGAGCAGCGGTTTAGAAATGGCAAGCCATCGATCGTTCAATGGTACGCATATTTTAAGAGATTTATGCTTTTCAAACGACGATTGTCCGAGCAGCATTAAATTTTAATTATCTCTTTTTGGACAATCTTAATCTCGTTATGATCAGCGCGCACGCGATCGTAATTAGATGTGTTTTCGCGAATAAGTTTTGAGTGCTATCAAGCAACAACGAAGAATAGAGAGGAATCTGAGAGGAGGCAAAGATCCCGAGGAAGCATTATGCGTCGGCGGAACAACCATGAAGTAAGTCTGTTATTTATTGTTATGTTATCGTGGAATTAATCACTGACCATTATTCACACGCACGACAATTATTTTTAAAATATAAATTACTTTGAGTGCTGCTATAATTTAAATTTTTTTATTTTGTAGTTTAACGTTATAGTCGATGCAACGTGATTAACTCCGTTGCTGTGTACATCGTGTCGATGAGTGACAAATTATTTTAATTTAAAAGGTAATGTATCTATGAAAATGCTATCAAATGTACAGAATATAAGTAGACATGTATCTCAAAATAACAAAAAATTATACTATATAATTTTATTGCCTTCAAAAAATGTGACTAAGATTAGGATATGTATGTACTTAACGTCTTGAAATATGTATAGCAAAAGATGATAAAAATTCTTACACAATTAGAATATATTCAGTAAAGTAATAAAAATATATAACACTAGAATAATTTACATAGTATATTCCGTAAAATAATTGACATAATAAAAAGCGCGTTTAATGATTATTGTATTCATTTTTATAACGCGCCAATTTTAATAACATCTAAATCTTTCACAATCTATTAATTAAGAATTTATTAATGATTTGACTTCATACTTATTTAAAACAAAATGGAATTATATTACGTCTAACAAATATTTCATCGTAAAATGAAAAATTTGTTATGTGTGTAAAGTTACCTTAGAGTTAATCAATTACATGTGTGTTAATTAAATTAAAAATCGATATCACTTGACCTGCAAAACTTGGTAACGAATGACAGTATACACGCGTGCACCAGTTATGGAACACAGAGCGAGAACTTTATGTGCGATACATTCGACTAATTTTAATCAATTATATATTTTGAAAGCTATGGTATTTTCGTGATAGAATTTCCGATTTTAAATAATCTCCGGAATATACTAAAATATTATATGACGACTATACAAGAGACAGTATATTTACGATATAACATGTGTCAAATGCCACTAATTTATAAATATCTAGAAACAATGCGTTCTATCAAAGAGCGAAAATACGTAAAAGATAGATAAGAAAGATCGTAAATAAAATGTGGAATAAAAAGGCGACGGGGACTAAAAGAAACGAATAAAAAAAGATCGCGGAAAGTAAGGGGCGCGGGGAGTCGTATATACTTTTTGGGTTAATCGTTGCTCAGCAAGCGCGAGACATCGGGTTGCTTCTCGCGCGTAGAAAGAAAAAAAAAGAAAAGAGGACCCTTTCCATCTTGCCTCCACGCTCGCTTCGTCATACTGTCTTATCCTGAGGGATTAATTTCTCGAGGTTTATGTACGTCGCTGCGGGAGGGATGGCATCAGGTAAATCCTTCGCCGCGGAACGTATTTCACGAAGAAAAATACGAGTAGGATGATTCGGACGGAGTCCTCAGCCTGTTCTTCCCTCCTCCCTCTCTTTCTTTCTCTCTCTCTCTCTCTCCTCCTCTTCCTCCCTCCCGTCATTTTAAATCGTTGTGCTTGCTCCGAGGTACGTATTCAGGAGAGATTACCTCTCGAGAGCACGAAAGAATATGCGGAGATAAAAATACGAACGCGACGGATAGCACGATAGAAATTTCCGATGCGCGGAATTATTTACTGAGAGAGCATATCCTGACGGAACTTGTATTCAGGAGACCGACCGGTAACATATTACGAGAGATTTCGCGGCGGGAACAATTTCGCGTTTGCTTATATACTTACTCGCGAAGGAGATATTCGCACTTCGCTTGTTAGTTACAAAGACGACATGAGTCGCGTTCCGAATGTTCACGGCGCGGCGTGAAAGCAAACTACATCCTCGGCAGGAAATTAAACTTGGGCGTACATGCCGGAAATATCGATTGTCAATTATAACTGAAGAGACAATCGTCCTAATCAAGATAACGAATACAATTGATCCAATATACACGTCCAAACAAATTTTTCCAATTTCTACTAAAATTGCAAATGTCTAAAATACATTTAAATAATATTGCAAATATATACGAAAAGCGTGTACATGAATGAGAATTAAATAATACATTACGTACTTTCTATCTAATCTCGAATACATAAATACAAAAAAAGAAACAAGAACCGCCGTTCGTGCGTTCTCGAAAATTCGATAAAAATGGCCACGGTTTTCGACCTCAATCAGTAACAGTCGCCGCGAGAAAGTCGAGAGTCAATGGACTGAATTTAAATCCGCGCTATATTCGACGCTACATCCGCGAAAAGTGAGAATAGGCGAGACAGGGAAAAAATAGAGGAAATACGCACGGAAGCGGTCGCGGGTCTCGTCCCTACGGTATCAACCGACGTCGATATTGAGTTATTCGCCCGTTGTAGATACTCCGTTTTCCGGGGACTCGAGTGGGTATCGGCGGCTCTTGGTACGTCCCTATCCACTGGCCAAATGAATATTAGTGGCACCCAGGAGACAGAATTAATAACAATCGCTCTACCGTGCGTCCCTCGTGCTGCGTGACCACAGACAAAACACACGTGAAGGCAACTGAAATTTATACCCGGTAGCCGATTTCGAGTGGCATCGCACGGAAACTCGCGAGAGTATACTGCATAGAAAAAACGTGGAAACAACCCGCACTTCTATTTACGGACAAAACGATCTATTCTTCAGGGATTATTTTTTCAAGTATGCAAAAGAAGACACCTACCGTAATTTTTTTAAATGTTCCTAAATAAGATTTTAATTCTTAAATTTCTAAATAGTGTAACTTTAAAGCCGTATGTTTGCGTATTACAAATGTTTCCTCATTTCCTGTCAAGGATGTAGTTTGTTTTCCTGCCATAAACATTCAAAACGCGCGATTCATGTCTCATCTTTGTAATTAACGTATAGAAAAAGAAAAGAATTTAGAGAAGCCAAGAGTAAAAGAGTCAGTTTTGGCTCTCTCTCTCTCTCAATGGCCATTCAACCAATAATAAAAAAAGCACTGAACTAAGCAATTCGCCGTCACAGTGATCTCAGCAAATTCGTTAGGCGAGACGTTTTATCTGTCGTATACGTCCGAAAAAAGGCTGCCGGTCTATAAACATCGGTCCCAGGAGATCATACTTCTAGGAAAGAGCGGCGTCATTAAAAGGAACAGGGAGCTGGATAAGAGAAGAGGGCTCGGTAGAAGGAGAACGGCGGAGTCATTGCTGCGCGGCTCCTTTTACGATTTGGGAGTTAATTTACACGCGGGATGTAAACTTCGCGGCGCAGACGAGTCCGAAATAGCGAAAAGCAGCCGAATAAAGCGTGAACAGATGCAACGAGGCGATGCCGCGACGGTTCGTAAAACTTTTATGTGGACAGTCTTTACTTTTTCGCTTTTCCTGCACGTCATGCCTCACCCTGTTGCGATCGACACGTCTCCACGATTTCTTCCGACTTTTTCAATTACTGACTGCTTCGGATATTACACGCCACTACACAGTCGTTTTTAAATTTAAAATAAAATAAAAAATTGCAAATTAGTATACGCGAAATGACAAACACATCTTTCTTATTAATCCTAAAGAGACCGAATCTTGGACAGGATGCACACGATTTTCCGCCCATCAATACAGACTTTGTTATTCGAAACTGTGTAATTATTAATTCCAAGAATTATGTGTTAATTCACTGATAAATTTTTTCCATCAAGCTTAATGAAAATTTTAGTTGAACGTGAATCAATTACAGAAAACAAATTAAATGTGAAAATTAATGTTAGTTGTAAAGATACTTTTATAAATAACGAGAGGACACGTAAAAAGGTGTATAAAGTGCAACATTAACATTATTATACAGAACGAACGGTCTTGAACAGGGCTTTATGTTACAACGGAGATTAAAGGCAAAGCTGCTTTTGTGGCGCGGAGAGCAAGGACAAATGATGCGGGAGTAATCACGGATCAGGACGGAGAAAATGAGAGTCGTTTGAAAAGGTTGTGCCCGGCATCTTCCGCTTTCGAATCCATCGCCAGTCATTATCGCTCTTCGGTGATCGATATTTCGATCCGTCCTACTTTTTCACGCGTGGCGACGTTGCTTTCATAGATTACCCACGTCATTACGCGAAAGCCTCCAAAGCACCGCTGGGTTGTATCTTTCGCGAACTGTTAAGCGACGTTGGCGCAGAAATCGAGGTTTGTCGCTTTCACTGACGTTTGCAAAAAAGAAATGCCAGAACGGTTCTTTTATATGCAAAAGATAGAAGTACCTATAATAGAAATATCCTTTATGTGGCTCACGTTAAACCGAAAAAAAACCAACCAATATTTTGTCACTAATTGCTTCGTTCGTGTATAAATTTTATTTCATACATTTACTTACGTATATTTAAAACATAAAGATAACATTTTGATTAGAAATTTATGATTAGAAACTATTGTTCTAATTGTAAGCATGTTATCTGTGTATATCTAGTCCTCGGATGACATTCTTTATTCTCGACATTTCAGATTATTTTTATTGAAGTTTTATTTTCATTAATATAAATTATTTCCATTAACACGGAACAAAAATAATCTCATTTATATATTAATGTACTCCATATATTCTTTTTATATACGCCGTCATTATTTATAAAAATATCTGTGTGGTAAAACGAGTAAAATTGGCTTTAATCTATATTTAATTCGCTTTCCATCGGTTGATAATACAGCAAAACTACTATAATAAATAAAACTACTTTGTTCGAATATGAGTAGCTATTGATCGAAAGATTAGTATCATACAGTTGTCTGAATTGTTGATAGCTTCCACGCGGAACATTAGTCCATCTAAACATAAGCGACGCGACGCCCAACAACAGGTTTATTAACGCGATCAATGAAGCGTGCCTAATTGACGGGCGAAACAACTACGAACAGCCGTTACGTTCAAAACTTTCAAGACTTTCACGTTCTGCCTCTCTTCCATGTAACTCATGCACACTCATGCTATCCTTATTGAATCACTCTCGGCCTCGATGTTTTCGCGTCTTCCTTTTGTGCTGAAACACTTTCACGGTCGCCGTTCAAAAGCGACGACATTGCTTATTCATAGTTCTCGCGTTTATTTAGAAGGCGGCAAATATTGCTGAAGATTTGGTATAAAAACACAAGCACCGATAAACAGGATAAAAATATACGTGTTAATCATAATGTCATTATTATAGGCTAATTTTGAGAATGAAAATTAATTGCAAGAGCTTCTTAAATCGATTAAAGATCGAAATATCTAACATGAGACAAGATTGATATTGATAAAAAAAAAAATATGAATCTTTAAACCGATCGGAACCGATAAGGTCTTCATACGTACGGAACGTATCAGTTATTTTACGAAATCAGTTAGACATCTGCGAGATAGGAAGGTAAGAGTGTTCCAACGAGAGATAAAATACAGTCGAGAAAGAGCAGTCAATCGTGTCGTAATGAAGGATAGCGCATAAAGAGGCGCTCGCGGTCCATCATTATTACAAGATGAAAGCGCCATGTCTCTCGATCGATCGACCTTTCGACGGTACACAACAATGGCTATTTAACCGTAGGTATGTATGCGTGCGTGTGCCTGTGCACTGCATCGCCGCGGAATAATAATCTTGCACAAGAGCAGAAAATAAGAGGCGCTTGTTTAGGGAGGGGCGACCCCGGCCGTGCATACATACATATATATCTCTACCCGTTTGCCCGTGGGAATGACGCAGAGATCTTTACAAAGCTATGTAACAGAATAATGGCGCGCGCATAGCGCATACGTACGTACGCGCGGGGTGAATCAGGCGCGGATTACAGTACGGAATGAAATTACTGGTACTAATGAATCCCGCGCGCCGCCCGCTCTGCACCGTCGCGAAATTAGTAGTCGTCCCCGACACGTTGGTGGCGTGAAATTTTAATACGCCGCGCTTTAAATCCGCGACACGCCATTCTCTCTGAATGCAATCGAATAGCCACACCGCCCATTTTACGTATTTTCGAGTCGTCTATAAACGACAGGGCTACGTTACACGTATATACTACCAGGTGCAGGTTAAAAATGGATCTGATTAACCGTTAAGCTAAAATATAAGTTTACTGGGAATATTTAATTGTAATTTACAAGCCTTTGAATACTTGGACAAACACATGTTTTTTTATCTATATAGACTATAAATTAATTAGTAAAATTTAAAACATATTTGAAAGAAATAAAAAAGAAATATGTCAAAAAGTCTCAAAGAGAGATCGTACACATACATTTCTAATTAAATATCATTTCAAGACTTTCCGTTTAAATTAATATCACTTAATATTTTTTCGTATAATTTCCAAATATTGTTCGCTACGTTAAGAAAAGTTTAACTATAAAATAAAAGAAATTATCATATTTTGAATTATTTATTATTTATATTTAAGGTATTTATATCAAAAGATACAAATATAACTTGTAAGATATGAAAAGATATATCACTTGTTCATCTTCAGACACGAATTTAAACAAAAATAATGGGCATTTATGTGTTTCGTGTCCTATTTTATTATTCCCGTCATTATTATACGCGCTTTTATTATTATAACCGGATTGCATTCCGTAATGATTTCCCTTGATTATCGCGACTGCACTCGCAATAACAATAATAACGATTTATTAAAATACGCGTCGTTAATTATTATCACGGATAATCGCGGAGGTAAACGCAACCGTCCGCTCGCCGTTAAACATTCATTCGTAGTGGAATTCTTAACATCGCAGATTTTCAACATCATCCTGCTGGAAACGTTAATTATATACCACGCTGCTAAAAAGCCCCGCAATTTCACGGGACACTCGCCGAAAGCGAGTTCTACCTTTGTCCAACTACAGATACAGCGACGAAAATTTAGTACGCCATTTTTCTCCGTAATCTATCAAAGCGTGAAAATTCCTGAAATGTATAAAAAAAAATATTCTAAATTATAAACGAACGTAAATTGATCTCCTCCATTCGCGATGACGTACGATGCTAATCCTCTCGCTGCCGAATGAAAAATGAATCACAATGTGTAACACAGGATAGGACGCAGACACGTGAAGATGAAAATAGGATTGTTCCGAGAGAGAGCCAAAAGAAGGTAACAGACAGAAGGTAGAAGAAGAGGGGACAGAAAAGGGGGATGGAAGGTAAAAAAATGGAATCAACGCGTATTTTGAAGCCGGCTTGATAGAGATCACGGTAAATCACGTCTAGGCCACGCAGAAACGGGGAATCGTGAGAGAACAAGCCATTCCATCAACGCCGAGTGAAATATAACGGCGCGAAGCACAAATTAAATATCCTCATAATGCTACGTTCGCGTGTTGGTGTATCTCGGCTCTCGCAGTGGCCGAGGCCTCCGCTGGCTGCAAGCCAAACTTCGTCGACCCGCCAGATTTGATGCCTAAAAAGGACCGTAAATTTATCTCATCGCGCGTCCGGCCCACATTTGGCCCCGCGTGCGCGAAATAAATAGAATTCTCAAGCTTTATGGCGGCCCGGCGAGAGCCTTATAAATCTTGTCGCTCGCGATGGTCCGCCATCGCTCGTATCGTTCTTTACGTTTCGGGTTATGACGCCCCGTGCGCAAGCTCGTTGCTGGGTAAAAGATATTTTAATACGTTATTCTTCTCGTTCCGCAAATTCGTCGCGTTACACGCCAGAAATATCGCACGTGATATAAAAAAAGAGATACAGCGAGGCGATCCGAATTAATTAAAACGCGATATAAAATAATCGAACGACTATATTTTAACCGTTTTAACATAACGAAAGAATATTTAATACGTAACGTTTCACTTCGGGAATAAAATTAAAGCCTGTAAATGAAGATTTAATAATGTATAACAATGCAGATTTTAATTTCTAACACGGAGATATCGTTATATAAAATAGTAAAATGTTTCTCGATGTTCATGGCATTCTATTCATCGTGCAGTATTAATAAGCGATATTATTCGCAGACTAATTGCGACTCATTAGACACACGCCATCGGTATTACGTCCCTGAGAAAGTTTCTGTTCGCACGAAAGTGAGTGCAGCAGTTTTATAGACGTTGTAGTGGTAGGTCATAGAACTGGTTCGATATCCTTGAGATACCATTAACATGTGAGTATCCATGTGCCGTGTAAAAGCGCGAAGATTATCGGTCATATTGTCATAGAGATGGTTCTATCTTCGTATTAAGTAAGGAAATGTTTATTCTCCCGATAACGTTATACGTTCACACGCGCGTCGAATGCGTTTCGCTCTCCTTCCTGAAGTCATTCAAAATGTGCCAGTTTAAAAAAAAAACGCAAAAAATTCATCTCTCGCCGAAACGAACCTGGAATCTGCGCGTATTAATAAATTGGCAACAAAAACCTGGATTTGCATGCGGCGCGAGCTTATTTCTATACACGTTAAAATGCAAATCGCGTTGCTCGTATTTCGGCGGCTATTACGCGAGATATTTCGGACGTCGAACTCGAGCGTCGAGATATAAATCCGAAATCGAGGCGGGTCCCTCTGTCAACAGCGTTTTTAATGATTTCGAATATTTCGAAAACTCGCCGAATGATCCCTGCGCGTGACGGGCGGGGGAGATATAGTACGAGCGCATATACATATATGACACGGCGAACGCGGCCGGTGCACATGCGGCATTGGCCGATCGCATTGGCAGTCGCGGCCTTTTTGATCGAGTTTACAATTACACGTCACCTGTCCCATACGGTGCATTACGGGCATCGTGACGATATTGTCCCCCGCGCCTGGTAGACCGTTAACACCGCGCTCGTGCGCGAGTTCGTTCATTAATAATAGAAGCATTATTAACAGCCGGGTGTACCGGAAATATTACCGATAATCATCCCGAAACCCGAATTTGCTTTACACACGTCACACACATTTAAGTATCAGTCATAATGCATATGCGATGATTTTTAGAGACCATGGAAAGCTGCTGCAAATCGGACTCGGACTCGGGAGAGAATAGATCTTCGTATTTAATGCAACAGCTAGCGTTTAAATATCTATATCGTGTATTCCGCACGTGGAAAGAAAGTATATTTACGCGGTAATATATGCGGCTGTGTCGTATTATAATTTTATTTCGCTAAAGCAATTTAGATCCAATTGTCTCAATTGGATTGTAGCCTTATGATTCGCCTTTCTAAATTATAACCCAATGTACAATAAAGTGTAAACGAAAAATATAATTGAAGTCATCTTAGGTACCAAGTAATATTAAAGCAACTATTCTCGATATGTTTCGTAAGTAAAAGAATGATTGATTTATATTACGCAATAATTTAACGCCCCATAAATCAATAACAAATTTCCAAAGATATGAAAGTTGCGTTACGCGTTACCCATGAATAGAGAAAAATTGCATTTATATTTGATGTATCGAAAGCAACATCTCGACAGTTTCGATTTACGGTAATCCGTTCGATCACGACAGCGCGTGATCCGTTGTTATTGGACGCGAATCGTTAATTACAATCGAGAGAGAAAAAAGGGGGGAAAATCGGAGGTCCTAATGGCAACTTTCGATTCGCCGGGGGATTAAGATAAAGGCGAAACAAGCGTGGGATAAAAGTTCTCGCCGCCCGCGCGCGCGACGTGGGCGCGGCTAAACAATTTCGCGAAACAAATTTTAATTGCAATTACTTCGCGTCCGTGTCGCCGTCAGAGCGTGAATCTGCCGCGTGACACACATCGCTTCCTGCGTGCGTGCGTGCGACTCGACGTCTGCTGTTTTGTGAACTAAACCGAAAATAAACAATTAAAAAAGAAAGATAACACTAATTTCGTATATGAGAATTTTATTCGTAATTTCATATATGTTGCGTGTGTGTCGTCGGATATACGCAACTTGATTGTAGATTGCACGGAAGATAATTTCTTCGACAATCGAGAGTGCAGAGAATCAAGATTAGAAAGGAAATCGATAATATCTTGTCGGACGATATTTGCATGTCGAATTTGCTCCTGGCATTTTGCAGACTAAATAGAAAATGTGTATCGAGCACGTACAAGACGTAATGTCGATGCCTGCAGAGTTATGCGAAATGTGACGTCGACTTTAAAATTTCCATCGCGCTTTCACGCTATGCTTTGAAGTCTTTTTACGTTGTATGAAACCTATATATATACATATACATATATTTTATATATATTTATATATATATATAATATATGTTAATATATTAATATATATATATATATAAATGTCCCGTCATATATATATATATATATATATATATATATATATATAAACGACGGGCACATTTTCGTATTGACACGCCACATTGCGCACCGCGGTAAAATAATTAAGCGTTAAATGTTGCCGCCACGTTTACTCGCCGATAATAACTGATTTTAACGTTGTACTACTACGGTCAGTATACGGGCATAACGTAGCGGTGCGTGAAACGGCATACGTTCACCGGCGTAACGATGAAAAGCCAGCAAGTTAATCTGGTTTTTATCCGCTATCGTGCACGTGGATACGCACATTACCGATAATACATTAATATCGCGTAATATTATTTATACTCTTTATTAATATTATTATACTCATTATTAATATTTAGTAAAGCGGATTTTAATTTAAAAATGACACAAGCGTACGGGAATATTACATGTTGGCGCATAATTCCATTAATATTATATAATATCATTTATGTATACGTTATTGTCGTCGTTCATTGAAACGAATTTCAATTTTAAAAAGACGACGAGCTACATTTTGTGCATGAATGCCGTACGTCACTCCGTTATACTGACGATCGTATTTGTGTACGAGCAACCGTCGTATGTTAACGATGGTATATATTCCGTTTTGTAACGGAACCTTCCATTGTAATTAAATTGGAACTGGTGAAAACGATAACTGACCTGAAATTACGGAACGTTTGCGTATGCATTTGCGTAGGTTCGCGGCAAATACGAACTCGCCAACGAACGCAATCATACTTGTAACGTTTCCTCCCGCTCTCGGGATTTGCACACGCGATATAGTTAGTATTCTGCGGTCAGGGTCCTTTATTCAAATCGCCTGCGCAGACCGGAAACTCGGGATCTAGCCGACAGCAGATTTTACAAATAGTTGACCTAATATCGTAAGGACATGAAAAATTTGCTGACCAGAAAGCGGCCGATAAGGTCTCTTACGTCACTCCAAATGTACCCCGTAAAAGAACTATCATAATTATTATCTTAATTATAGCTATGTCAATATTTTCAGGATAAAAGCATTATTAAACTGAGGAAAGTAGACGATACTGAAAGTGACTAAGAAATACAAATACAATGATAACTTATCTCGCGTCGTTAATTTTTACTAGATGTTAATGTTAGAGTTATCTCTCGTTTGAACGACTATGCGACAACTGTCTTATACACTTGAATAGCAATTGTTGAAAGAAAATGCTTTGTCGTAAAATATTCTGTTTAAATAAATTATATACGTTCTTTACGTCAATTATATATTTTCACAAAACTTTCACTCAAAACTTATAATTATTTTATAGGAAACCATAACAATAAAGTTAAAATAATAAGATTAGTTCCAATGACAAATGTTGAACACACAATTCGAATAGAAAAATAGTAATATCTATATTGACGTTGTATAAAAAATACCTGAGTAATCAGATATTAATTATGCACTTTGATCTCGCTAGGGGTGCTCTAATTAAAGAAACGCGATAGGATCGAGTCAAAGGGTTACGATATAAACGGAGGTTAGCTGTACTACCGACAGTAGCGAGGGAGCTTATTTTTGGAGCTTTGGACTCACGGACATGACAAATTTACACAGACGAGCCGGCACCTGTCACAGACGCGAAATATATCGATTTACGAATAGACCGCGAAGTTTTTCGGAGGTATAGACATCCAATTACCTCATGGAAGGAACAGGCGCGCGTGGCGGCCGGTTAATAAATATAGCATCCGATAAAATCCTAAATGCGCAGCGCGGTGTGCAATATTAATGTAATTTCTCGAGGACGCACACAACAATGCTGTATATTTATATGCTGCTGCTATGTTATGCTATATGCGCTATCGTTTATTTGTTAGACGCAAGATAAAGAAATTTATAGATTCGACAACAAAAGTGTAATGAGTGAACGTATGTTTACAAAACGATTTAAGATATCAGAAAGTCGTTTTAGCCTCTCCACGCATGTCGGCTTATATAAAAATCTAAAAGTATAAATTTTCAATCTAATATAATATATAATCTGAAAATAAGTTTATACGTGTGCGTACATGCGTGAAAGTATAAATATGTACCCGCGTGAAAAGTTAATCATGCATGGAGCGAAATATGATGCGAACACCGTCACCGCAAAATTAAAGTCTCCCGGAGAATGCCGAAAATTCTACAGTATAGGCATTAATTGCGAGTTAACAGCTCATAGCCCGATCGATACGCATAAAAATACGATACACAGGTGTGCACCACGTTATTAGAACCCACAATCTTACGTATGTCGAAATTAAATAACAACCGTAAGCGAGCTGTATTTTGAAAAATTTAAGTGTATATAAATGTACTTATTAATATATTTATATTAAAGCATATCATTATAATTATATTAATAAATAACTAAAATATTGTATTACAAGATAGGATAATTGTGACGAAAAACAGGAAATCTGTAAATCTCGCAAATAATATCGGAACCAACATTAACGTCTGCCGTTAGTGGTCAATGAACAAAAATATTTAACTACGACGGCTCGTGAAGTCAGTAACGTTATTAACCCCGGTATATATGCGCACGGCACGTGCACTCGGTGGAAACCACATGACGTAATAGCAAAACGTTGAGCAGAATTTGCACGCACATATTATATAGCAAACATGAGATTTCATCGAAATCCAACATTTCTCTGTGAATCATTCTATCCTTCAAAATATTTATAAAACGCTGCATAAAACCATGTGAATTTTGATTAACATTTAAATTGATTATGATAGAACTATTTTTAAAAAGAAATGTATGTATTTGTAATGTATGTATGTATGTATGTATTTATCTGTTTTTTTCCCCTACAATTTTTAATTTATTAGGCCAACTCATTGTTAAAAAATGCACTCAAATTGTCTCAAATTAAAAAGTGTATTCATACATATTAAGATTTAAAAAATTATATACGAGAATACAGGAAATTTATACTGTGCATGGTCTGTGCTAAATAATATACTAGAAAAATTGCGACAAAATTATTGCGCCTCAATATTTTATAGTTTAAAACGCGTACATTGTACGTGAAGTACATAAAAAATTATTGTGTTTACCGACAAGTGTCAATGAATTTTCTGTGGAGATATGGCGCGACATATGTGAGATATGATAATGCCAGCTTACATAACGCGAAGTAGCCGAAGAAGAAAGGGAATAAGAGACGATTGAAAATGAGGGATCGTGGCCGCGTGTCGGAAGAGCAACCGGCGAGATTGATGAGTTCGCAAGTGAAAGGGCCGAGACGCGCGGGAAAGCAGCGGTTGGATGCGCGAAGAATTCTTTTTCCGAGTTTTTCGCGAATAAAAAGCGAACGTGCGCGCCGCACGTCCGCACCGTTAAAAAACCAACCGGAGTAATTACACGCCGCGCTGCCATGGCCAGCTTGGACTGCGTCGATACTTCGATTTTCTGCCCGCGCGAGTTGGCGAGCTCGACGTTTTCGGTTAAGATTAGTGGAGAGAAAGAGAGCAAGAGAGAGAGAAGAAGAGCCAAGGACAAAACTTGAAATTACGGTTCACCCTCCGTTTGTGAAAATCTATGACACGCGTAATAGAATGACAAGAGCAACGGTTTTACGGCTGCGATTCGAGAAATAGTTGTTTGTTCCAAGTTTCAAGTAAGACTAGAAGCTTGAGAGAAGAATTGATTTCTCGCTGATATTGCATCGCACGACGTAATCTAACGTCTTAACGCGCTATCAATTTCCTTTCGCCAAACACACGTCTCAGAAATTATTTAAACAAGATTCACTTCTCTACTCGTGATTCACTTCTCACCCGCGTGATATATGTCCGCCCAGAAGACTGAATCAATATATCTAAAGATACGTGTAGAACACAAATTTCAGGCAAGAACGTAACGGAAAGATGATACATTACACGTCGCACGCGTTCAATCGGATTTCACGGCGTTCGGTTCGTTCGTGCGAAAGGCACGTCGCGTCGAGAGAACGAGAATGGCGGGCATTTTGCATGCAGTCGGTCGGTGGCGATATCAGAAATGCCCGCGCGTGCACGTGACGGCTCGCGGTGCGGCAATGTCACGCGATTTTCGTGGAAAAAAAAAGGGAAGGAAAAAACAGCCATCCATTTCCGGCCACGACACGCGGACTAATGGCACACGGCTTTTCATTACGACTATGCATCGTGCGTCGACTGCCGATAGAGCTTTCACCATCGCGTCGTATTTTATAGGACAAATATAAACAAATATCTCTAGCTATAAATAGCACGGAGGGAAAATATCAACGTAATAACTTACGGATCAGTTCCCTGCGTGAATGCCCAAAGATCAATTGATGGTATTATATCTCAAACGTATATCCGAACAACGATCGTCGAAGGTTCAATAATGTGTTCGATACCACGAGCAATTTACTATATAATCTATCGATTAATATCTGCGGGTAAAATTAAGTGTCTAACTATACTCTAAAAATTAACTATCGCTAGGAAAAATAGGCAAATCGAGCTCTCGCTCAGGGAGAAGTCAGATTAATAAAATTGATACCTCGCAGCTGGCTGCACTCCTTGGCAACGGGAATCTATTAGGCACAACATATTTGGCATCTCCGCGAGCTGCGAGGTCTCGTGGATCTTAATGCGATCGTAGTTAAAAACGACGATACAAGAGATATTGCGCGCCTGCGACGACATCGACGTCTTTTTACCCGCTCTTATTTATGGCATTAAAGCGACTTCGTTCAATAATTGCAGCATGCGCTCGGAGATAAGATAAAAAAAATACATCGCAAAAACGCGGTCTATATAAGTTATCGGCGATTCTTAATCGTGTCGGTCGAGCGGTTTGCGACGAAAATGACCTAAGATGAAATTATCGAGGCATATAATTGGCAATTATTTATCCAATATGTTAAGTATTTCTTTGATAAACTAATCAATCATAATTGCGGAATGTAACAGGAATATTATGAATGAAAAATTACGTGACCATTAGCCACCAAAAAAATGTAATGGGAGAGTGATGAAATACGTAAAATAAATTTCCTACATATTTGACGAAACTTTCTTATTTAAAAAAAAGGTATATACAGTATATGAATATATGAATATATGAGTATATACTTATCGTCATATTCAAGAATTATTAATAATACATTCAGGATATGTTCCTGAATTGAGATAAATAATTCGAAAATACTTTCGCGCAAGGATGACTCATGCGGCCTAAATTTCACCTCTTCTAAGCTAGCAGGACCAAATCGGCAGAATCAAACCGAACCTATCAGAATATTTAATACCCATTTTGTACTAATTTGTATCACTAATAATAATTTTGTATCCCGTGCCATTTCGGAGAAAATCGTGGCGGTGCTACCTTAGCATTAAGCTAGCAAGACCACAAGAAAAAAAAAGAAAAAAAATTAAATACAGAAATTTGAAAGACTGAATTTGTACTAATTTGTACCATACAAATAAATTTAATATATTCATCCCTTCTACTCAAAAAATAACTCACCGGCCGATGCGCAACAGCGGAGTTGTAATTCTGCGTTGATCTGTAACAAAAGAAATATTTTTATATTAAAGCTATACGTCCAAGATAATCGATAGTAAATAATTATCGAAGTAAATAATTATTGCCCGTTTTTAAAACGTCATTTTAACAAATATCTGATTTTAAAATGTAAGAAACAATCGCGGCCGCCGGCGCCGCAAGCGGCTGGATATTTCCGTGTTAACTAATTCGCATAATTAATCCGCGAAAAATTGTGCAAATAATACTGCGACCGTGCGAATAAGAGCTAACCGTGCTAGCTTAGAAGAGGTCTAAATTTCATTTATACCTACTAAACTCACGAATCTGAGTAATACAATGTACTTACATAAAAAAAAAAACATTTTAAAAAAGCAGAAGAAAGATACAATTTAATTTGATAACAGTAAGAATAAGATTAAGATTTATATGTGTTTATAAAGCTATAGAGCAGGATAGTAAGAGCTAGATCCCTTTCTATTCACATATCTTAATTTAAAAAAAAAAAGATAAGTTATCGAAAATAGTTAATATTTATAATTCGCATATACTTAATATTTGCATAATACGAACAAGGAAAAGTACGTAATTGTATGCAATGGAAGGAAGGAGTCGTTCGCGAACGTAAGCAGTTACCATTAAATTAATATAGACTTTTACTCATACGCATCCTAGTTTTTTATCGTATTTTCCTTGAACGATATAGCGTCAAAGTGCACGCGAGGCATTAACTTTTCGGTTTTTCTCCTCGTTACGCTCAAGGCAAAGCGTCGACAACAAGAGCGAGGGTATCGATTATCACACACGGCGATTATTCGATATTCGCGGCGAACATGTATATACGCCTCCTCTGAAACTCGTCTCCACGTGCGCGCTCGAAGACGCGTCCGCTATAGAATTTCGCTCGTTTTACCGGAATTTCGTTAGTCAAAAGCAACGTCAGCTGTGCGCGCATCGTCGTGTCGACAATCGACTCGTTAAAAGTCGCTTTATGACGCCTTACCCGAGAAAATGAGCTATCGATTGAATCTTAATATTTTAATATATCTTCAGCGACGCGCGTGTCATACTTACTTCACACTTTCATATAACATATACATATGCATTGAGTTTATGCAAATCTTGGCGTGACACGCGGCATATGCAGATGCGTTGATGCACGTTTGAAACGCTCGAATTCTTAGTAGCGGAAATTACAATCCTCGTTAAAATAGCATCGATACGTTGGATAAATCATACTTAAAACTAAAATATTTCAAATTGTTTCTTCCCCAAAAAACGTGCTCTATTTTCTTCATTAGAAAAATTGTATTCGAATACGAATCTTATATTCGATCATTTACTGATTAATATCATTTAATTATTAATAAAACAATTTATTCTATCCGGTCATCTCGAAGCGAAAGTAATTCTCGATACCAAGCGCAAATAGTGGAGTATTAAGAGAATATTTTACATCAAATTTTATTTCTCTAGATACTCGAAAACATTAACAATGAATTCTGCAACTTTCATAAATTTTGATCCAATTTTATTATTGTCATAAATTAAAAAACGCGCTTTTGATACGACGAAGGTAATAAATATTCGTCATGCAAAACATCCCGTGCAAACAGTGGTGCAAACAGTGGCGCAAAAACGAGCGCGCGGACGCGCTCTCGGTATCCGAGGATTAATTTCGCACAGAATGAGACGGGATCCCGGCGACCGGCGCGGCGCGGCGACCCCGCGCCGACGCCGGCGACGGCCAGGGGAGGGTGTAACAAAGGTTTTGGATACTCACGAAGCCAAACACGTCTCGCCGAAAACTGCGAAGGAGAAATCCCGCATTCCGAGCCGGGCGCGGGCGAGTTCAGTGGTCGGCGGCTTCTCTCGGCGAGCGTTACATAATTCTTCGGTTCCCGAGGCTGCGGCCGAAGAGCAAAAGCAATGGTGACTGGAGGGAGGTCGGCCTCGGTGATCGTTGCCAAAACACGGTCAAGCGTCGCGTCGTGAATCTCCGCGCGGGGAGTTTGCGATCTCGCGCGCGTCAAACGGCGACGGCGGCATCGAAAGCGAAAGGAACGCCGCGCCGGAGCGCTTCCCGGGGCCCTTTAAACGCTCCGAAAACCGGTACGCCGGCCGCCGGTGGGATCAGCCGACCGACCTCGTGGGATTTAAATGGCCGGAGGGGGCTCCGGGGCACCGTTACACGCGCGCGTCGTAGTGGGGGGGCACGCCCCGGGCGATTTAAAGGGCCGGCGGCGCCGCGTCAAAGTTCCACGCTCCGCACGGCACGAAGCGGTCACGTGCGCGCGCGCGCGCGCGAGCGATTCCACGAGCGGGATCGCCGACGAGAGATCGCGTTGTCGAACGAAAAACGACCGGTCGACCCGGAGGCGAACGGGCTCGCGGGTGCTACTGAACCACGTACCGTCACTCGGACACTCGTACGTGCGCGCGTGCACGCTCGCGAAACACCCGCGCAACGTCACGGCCGGAGAGTCCGTTGCGCGTCACGCGACGCAGTTATCGAAAAGGCGCGCTCCGATTCCGAGTTCGTTTCGACCGCACGTTTCGCGCACACACTCACCAGTCGTCACCACACACACGCGACGCGAGACATCCGAAAACGCGATCGGCGCGTATCTTTTCTTTCGTTTTCTCTATATCCTTCCTGTCCATGCACTCTCTTTCCTTCGGTCCAGCGATCGCCGTTTGAATTTTCACTCTCACCGCGTCGGCGTCGGCGTCGCCGCGAAGAACACTGGCGTTTCTCACTTGATCCTCGCCACGCTGTCACCCCTCCCGGCAACGATGTCAGTCCTCTCGCGAGTCGCGCGCCTTTCCCTCGTCGCTCGTCGCTCCTCGCGACGTAGTCCCACCTCCACCCGAGATTTGTTTATCAACCCGTCGCGGTCGACCGTTCCAGCGGACTCGGACTGGCCGGTCGCGCGTCGCGACCGTCGGCGCGCACGGCGCGACACGAGTTGCACGGGCCGCTGCTGCTGTCAGCGGACCGCTGATGCCGCATCGTCGTCGTATACGTCGTCTCGCCGAAACGAACGGCTGTCACTCGCGGGAAACCGTTTTACGCCGTACAACGAGAGAGCCGCGCGTAACGTCGCGGACACTCCGCGCACACGTCGTCGTCGATCGTCGTCGGCGTCGTCGACGGACACCACACGGCTGTCCGCGTATTGCCGTGCGTACTCGCGCGTGTACGAGACACGGACCACCGCGCACAGCATCCACGTTCCACCATGAGGTATATCTCCGCGATCACGGGCTCCTATGCGCGAAGTACCTAGACCGCACTATCGAGCGCGTTCGGGACGCGATAGCACGGGAGTCGTGCCGCCATCTTTCGGAAAGGCAGAAAGTCCCTATATGGGACGCCAGGGGGAAGAGAGAGGCAAAAGCGTAGACTCTCGTCAGGGGAAGCGGAAGCTTCTCGCGCGCAAAAATGTCGAAACTTTCTTTCAGCATCCATATATATGTTGATGTAGATTATACTTTTATTTAGATTTAATATTATATTACTATATATGCATATATTATGTCAATATTTATATTCAATATATATTAAATTATTTATTACATATATATGTATATATATATATATGTATATATATATATATGTCTCGAAATCTCGAAATATGTCTGACAAGTCTTTTTGCTAGCTTATACGTTCCACAATTTCAATTAAATGCGTTAATGAGGCAGAAAAGCTTTACGAGATAGAAGACGTGGAAATCCGAAATGGCTGCCTTCGCCTCAAATCGACCCGTTCGTCAACGAAAGTAACGGCCGTCGAAATCGCAACTCCGGGATGCTGCGCGCGTTTATGGATACTCACGAACGTTAGATATCGTTGCCGACAACGCAGCCGAGGCCGGGGCGATCGACGATTACCGCGGACAACCGCGGATTCTCACGGATTCCTGCGGATTCTACGAGCGGACGCGCGCGAACCGGCCGCTGACTGTGCGACTAGTGCGTGAATGCTGCCGCGAGATTCGAATTCATTCGCGACGCCGATTGGACGCTTCCCCGCGTCACGCCAACATGGCGAACGGGCGAATTACGCTTCGCTCCGATATCATGGGCGATCATATTATGGAACTTTTCTTACTTTTTAGAATGGATTCCGATCGGAATTCACAATAGAAATCATAGGAAATAACTGAATCATTCCGATCGAAATTTATTCCGAAAAGTTCTGTATTGCATAAAACGTGTTCAGATACATTTAATTTAAAGCGTCTCTACGCAAGCGTGCCTTTTGTTTCGCAATGTATATTCGCGATTCACCGAAAAGATGTCCAGGTGACATTTCTCAGATAGAACAGAAAGTCACAGTAAAGTTAAAATGACGTCAAAATGATGGTAAAATGATGATAAAATAATGACCAAAAATCATCGTTTTGCTGTCATTTTAACATCATTTCGACTTTATTGTGTGCTTGTTGTTCTATCTGGGTTATAATGATTGTTATCGTAACAAAATGCGAATATGCGAATTATGTCGTCGTCGATGCATCATACTTGCTATACGAGAACCTTTCTTTTATCGCTCTTTCATTATTGCTTTCAAACATACACGTATCGGCGTAGTTTGAATTCGAATAGCGGAATAATAATCTGCAAATTGATAAAACTTTAAGGCTGGTTCTACAATCAGTCGTATGTAGTAGTTAGATGTCGGAACGCAACCGATGGTCCAATGAGAGAATTTCTTTTTCGAAAACCAATTTTCCTCATTGGACCATCCGGCTAGGTTCCGACATACAACTGATTATTGTAGAACCGGCCTAATGGAGTTTTACGATTCTTGCGAGAAGATGTTAAAACACGCGCATGAAATATAATGTATTTATCCATTGATAAAGTAACATCCATTTGATTGATACTAGCTGCGTTTCGGTTGCTTTAAATTTTCGAGCCCTTGGATACTTCTAGAGGGTACCGATTCGCGTTAAGCAGGGCACAAACACTTTTCGTAGAACGTAATAGTAAGGTTTCGACCAATCGCGTTGCTCGATTCGGCCGTCTGTAACCGTAGACGTAAGAATCGAGCAACACGATTGGTCGAAACCTTACTGTTACGTTCTACGAAAAGTGTGTGTGCCCTGCTTTAATCTTTAATTATAGAAAATTAGATGCTGGAGTTATACTGGCAGAACCTAATTTTCGCGTACGTACCATTTTTTATTAGTTCTATAAAATTATAAATCCTTTTCCAGGATTAAAATACATATACACGCAAACGGAGAAGAGACAAGTCAACGTTGAAAAAAAAAAAAATTTCATACTTTTATAATTCTTTTCTTTCTCAACGTAAAGGTGATTCGTTTCTTCTCCATTTGCGTGTATATTTTAATCCTCGAAAATGATTTATAATTTTATATAACCAATAAAAAAAATAGCACGTACGTGAAAATTACATTTTGTCGGTAAAACAGACGATTCCAGCATCGCCGTACGCAGCTTTGCACATATGCAAACGACTTTTCGATGCTCCCCTCATGAAATTCGAACTAAAAACGCGTGGCTTTGCACATCTGTAAAGGGCCTTCTCTGCATGTAGGTACTTTATCGATTATCCAATAAGACAAAAATGGTTAAAAGGATTCAATTTACAAAGAAGAATTTTTTAAATAGTTTGTTATGATTCCTAAAACAGAAATTAATTAATTTATTTAAAAAATACTAATTAGAATGATTAACGAAAATTGTGCATTTCAGGGTTAAACAAACAGGAATGGACATTGCTTTAAATTAATTTAAATAAATAGAATGCTGGACACCGCGAAGTTCGCGAATGCAAACGAGCGCGCGCGCTCGCGCGTACGTGCGAGCGAAGTTCGCCGCGAAACGGCGAAACTGCGAGAGGCGACTCGGGCGACCGTGGCGCGCAACAGCGGAAGTGACGTCACGCGCGGCGCAATATGGCGGACGCAGGACAACGTAAACAGTACGGCGGTCACGGCAGCTCATATGTGGGTGAGTATTTTGTCTGATTTTTCATCGTTTCGCCCGGCACGACGAGGCGCCGCGTCACGCCGATCGCTCGCGTGCCGTCGCCGGGATCCCGAGCTCGTCGCGCGCGTCTCGGACGTGAACCAGCTGTGCGCGAGCTGACCCGCGCAACGTGCCGTGTCCCATGCCTCCTCGCCGCTTGACACTTCGCTCGTGCCGCTTCATCTCCCGATTCCCGGGATCTTCGTTGATATCCCTCGCGCGTCCGCGTGAAATTTCGATTTCCCGTCTAAGTGCGAGCGACGTGTAAATTCGCAAATCACGGTGACGAGAGACGAAACGAGAAAGGAGACGAGAGTGAGTGAGAGAGAAAAGAAAGAGAGAGAGAGACAGAGTGACGTCGCGCGAATTCCTTCGCGAAAGACGAAGCGCGCGTAGGCTGCGTGTTCGCGCCTCCGTGTGTGATTAAATGCCGGTATAACCTCGGGAGACGGCACCGAGATTGTAAGAATTGCATCGAGAACGCGAGCGATGCGGCAGCTCTCGCGCGGAGGTTATAACGCGCTCGCGTAACAAGAAGACGCGTAAACGAGAAAAACACGTCGGCGTCGCGTGGCAGCCAGACGACGCGAGCGCCTATAAATATCGCGCTTACGCGCGCGCCGAATCCACGTAACGAAGAAGAGATCCTGTCGAAAGAACGAGGATGACGACGCGATCCTCGGAGAGTACGTTCTCCTCGTAGGTGCCGCCCGCTCGCGGCGAAAGCGTGACAGCTCTCCGCTCCGCGGCCGCTGCGTATATCCGCGCGACCTTGCGTTTCGATTAGTCAGCAAGCTTGAGAATTGCACGAGCTCGTCTCGCGCGGCACGTCACGCGTCACCCCGTGGCACGATCGCAGTCAAGAGACTGCCCCGGCGACGACGCGACGCGACGCGTTAAACTCGGTAGGTTTCCGTCAAGTCTAACGCAGGTTGTTGCACAGCGTGGATGAGGTAACGCTGACGTAGGAACGCTCCAGCTATATATATAACGGTCGTTTCAATCATGCAACGTTTGTCGTGCAAGCGCGAATGGCATCGCGACGGTCGATCGCGATGGATCGGGTTTTTAATGTAAAGAGAACACAATGTAAAGTCAGAGCGGAACCAGAAAATCGAAAGAATCGAAACACATTGCTGTACTCTGTTAAATATTTAAGGACGTTTAAACGAATACCCCCCTTGAGTTAAATAATATTTTGTTTTTAACTACCATGTGTGTCGTTAAAATTTATTATTTTAACAAAACGGTATAATTATCTTAACTTTATTGGTTTAGTTAAATTAACGATTAATTGAGTACAAAAACAGCGACGACTATAGGAATGGTTAAAAATGACTCAAATTCAGTATAATTATGCACTACGAACTTTAACAGTGTACTCACATATTTCTCGTTTCCAGAGTTACATGTATGTTTTAACGAAAACACTGAATATTATATAGATATACATATACATTGTTCCAAGGTTAACAGGAAAGTTTTGTCTCTACCAGTTTTTCTTTTAAAAAAAGTGATTAGTCATTGCTAGAATCTGTTTTACAAGTTTATACTCCCAACTTGAAAAACATCCCGCGACCAATGACTCTGCTTCTTTTCGCAACGAGAACTTCGAAATTACGATTGTCTGCAATGAGTACTAATCTACGGTCGCGCGTTTCAATTAATCTGCAGTTACGTGATTGCGGATGAGATTGCGATTCTTCGAGAGTGTGTCGTAAAATCAATATAATTCAGTCACGTCACTCACATCGGCCGGTTATTCGCTACAGACGGACAGGAGATGTTACATTTCCAGATGACGCGTTATTCTATCACGGGGGTGGGGAAAAAAATATAGTACCGGAGTAAATATATAGAAAACAAAAGCAAAAGCGCGGGAAAGAGCGCGACGCGGATAATCGGGTTGCAGGGTATCCCGCTGGCGTCGACTGATTTGATTTCCGGAATTAAAAGAGTATCAAAGGACGGCAAACAACGCGCGCGAGAGGAAACGCGAGAATGTGGGCTCGTACGTTGTAAACGAAGTTGCTCTTTTTAGAATCGGCGTGTCGCTTTAATCCGGCGACGAGCCACGCGCGTGTACGCGCCCGCGTCTGTCCGTCTCTCGTTGCGAAATTAGCGAACGTGTTTTTTCGCGTCGATGCAGAGAAATCCGAGAAATGCACTCTTTCTCTCTCTATCTCTGTCTCTCTCGTAACGTCGTCCCACCGGCGATGCCTATCTCTCTCGCAGCAGGAAGTCGTAATATTATTTCTCGCATTAAATGAAATCCGCGCGACAATATGTTGAATGGAAAAAAAATGCGCCGGTACGCTCAAAGCGGCGCAACGCTCTAATAACACGCGCGCGCGCGCATATACACATGTATACCGCGAGCGAACGAGCGCATAGCTCGTTCCGGAATTGGAAATGAGAGTCGCATATTGGCGAATACGCCTATTCAGCCCGACGTGGCGCGTGTTTTATTGAATAGCATCGATAGCTGTGCTTTGCGCCGCGCGCGCGCGCGGTCATGTATGCACGTCCGATGGAAACGGGAGCCGAGTCGGGGCCCCCCCTCGCTTTCCCGATAGTTTACGACGATCCCCCGTCGCCGGGATGGGAAACAACGCCTCAACAATAAATTTCTGAGCCGCCCGCGATAAATTAGGGCGGAAGTCCGAGCGTTACACACCGGATTCGCGCGACGCGGAGCCCGAGACAATTCACCGAGTTAATTGAAGTTGATTCCTGCGGTACTTCGCCGTCCACCTGCGGGACGTGTCACCTTTCTCTTCTCGCGACCACGATGAGGCGTTCTTTCTCTATAGATCCGGCAAGACGTAGTTGGACTGCGATTAGCCTCGGACGAGGGAAAAGTTTCCGCGTGCTATACCTTGAACCTTGATTCCACTATCTATGACTTTCGAGCACAATCGTGTACGATCGTAATGGTTTTTTTTTCTTCTTCTTGATGACTTGTGTTTTTTCTTTAGAGTTTCTCTCACATCCGCTTGAAATTAGCACTGTATATCACTCTTCGATCGGTAACGCTATACGTTTCCGTGCTGCTGATTACCAATTATTCTTTTTGTAGGTAGCTGTGATATTCTAATTAGGAAAAACTGATACGCGATTGTGCGCGCTCGAGAACCGGAGAAAAAACCCAATTTTGAAAATAATGCGAGTATAGACGCGCGTATATCGTGTCAATTTGCGTCCTTGTTCAAGCCGTAATAACTCGAACTGTGATACAAAGTAAAGTTATACAAAGGATGTCAATTGGCTGATGAGAGGTCTGACGATCGAGCCAACGCGAATGCTCGTTCTCGGCGCGCGTCAATATATACGCGCGCATACATACTTAACATGTAAACTGCATATCTCCGCTCGAGTCGGATTCATCGAGCGCTCTCGCGTTTGTGCACTTCGCTAATTAGACTTGCATTATTCAGTCGGATGAATCGGAAACCAATCGGTCGTACGCCATTAATCGCGATCCAGCGATACCATGGCGAAAACGTGGATTCGAGAGAAAGAGGGAAAGCCCCTCTTTGCGAGGGGGTCGTCAATGTTTAACGGGGTTGACGGGTGTGTGCGCGGTTCCCCCATAAACAATTTTTATTAACCCTCTCCTAGTGTGAAGACGTTTTGTATTCAAAGTTCTGAATGGCACGGCATCGAGGTCGTAAAATGAAAGAGTTGTACCTCGTGTAATGCGTTTGTAGGTAGGCATAACCGACGCCGCAAATCTCGGAGCTCTAAAACGCGATCGCGAGAGCATTTTCGAGAGACACACAGCCGTATCTCTGCCGTTTTTTCTCATAACCCCGCGCGCAACGATGCAATCGAGTTAGTCGGGGCACGCGGTAAAAACGAGCGTAAGTGCAATTGCATATGACACGACGAGGCATATTGCTTTTATTTGTTTTATCGCACGACGCAAGAGACGCGTACGCGCCAACTTATCCCGGTGGTAACTTTGTAAAGTGTGGCCTTTAAAAGAGACAAGTTCAGGGATATTGATTCTATACTAGCTGCACCGTGCGTAAGTGACGCGAGTCAATTAGCTGGAAATTGCGATAAAACTTGTCGTACTACAATAGACTTGAATAGACCAATGTACCTTACATAATTAAACCTGAAACGCATTAAAAGAAATCGTTAAAAGATTATTTTTTCACATATAAATTGCATCGAAATAAACAACCCAATTATGAGAAATTATATTGTCGTAAATTGTTTTAATTATTAAATTTGTATCGATCGTTAAAAATTAATATTTACATTATAATCCGATGGAATTACGTTATAATTCATTTCGCATCGAATGTTATCGTGTCTTATCTCACTCAGCGTAACGCAGTCATGAAGATTTAAGAACCTGCCGGCTGCAACTTGCAAAATCGCGAGAGGGTAGAATCGTTCGGGCCGTTGCAGAGCTCATAACCAAACTGCATACGGTATTGCATAAACTTCGGGAGTCGCGGTTATGCTCGGCATATACGCCGAGATGGAAATATAAATAAACCTCGTGCCGGATAACATCGTGTGTGCGAGATTAACGATAACCGAGATGTCTGAAGGAGCCACAATAATCCTAACTCACATTCGTTTACACGAGGGGCGATTTCTTATTTCTCTCTCTCGTTCGCCGATCCCGTTCGCATTCGTTCGCTTTTTCTTCTCGCAATAAACCCTCATTTGTCGTAAAACATTTGCCTCCGCACGGTGTAAATGCTTTAGTGGGGGGATATACCTTCGTAAAATAAATATCTTAGGGAAAAGCACATCGTAATTTTCACGTGTAACGCCCATCGCGATCGTTAACCTCGCGCTTTACCACCCGTGCAAATCGGTTACCGATCTAAAATCCTCATAGTGACAGCCACTGACTTTGATTATGTTTGCTCGCCGATGTCACCTCGTAAATCGGCAGTGCGGTTTAACAATCGCGCAATCGCGAAAGCAGAAGAAATTTTATTGCAGAGCTTAAACCTTTCAAAAAAATGGCTTTATCTAAGCATCCACACGAACTCTATATCTTTCTTTCTAAGTGTATTATAATTCAAATAAATGATATTTTGGTATCGTCTTAGCATAATATCTTAAAAGCATTACTTAACCGTATACTTTTATAAAAATAAAGTGTCTAAAATTACTCCAAAATGTCGCGAAAGTTTCTATTTTTTTTTATATTTTTTTACACAAAATACATTTAATGTATAACATAAAATATTTGTATAAGATAATATTTAAGAGTAATAGTTGAGCACAATTTTAATCCAAGTCAACAAGTAGGTTGTACTCCCGTTCTTCGATAATTTCTATTTATTACATTTATGAAGCGCTACTTAAAAGTTTCCACGAAGATGCAGTGCCAATATTTGCGACGTATGGCGCGATCTTCTTCCCAGTTGGCGTTCGTAAATGCGAGAGTACGAAATTACTCGTGTCGTTCATTTCTAAATTAAACCTAAAGCTCGTTATTTCTTCTACAATCCGCGCAAGGATACTAGCCACGTCATACACCGTCACGAATTCATGCAAAAAGCGACACGTAAAGCAATTCAAAGGTCAAGAAAGTCCAAGGTGCATGCATGATACTCAGAAAATGATATTAACTAACGTTCGAGTTTAATTTTTATGTTGCATCACTGATTACAGATTTTTTGTCTTATTTAAAAACTAATTAATTATTCTTCGCCAGACAGTTTTTCAATGTTTTAATTCTAAGAAATTTCTCATCGGATAAATTCTAAATCGATTAAAGAATCTGTAGATAAATATATTAATACATAAGAAAAACTTGTACTTTGTACATTATTTTGTAGGTTTTTAATAATTTGTAACAGTTATCTTCTCTGCATAATCTACTTTTACATCTCGTTAAAATTTATTCGTGAAACACTGCAATTAGAAACGATATATCGTGTAAGTCGTTTTGCACACAGACTATGGAATATGGAATCTTGCCAAAAAGCTCATTCCTATGATCCCATTTAGATGGCACGAACGACAGATTGATTGAGACGTTCAAAATTATGCTTAATTATGAGAATTTTGATGTATTGATTATCAATTATTATTTGCCATATCTACTGTGACCTTATTTCAATATTAATAGAATACGAGCATTATAGCAAAATATTTCTCCGAAGGAAATACTGTTGTAGAATTATGACGACGTCAGCACGTGCTTCTTTTGTGATCGGTATCAATAATAATCTTATTGCCGCTGGCAGTGTTCAATTAAGTTTTTACGCTGCGCATGGAAGCCTAGTCTTTAAGTTTTGCGTTTGCTCGTTTTGCAGACGTTAATGCATAATTTTTATCAAATATTCTTTATGTTCTTGCTCTCTTGTACAGAGAATTTATTACTGTCTTAATTTTTATTAAGCGGATCAAGTATCTAATTTTTCATCACAGCAGTATTATTTAATAATACAGGGTACATATTGAAAAGACATTTTCTTTATATTGTACAAAATGCAAAAGATCAAACAAATTGCTTCAAGATATAATGACAGAATTCACTTTTTTCGTTTATTTTTTGCGGTAGATCTAAATAATTGTATATAATTGTACATAAAATAATCTAACACGTGATGTAATATTATTTCATGTTAATTTTTTCACAATTATGATCAATGTTCGATAATATCAAACACTTTAGAAACATAAAACATTATCCTTTGAGCGAATATAACGTCTGATCATGGCCATCATTTTATTCTTTTTTATCACTGATCACACTCGTTCTCTCTCTCTGAGATCACCAATCGCCTTTAAATCCACTCGTATCTATGTGTCGAGCGAAGCTGAACTCGACGGCATAAAGCAATATCTTAAGACGTTGATGACATCGTCATCGTATCCTGCATTTTTCATGCCGACTTCTAACCCCCCACTTTCAACATAAAAACGGAGCGAATGTATATTTCCATCGGCGTCACCTCAAAACTGTGCACTCATATCTTGGAAAGACTTTTTAAAATCGCGATTACAAAAATTTAGTATTCTTTAATAAGATCCGTACATTTATTTGGGACAATAAAAGATAAACTGTGGCGAAGTAAGGATATGGGATGTTAAAAATAATAACGCTGTAGGTATTCTGTGAAATACAGTTTTCTAAAATAATTAAAGAAATATTAGTCTTTAATAATAAATATATTATGGTTCTAAGTTATGATACGAGGGACCTTTTGTTTTTGTCATTGACAATAACAAAAAATTAAAAGTATACATTACATATAAATAATCTTCAAAGTATATCTTTCGAACGTATAACTTGAGGGTCATAACTTCTCCGAATGACGTGAGGCTGTAGTCTATTTATTTAAACTCCAGACCCACGCGTTAACTCGACGAAAATCCTGTCGGCGCCCATGTGCGTGTGCCCCACTACCGTTTCTACGATTGTGTCAGTCTGATTTCTTGTCGGTGTCGGCATCGCCACTCGTGGGATGCTGCCAACTAGCGAGGTTCGCCGTCACGCACGGCCTCAAGAGTGCCGACCATCAGGGACTGGGATATTTCTAGTCTGGCTCCTCTCGCGGACTTAGTATCCGAGTATCGTGTGTGCATAGTGCATCTACGCGTCGCGGCCGAGTGTTTCGCCCCGATATATATTTAATTCGCGTTCGTTTTAATTCTGACGAGCGTCGGGTGTCGTGTCGATTCGGTGACGAATGTGAGAGCCGGTGATATGGCCGAGAGAAAAGCCATAACGCCGAGACGGAAACGGCTCAACGACCCTTCTGGGTCAAGGCCGTCGGAAAGGTCGAATGTACCGAAGGAACCGGCGAGACCGCCGCGAACGAGGACGCAGCAGACCGTATATGTGACGCCGACTAACAATTCCGATTTCGGAAATGGCATGCAACGTAGCGTGTTTGTGGAAGCGCAGCAGAAGCCGAGTTAGTTTGTCAAATAATTTTTTAGAAACGCGATCGTCTCCTCTCTTCTCTCTTGTCGATTAATTCGGTATAGATAGTCCATGAGAAACTGTTTGATTCGATGTTCCCCAATTTTTCTTTTCCCTTATTTTTCGATATCTTATTTTTGAAATCACTTTTCATGTAAATAACTAATGAAATTGAAAAGTCTTATTAATAAAAACATTTAATAATAATAATAATAAAATAATAAAATGTTGATTATTTGAAATGTTAAAATTTTTACGAAATTTTTGGGGAACAGTGATTTCAAACTAGATTTACTTATACGATAGTTGCGTTGATCTTTCCTTTCGTATTTATAAATTTATTAAGAGCCTAGACAGGATAAAAGATCGATGAAAGATTATTACCGATTTCAAACCGACTTAAATAAGATTCATCTGTCTTTAATTACTTTTAATAGTTTAAAGCAGATTTTACGCGAAGCACGAGCATGATAGTGTTCAAAACAGTGACCTAAACGTATCAAAAATTTGCTTTCAGCCGAGAAGGCCCCGATGACGACCCTCGACGAGAACGTGAACCGTGTACCACGACAACAGCATAAGACAACCGAAAATATGGGTGAGTTGCTTTTCTAAGTTGGCTTAAGTATTTGTCCGACTGCTTTCTTCAAATCGTTTGTCCGTCCGTTTGTTTCTCCGCCTTTTCTCGTTCGTAAATCGCGTCGCTGATCATAGCCCCGTTGCCCCGTATCGCTGAAAGCCTCCTAAAAATGTAACGATTCCGTGTGAATTTCTAAGCGACGACCGACTTCTTAGGCGCACACGAGAGTCCCCCTTTTCGCGGATAAAATACTTTTCCTTGGTGTACGAGAGAAAACCAACAAAAAGGACTCGTCAAGTAGTCTCGCTGGATCAAATTTTTGCGACGGGTTCGCTACGGCCAGTAGCTTTCTCAGGCATCGCTCGAGTTCTATCTGCGATTCTTGCGAGAGATTTGCCCCGAGTTTACAACTTTTCAGGATCGTTCGCGGCAAAAGCCGTCTTGTTCTTTCGAATTCACGTGAGTCCGCGTAATATCTCGGTCGCATATATTTCAGAGGATTCGAAGAAAAGGATGCAGTGTGTGAAAGTTTGTTATTATATCACGGGAAATGTGAAATTTTCTTGAAAACCGTAAAATGCTTCTTCTAAACGCATGAACGATTAATGGGACACGAGTTTTTCGTTAAATTTAATCGTTTCTTCGTATCGTTGCCCGTGATAATTAAGATTCATTAATAATGACAGCTCCATTGAATTTATCTTAATATAATGTCATGTTATTTTTATATTTATATAATATTTACAAAAAATAAAATTAAACTAAATTAATCTGTAAAATAATCTGGATATTGTGTTCACAACATTATTCTTTTGTTGCTCTTGCCTCAGTTTTTTCTGACACTGTAATTAGTTGAATCTTGTGCATTCGCTCTTTTTTCGCCGTTTCTAAATGAGGAATTCATAGCGTTATGTAGTATAATAATATAATGATTCGTACAATTGTGAGATAAGGAGAGACATTGAGCTCGGACGGCAGTGTGTTACTATGTAAACGACGATGACGTGAAGATTCGTCGTGGAAGTAGAGAGACGTAGAGAGAAGAAGGAACCATAGTATAAGTGTGTGGCATTCGCACGAATATAACTTATAGCTGTTCGTTCGCAATATGTAATTGCTGAAGGTTATATCGATTAAAAAAACGATGTTTCATTGTGTAACACTGTACTGGTCTTGATCTCAACGTTACTCATAATTTAAAATATTCTATGCGTTCGATTTTATTAAGATATTACGTAATTGATACATGAATACCAACAGGAATATCAACCGCATACGTGTATTTCTGAAATCTTCGATAACTTTATAAATATTCAGGACGTTCCTGAAATAGTTTGGCAGCAATCCCAATACAAATGCGATCAAGAATTATTAAGAGAATTATAATTGGAAGCGATAGATACACTTACATTCACGCGCAAAAATTTAAAATTTTTTTAACAATGTCAAAAGAATATGCATATGAGAATTGCTTAAATTACATAACTATGTTTAGCATTTTTTACTATTTATATAACTTGCTCTTGAAGTCTTTGCAGCACTCTTGACTGGAAAATTATGCAAGACCGTCAATAAAAACATAATCATCGGATTATAAAACAAGTAGCAACGCGAGGAAAGATTGAAGATATCGCGCATAAACCGAGTACGATGTATTGCCTTTAGTATGACGAAGCATCATTGCATGCGATATTACTGAAAATATCGACTGTCGCATGACATGATATTATGATTCAATATATGTATATTGCTGATAATGAATTTACAGTTGAAATTGCAAATGTCTCAGAAAAATATAAATAGATTTACGCGAATTATATCTCTATGGCCGGTATATAATCGGTTCTTACATTTAAGACCGTCTTAAGTACAATCTTAAGATGTCATTAACCAATCACAGAGCCATATTAGCATCTTAAGATATTACTTAAGACGGTCTTGAAATAAGATCTGACTATGTATACCGGCCTATATTAATTACTCTCATTTATCATTTCAAACTTGTTGCTCGTTACCAATGAAAATTGTATTATGTTTTAAAATAGGTAGAAATAGGATATATAAATGATGTATTTCTATTGATTCTTGTTGATTATCAACATTATTTATTGCTGATTAAACTTTTAGTTTTTCGTGATATCTCTTGATATCACTAATGAAAAAAGTTATATGAAGATGTGATGAAGTCAGTTCCTTCGAGCGTAACGCGCTTTAATAATAGAGAATTATCATCATAAGAACCGTGAAATATTCTTTTATTTTTTAATGATGAACGTATACTATTTCGTATTATGTTTATTTCAATATACGTAAAAGAATTAAAAGTGTCAATAGTAATAGTAGAGTAATCGGGAAATAAATTTGCTTTACATAAATAGCAATTTAAAACACATTTTTTATACATTCTAAATATAAACATAAATAAACATAAATCTCTTCTTATTTATGACAAAAAATCGTAAGAAATGGAATATGTTGAAGCCTTCTGTACTAATTTTCCGGTATATCCTTTTGCTGTGTAATTATTACCGATCGTTTTCATGACACGAATAACGGTGTCTAGCAGTTAGCTTATTATTGCATGGTAGTAATTTTGAGAACAAGCATTTCTTGTTTCGCTTCATTTATATTACTTGAAAGTCTGGTATTCCGTATCATAACGGTACTCCTCATGTCATTTCTTTGAGTGGAGAAACTCAACTTTTTCTGCGGTTACCACGTTACCAGAAGACACCGCTATGAAGATAAATTTATCACACTTAAATTCAGAAAAACACTAACACGTTAATATTAAGATTTAAATCTTTATTTTATTATATGATGACACTATTTTGCCGCGATATAAAATATAGTTAAGACTGCAGCGAATAACTTCTATCCCAGATCTTCCAGATTATTTTATAAAAAGACTAACTATAAATAAGTACATAATTTTTTCTATATAATAACTTTCTATATATAACTGATAAAACATTTAACAATACAGTCTTATCTTCTGGCGATTCACATTTGATCTTTGATCAGTCTGTCGCTCACATCGGTGATTTAAATCGCCACTCGGTCTCAACTGATCCAAGACACCTGTCACAAGCCAACGTATTAAACGTAACTGGCAGCGGTTTTATTCTTGAACTATTTTCATGTGTGCAATAAATTTCACCGGAAACCTGTTTACGTACTCGACTGGTGGTCAAAATCTACACATGACTGTGTATAATTTCCTCGTCATATTCTTCATCGTGCTTTTTTGAGAAACAAAGTATCGATGGTACTGATATCATTTTGTAATTTGAGACAAAATTTGTTTTTCAGATGCTCCGTTAATATTGAAGATAAAATGATAAAATAGATAATTTTTTTATTCTTTTAATGACGTAATCTTTTTTATATCTGCATTATTATTATTATTATTAATTATTATCTGTTATTTGTATATAGATATTTTAATCCAGCTTTCTTTTGCAGATTATCTAGGAAAACTCGATCGGATAGAAAGACTCTCGCCGATGGATGCACAAATGCAAGACGCGGATGGTGGGCGGCCTGTGCAAGTGGTACTTGCCCATCCAGATCATACCTTCGAATTAGATGAAGCTGCATTGTCAGAAATTCTCCTACATGACGACGTGAAAGATAGAAATGTGGTTGTTGTATCTGTTGCGGGTGCCTTCAGGAAAGGCAAAAGTTTCCTTCTTGACTTTTTTCTTCGTTACATGAACAACAAAGTAGGTGATATTCACAGATTCGATAACTGGCGTTTTGTTACTTTAATCATCAGTATCTAAATTAAAAAAGAGCATACATAGATAATTAGATATTTATCAAATACTCGCTCATCATTGATCGACACAAAACCCGATTACTGAATGACTACCAATAATTTATCACATTAATCAACAGTACACGCTACACAACGATACTGATTCCTGGTTGGGTGCCGAGGACGAGCCACTAAGTGGTTTTTCATGGAGGGGAGGTTCCGAAAGGGATACCACGGGAATATTGATGTGGTCGAAGGTTTATCCTGCTACTTTGGCGAACGGTGAAGAGATCGCTGTGATTCTCATGGACACTCAAGGCGCTTTCGACAGTCAATCCACGGTGCGGGACTG
The DNA here is from genome assembly GCF_030848805.1 of Temnothorax longispinosus. Classification (NCBI taxonomy): domain Eukaryota; kingdom Metazoa; phylum Arthropoda; class Insecta; order Hymenoptera; family Formicidae; genus Temnothorax; species Temnothorax longispinosus. The sequence continues at coordinate 16,804,878 of NC_092365.1, read as the reverse complement.
CGCGACGGTGTTCGCATTGAGTACAATGCTGTCCTCCGTGCAAATATACAATCTGTCGCAAAATATTCAGGAGGATGATCTTCAGCACCTGCAGTTGTTCACCGAGTACGGTAGACTGGCGCTGGAAAGCTCCGACAGCACGCCTTTCCAAAGATTGCAATTTTTAGTCAGAGACTGGGTTTATCCGTACGAGGCCGATTACGGTGCAAACGGCGGAAAGAAATTACTCGACAAAAGACTGGAGATTTCCGACAGGCAGCATCCGGAATTGCAGAGCTTGCGAAAGCACATTAAGTCCTGCTTTTCGGACATATCGTGTTTTCTCATGCCTCATCCCGGTCTCGAGATCGCAACGAATCCGATATTCGACGGTAGATTATCCGAGATACAGGCAGAGTTTAAAAACCAGTTGAAAGTGCTCATACCGATGATACTGGCGCCGGAAAATCTGGTGACCAAGAAGATCAACGGCCAAGTCGTGAAAGCGAAAGATCTGTTGGAATATTTCAAGAGTTACATCAATCTTTACAAGGGAGATGAACTTCCCGAACCAAAAAGTATGCTTGTGGTACGTATAATTTTAGCGGTTTCTATAATTCACGGTTTTTATTTACAAGTCGATCTTTTGTTTCATTCAACCGGAACAAGCAATCATCTCAACCGCAGTAATCGTGTTTTACATTTACAGGCCACAGCAGAAGCTAACAATTTAACCGCTGTAGCAGAAGCTAAGGATTTATACCTTCAGATGATGGAGACCGTGTGCGGTGGATCAAAACCATTTTTAGCGACCGCTCACTTAGAATCCGAACATCAACACTGTATGAATTCAGCTCTTCGTCAATTCCAGAATAAACGAAAGATGGGCGGAGAAGAATTCAGTCAAATATATATGGAAAAATTGATTAAGGCAACTATGCATTTAATTAACTGCTGTTTTTTTTCTAATTGTTTGCAACTTTATTTATTTATTCTTTCTTAAATATTTATTTTATCATAAATTATTTTTCTTCTACAATATAGGACATGGATGACGCTTTCTTGCAATTTAAGGCGCACAATGAGAGCAAAAATATTTTTAAAGCAGCGCGAACGCCAGCAGTGTTCTTCGCAATTGCCGTTACTATGTACATTTTATCTGGAATATTTGGTCTTGTTGGTCTGTACACGTTAGCAAATATATGTAATCTTATTATGGGTATTGGCCTCCTCACGCTTGTCTTGTGGGCATATATAAGGTATGTTAATATTTTCATAAATGCATTTGTTACAATTTTCTATTATCCTACGATTAGGATTTCTGAATACCGTCTTTTGTTTGGATATTATTTAGGTATAGCGGAGAATTCAGAGAAATTGGAACACAAATAGATGACTTAGCCAGTACAATATGGGAAAATGTAAGTACAAGTATCTTTTTAGAAATTATCGAGAATTTTTTATTTTTCCTATATACCTGTTTTTGATTCTTATCGTATAACACCTCTCTGATAAGAATTATATTGTTCACAGTGTACTAATGAAAAACGATATTTGAGAAAGGTAGAGATTTTTTTATTCACTTATTAGTTTTATAAACGTGGAATGTACTCGTTTTCTAACATATATTCAACGTTAATTTTAATCTAAAATATAATTCATGAAAGAGAAGTTACGATTAATGGTATAAAATATTTATCAAATATTCAAATTTGCACTAAAATCACATAAAACATAAAAAGTTATGTCTGTTTTTACATGTCGCATACAAGCATCACGTGTCACAATATGTGTATATCTTGCATATTATTAACATAGTATAATGTTCATCTAACAATTAATATGTAGCATTTTTTTATTGCAACAGGTCTGGCTATGTGCTCATCTTTGTTATAAATTAACGTATACTTTAAGATACCTAATCCTGTTCATTATTGTAATTGCATTTGCAATACCTATATATCATTTTACTTATCGTCACCTTCGTGGACATGGCAATAATGGCTACGTTTACACCCTGAATTTAGGCCGCGACCTATACCTCAAATTCGACCTAAATTATTTAGGCCGGCTGCTCGGCCTGCTGTAAACACTTGATAGGCGACCGGATCTGGCTTCAGGTCAGGCCGCGTATTTTAGTGACCCGACCTGAAATAGGCCGTTATCATTTGCGATGTAAACGCGCGATTACGTCCTAAAAGCTTTATTTGCTTGTTTGGATTCGCTGCAATTCAGGGCGATCCCAAATACGATCCCGTCAATTTTTAGGTCTCTTTCGGTGTAAACGAATGATGACTGGACCTACTTCGGGTCACAATATAGGTCAGGCCGCGATCAGGTCGCTGGGTGTAAACGTAGCCTATCTGATCACACGCTTTTCTTCTTTTGTATAAATTTTAGTCTTTAATTATCTTCAATTCCGAATTGCTTTTCTCTTTAACTCTTTATGTTTCTTACACATCTATGTTTTGCACATTTTTTCTTACTAACCAGAGCCATTTCATAATGGAAGCATAACTATTAATATCACTCTCTTTTATTGTCTTTTTTTATTCCTGTCATAAGCTGAGAGCTAACAGGAGCAAATATCGAAAAGGTATGACATTCGGCTACATATACAATCATATATTTGATAACTTTCTATTAACACTGATTACACCTTTCTTTCCAAACATCTATATACATCTATATACGCTTGATCAAAAAACTCTATTTCTTCCGTGTAACTATTAATATTTCTTCCATGTTGACGCATTAAATTTCATAAAGTAAATGCTGCATCTTGTAGCTAAAAAATAATCTTGCAATTTGGAATATAGCATATACAATTATAGTGTCGCATATCATAAAACAGTGCGGTACTGATGGAAAGAATTATCTTTACTTTTGTTCAGTTCATGAAGCCCGTCTACCAACAATTTGTGGAGAAGTCCGTGTCTGTAGCAGTGGCTCAGGCTGCTGAAATAGCGGTAACGAATTCAACATTGAACGCCACTGTCACTGCCAATGGCAAGCCTAAATTATTATAATATTCATTCCCATAATATCCCGATTGTTCAAACAAATCGAAATATTGCATCCTTATGTGTTAATATTAAGTGGCATAACTAAATTTTACAATATCGTTATATTTTGACGTACCGCCATGAATAGTTTTCTCTTTGTTTAAAACTGGATTAAACATTATGGCTTGGAAGCACTAATTTGAAAATGACTGTGAATGTATATACGATGTATTCTAATTATAAATCAGCGTTAGATTGATGGCAACCGTGATTACTAGTATTGCCTAGTATATCCTTGGTATGAATGTTGTAAAAATAAAATCTTGTACTGGTGAAAAATATTATTATTGTAGCTTGACCTGAAAGTTTTATCATAGGGATGTTAATATATTTAAAGTTATTACAAATTATTAAAAGGTAGAAAAATGCATTTGTGAAATTATTAAGAAACGTTAGGAAATTAAGTCCTTATGTAACAGCTCTTTTTGTTCATTTCCATTAAATATATGAAGCTTTTTTGTTGTATCTATTACATTCAAAATGCATTTTGCAATAAATTTTTTTGTTTTAATAAGAAAGATTTTGTTTTGCATAGATTATGTCTCAAGATTATGTTCTTGTTATTTTACGTCTTATTTATATGCTTGGACTAACGAAGTTCAGATTTTATTTGTGCCAGAAATGTGCTACATGAGTTGTACTGGACTACTGTTTAATAAAAAAAGAAAAAAGAATGTAGGTATATATCGCACGATGTTATTCACATTCTACATGGTTTGAAAAGAAAAAGTGATAAAAATACTTAGAAACTTATTTAACTAACTCCGATATAGATATTCACACGCCATATTGCTGTAGTGTATGACTTTATTAAATGCAATATCTCGAAATTGCCCAATTATATTGGTTTACTTAAGAGTAATATAAGTCTTATTGCCAACACGTTGTTAATAGTAATCAAATTTGTGTCGTAAGTGTGCTGGACTCCATATCCTATATTGCTCATTGAATGAAACTGGCAAATATTACTGCTTGAAATTTATGAAGTTTGTAATGTTACGTTTATCTAAAAGCGATGTACATATATAAAAAAAAAAACTTAGCTTTTTGTTTCCATGAATTTTGTTCAATGAGTAATTTTGGTAATATAATTTGACGTATGCGTGTGTTGAAACTCTACCAAGTCTTGCCAAGCGATTGTTAATATACTTTTGTAGCCGATCTACAACGTATACCTTAATAGAGAAATGAATTTATTTATACTTGCATAGATTTCTAATTTTTAAACACGCAATTTATTAACGAATTATAACATTGGACTTGCAAAGTTTTATCGACAGATAACAATTATTACAGTTTATTAAATATAACATACATTATCGTTCTGAAAAAAATATATAGCATATTATGTCAAAATATACTTTCTCTAACATAATAAAAATTAGAAGCGTACTTGGTGGTGGTTTTAATAACACTAATTCATTTATGTATCGATATTTTGAATTATTTACTACTTGAAGACGTACGTAAAAAAACAAGTTCACATTTATACCCCAAAAAATAATTGCTGCTTTGTAACATGATAGGTTCAAAATTTAAAGTGCATTATTTTTTGTAATTGTATCTTTTTGTATCTCTATTAACTGATATAAATACTACAGGCAGCTTAAATATTCTTGATTAATGTATTTGTTTTATTAGTTGAAATGCAGTACAAGAGGAAATAATGAGTTTTGTATTATTAATATATAGCCGTATTCGTCATCTTATTGTATTTTATACAGAATGAATGTATGTAGGAGAATAGAATTAAGCGAAAATGTATGGTTATGGAGGTGCCATTAAAATTTAATTTCGGGTTACCAAGATTTTGTGTGTGTGTCCCGTTGCTAAATTTTATTTACTAATTTTATAGAATTCCTCAAATTTCATTTTTAATTTCATAGATTATAAGTAAATCAGCATATGACTACGTATTAACCCAAGTTAGTCATCACAATATCAAACTAGGGATAATATGTATATACATGATATCAATTGACTATTAAACCATGATTTTTTTCATATTAGAGCAGTTATATTGTTATGCAATTTTATAAAATAATTAAGAACTGGATATAAATATATGACGGTTAAACGAACAGATTGTTCAAGTCATTTGCTGATACCGATATTTGTATGAAAGGAGAACATGTAATATCTCATATATTTTACACAATTGTGATGTAATTAAAAATATACAAACATGACACTATTGAATAATTTGTAGTCGCGGCTATTGACAAAGTTACCTGGATTAAAAATTTTGTATCATAAAAGGAAAACTTGTGTAGGATGCATTATGTATATTTACTGCACATAATTCTATCTTTCAGCTATCTATTTTATACTAATAAATATTGTAATAAAAAGTTTCACTTATTGTAATAAAAAGATTACGAAATAAATAATATATATATCTACTTCTATAACTACACGCAGCACAACTTTTTTAATTTTAATGCTATTACTTCGTTTAGGACACAAACACATTATATAATGATAATTACATGTGACGGTAGTGCGCTGATAAAAATAATTAAGATAAATAAGAATAGATTATTACGTATAAAAATAAAAATCTTATTTTTCTATTTATAAAATAAATATACTTTATTTCTCGAAAAATTAAATTTATATACAAAATACTTAAAATTTATTATTAAGTCTTAAACATTCTTTTCATCATGTCTTTATTTCTCTGAACTGATTCTTGTAACCTGGTGTTATAGACATCGAACTGTTCTTTCGCCGAGTGATTACTAGATTCTAAGGTAAGTACCGCTTTTAGATCTGTTATAGCTTTTTCGTTATCTCCCATACTGCCATACGCCACTCCTCTTCTATATAAAGCCTTAACATTAATTCCATCCTTATCCAACACCTTGGTACACAACGTAACGACATGCTGAAAGTTCTTTCGCTTCAGTTGACATATAGCCATATTGTTGTACAACGCAAGTCTTAAATCGTTAATATTGTACTCCAATTGCTTGTCTAATTCCAAGTCCGCTATCGGCTCCAACGTTATCAGAAGCTTGCAAGCCCTGCTGAACTTGTGGAACGCATCTACGATTCGGGAGTCCTTGAACAATTCGGCACCTCTCTCTTTGTATCTCAAAGCCACTTCGTACTTTTCCTCCGCGCTCCATTCCCAAACTGGTTTGTGACGTTTACACTGAGTCAATGTGATCTCGAACTTAACTATTGTGGATTCATTGCTAACTATAGATTCATCTGAGCGTTTTGGAGACAGGACAATGGTAACGAGACTTCTCTCACTGACATTCATCATGCAAATCGCTCTCTCAACATTTTCGTCAATTTCTGAGCTGGCCTCTCCTACAGTCACAGTCTTCTCGGGCTCGCCATCAAGAATAGCGCTATGATACTTCTCTCTCAAATCCGCTTCTGATGTTCCAGTAACATTTATCTTATCCACAATAACAGTACATGTGGAGCATTCCGTTGGCTTCTTGGTAAACACACCTGGCTTTAACACTTCCTTCTTGACGCTTTTGTCCGCCGATTCCCACAATTGCGGCACCATGATGACAAATCGACGATCAATTCTGCAAAACAATATTATTAATCAGCGATTGAAGACGTTAACATTGTATTAATGTGGTGTTAGTTTAACGTACAAACTGTTCAACCTCCTTGTTTCAATACATGTTCCTTAAATCCATTTATTGAAATAACTAGAGAGGAACCTGTGAGCTGCAGGTCCAACATGTCAACATTTTAGATGAAACGATGAAAACCATCCTTGGCATCCTTGACATCTTGACATGTCTACTGGCGCCTCTGTGCACAAAACGTAAACGTTGAACTACATAGCCACGCCTGTTTTCAACAGGTAACACACCATATGTTCACCTGTAACTTTGTTTTTCTCGTCTTTACCGTCATTATTCAAAAATATTTTGAATATTTTTGTCATGGAATTCTTTTCAAGAAAAGATATGCTTTGCATTAATGAACAATGATAAATGATAAACTGTGCTGGCATATTGGGACAGTTTTTTTTTCTTTTTTCTTTTTTTCCCTCCCTTTAGATCAATAAAAATGCGAATTTTTTTACTTTTCGAGAACCAACTTGAAAAGCAGGACGATTCTAGAGTTATATCCTTTCTTCTCATTTAGCAAGAAGTAGTAGTAATAAATTAATTTGTATAAATAGCTTTTTCAATCAAAGTAAAAATTTTGTTTAAATAACGTTAAATTTAATACGCGATAGATTAGTTTAAAACAGATATTTCTTAATTAATTTACAAAAACAATGTACTAAATCTTACATCGATAAGATTCCTCACATAAATCTCAAATCGTGCGAAGAATGACTATGCGACATCTCATGTTATTTTATACTTCAATAAAACATTTGAATATTTTATGAAGGAAAATAATTTCAAGAACGTGTTTAAATTTCATATTTTATTTAAAAACAAATTACAACTGGCAACTGTATATTTCTATCGTACATATATTTATGCAACATTTAGTTTTGTCCACTTTTCACCAACTTTCCACAACCACTTTGCTAGGTCATCGTCCTTGGCCTCTTCTGTTAATTCCTTGATTTCACTATTGCTGTAGCAAATATAACAATGATATCGATATTACATTCGCGACGTTTATCGTTTGTTCAATTTTCGATGGTATACTTACGCGAGATAACATCCGGAAACATTTGTAAGACTAGGATCTAATGCTGCATGCAAAACGGTTTGAGCTGCTTGTAAAGGTGCTTTAATAAATGGCCAAGCGAATGGGTAAAGAAGAAATCGGGTAAAGAAGTTGGTATATACAAACATATGCCGCGTTATATTTGTATCAACTATACCAGGATGGACAGCATTCACGGTAACATCAGTTCCTGAAAAAGTAAGTGGAAAGTAGAGCATAACGGTCATCGCGAAACGAGGAAAATTATGTAATTTATGCTAAATCACCTTTTAATCTGTTCGCCAATTCACGAGTAAAAAGCATCATAGCTAATTTACTTTGCGCGTACGCTCCACCAGCGTCATAATCATTCTCCCAATTTAAATCCTTCACATTTATTTCGGCAGCACGATAGGCAACGCTCGCCAAATTCACAATTCTGGATGGCGCGGATGCTTGCAAGACGTCCAGGAGCAAGTTTGTGAGCAAGAAGGGCCCCATGTAATTCACCCCAAGTTGCATCTCGATACCATCCTTAGTGTGACTCTTTGGACATCTCATTACGCCGGCGTTATTAATAAGTATATGAAGTTTACCATATTCTGTAAACAACGTAAACAGGATAGACACTTGTCAGTTAAGTAAAGTGAAAAAAAAAATCAGAATAGCTGCGTGCTAAACGTCAATCACCTTTCTTAAATTGTGTGACAAATTTCCTAATACTTTCTTGCGACGCTAAGTCACACTTTCTACAATAAACGTACTTATTCTTCGTATCGAGTACGATACTTCGGCGTTCCTGTAAGCGAGAATAGAACCACATTGCAGCGATTTAAAATAATAAGTGACACGAGAGAGAAGCTGGTCGCTCGACTTAAGTGTAATATCCTTACGGTATAACGTTATCCAATTGATTTTATACTTTATTTATAAATTGAGTAGATACTAACAACGATATACAAGTACCGTTTCACATTTTTCCATGTCCCTGCATGCCATGATAACTTTTGCTTTACGTTTGGCCAACTCTGTAGTTACTGCCTTTCCGATACCAGAATTGGCTCCTGTCACAATGACTACTTTATCCTCTAGATTCTCCTTTCCTTCATATTTTGGGCCTCCCATGTAATCCCTACAAATTCAGCGTAATTTACTTTTACTATTTCACATAACTTTTTTCCATGTAACACATACATTACTTAATAAGTCATAAAAAAGCAACAAAAGGTTTAAGACACTGTCTCAGTGAGCATTGAAATTATTTTGGCTTGGTAAACGGTTTTACTTATATCTTTACAACAAAATAGGCATGCATTCGTGGATTGAAAGCTTTAAAAGAAAGACAAAAGCGAGGATGAAGGAAATAATTGATCAGCTTAATTGTGCAGGATTTTGAGGAAGACTTTTGAGCAACGCATACTTTGTCAAAAGCGCCGCGCCGATGGTAGTTGCCGCCAAGGAAGTGTAAACAACCGGTTTCGAAGTTATCCAGCGCATTTTCACCGATCAATTCATAGACGAAGCTTCACAGGAATGATTCAGACTCGGCTCGAGAGAACATAACCATAAACTCTCAGCATGTGCGTACGGCACCGGGCACATGAGACATGAGGCACATGGGCACATCACATGTTCAGGTTCAGACCACACGAACCATAACACGGACACGAACCATATTCATGTGTTTTTTATATAAGAGATAAGAAGATAAATATGATTTATATTTACCTATAGGGGTGTGGAGTGCAAACTTGAAAAATAATATTGAGTTGTTGGAAATGAGACAAGTCTATTCTTAATAATACATTCACATTACTTATTTACATATGTAATTAATAGACATCAACATAAATAAAACTATATGTAAATGTATGTACCATTTTTTTTCCTAAATTCACGATATATTCAGATAGTATTTGTCATAGATAATCACAGTCTTACAAGTGTAGAAAAGTTTCTAATTGCGATATTATCAATGTGAATCATCTTCAGTAACTTAAATTGTATTTCGCATCACTATAAACGCACGTTAACTAAAATCTACCTAATTTAGAATACATATATTCATTATAATGAGTACTCACATGTATTACATGTGTATTGTAATACAAGTGTAAGTCAAACAAATGCAATTGTAATTGAAATGTAAAGAGTTGGAGAGCAGGTATAATCCCCATTATTACAAGAAATCAATGCCTCCTTGATTTAGATCTAAGTGCATCATTCCTTTGACACATCAACCTTTTTCACCAAAGTAGCAATTATCAAAAGAATATCTTGCCATTCATTTCAATTACAGAGATGTTCTATGATAACAAGTGTATAAGTTGTCTAATTCAAATCAAATATTTTACAAAATGGATATAAACACATCGATCATCTCTTATAGTTTTCAGCACTCAATAATGACCCATTCTCTATTTTTTTGTCTTTATATTTGCAATATCGGGCGTACTCAATATTTTACCATTTTTGATAAACTTCCCAATCATATATTTCTGTAAAGAACATTATACGCTGTAAATTTAAAGCTAAATACGTGTCAATATATAGTCAATATATTAACTGTATACATATATACAGAATATTCAAACTCTATGGAAATATAATTTTCTTGTTGACATTGGAATATCCCCTAAACAATAATAATTCACACCTGAGAAATTAGAATAATAAGAAGATAACGATCATGACGTCAAATAATGGTGATGTAATAATGATATTCGGTAAATAAAATATGAAGAATCATTAATGTGTAGTAAGAGGATATATATTATTACAAATTACATGTTTGTAGACATATTCAATATTGAATTCAGCATTAAGCAACATATGTATATATCTTCCTGTAAATCGTAGAATGTAAATTAGTTTGTATTTCTGTAAATATTAACGTCAATGTATAACATGCATTACATACCGATCTTCCGGTGTACGAGCCAAGTACTCTCGTTCGATTAAACCTTCGATACGTTTCTTAATTATTACAGGTGAAGGCAAAAATCGACCTCTTAACTGTTCTGTTACTTCTGTTACCAGTATATTATGCTAATAAAAGAGAAAATAAATTGATATATTGATTATGCTTTATATATTCTACACATATTATAGCTTATCTCGAATAAAAAAAATATTTTTTTACGTTCGAAAAATATGTATCAATGAATTAACCGTGTACAGTAAATTTATAATTATAAGAAATTTTAAGTTACATACAGGCATACGCTTTCGGGCTTTCATAATTCGTACGATGGCTGCTTCGATCTCGTGTTTCCGGTCTTCATCGACCTTATTGCGAGTCTCTCTTCTCTCAGGTTCGGATTCTCTCTTTGCTGCTACGGTCTGGATCTTTACTCTTAACAAAAGCGATACAAATATTCAATAAAAGATGGTTATTTACATCACATATATTATTAACACATTCGCAGCCACTAACGTAATTTTATGTCACTTTTAAGATTTGTAGCCAATTGCCCTTGATGTAATTTTACGTCATTTTAAAATGCAGTTGGTTGCAGCTGGTATAATTTAACGTATTTTATATTTTTAGGAAAGCACATGATTTTATTCGTATTTATGATTACTGCAGCTATCTAACAATAAATTGATTTCATCAAAATGAGCATTTAAACGGAATTAAAAATATAGTTTGGATCCGAAAATGAAACAAATTTGCACGTAGCTCTCAGTACAGTCATGCGCTAGAATCGCCAGCTGCGAAAGTGTTAATATACATCATTTATTGCATAAAAATATAATACCTAAATAATTTACTGGTAAAACTGTCGTTCACACAGAAACAATCCGTAGATTCAATTTTTTTGGTACAAGGGTGTTTAAGTAAAATTCTTTGTGTAGCTTTACCCATGGAAAGAGATTGCAATGCTCTGACCAAGTCCCTCTCTGGAATATCGGTTTCACCCTGAATTTCCTACACAACATTCATACATATGTATATATATTCTATATGTATATAGAAATTATAAACATTTTTATTCTTCATGTAACATGTAGATGTGATTAATTAGCTGCTTAAACTCATATCAAAACTCACCTTATATGTTAACCGTTCTCTTTTATTGAACAGCATTAACACACACATTTGGTAAGTGGAAACTTGTATTATGTGCTTTCGTGGTGTACTACACATGCTGCTTCGCTGGCTCACTAAGCTGCTACTTGCGCTACCATTCCCAATAGAACTCGAAGATGATGAAATATCCAATAAGCCTCCGCAATTACTCTCTTCTCTTCGTGGTCCATAGAATACAGCGTTTAGATCAGCAGAACCTGTACAAATTTTTATCATTGCACTCATTATATTACTAAATGTTTAAGTAAAAACAAATATTGATAAAGACAAAAATAATAACTCACCTAATTGTGGCTGTAACGTTAATTTTCGACCGCTATGTTTAGCTAGGTAGAAGAGCCAGAAGGCATTAAAGGCATCACGCGGAGCAGTGGGCATACTGCATTTTGGAGTGGCTGATTGCGTTGGCCAGAAACCAGTTGTGAGCACCCGGACACTTATATCCACACCATGTAGATTTGTCTTTATGAAACATACACAGATAAGACATAAAATAATAATCTATATCTATGGTATACGCATAAATACAAATTTTATAAAATGTTTTAATTAAACATAACCAGAATATTACGTGCATGTTAACAATCTTTTCTGTAACTTATACACTAAATTTATATTTTATTTATACATCTGGAAATATTCAAATTAATATTTATATAAAATCTTAATATCAAAATTATAGAAGCATTTAAGATATATTCTGTCATAATAAAACCTTTTATTATATTTTCTTTATTAGCTGGTCTATGCTTTATTATATTATTTTGATACTTACGCCAATTAACGTAATTATCGACTTAAATTCATCCATAATAATTTTGCTGACTACTGTTATATCCCGAAACATGCCTTCTAACTTTGATGTGAACTGACATCCACATTCAGTCTAAAAAATAATCAAAAAATGTTTTTAACTTCTTTTAATATAAAAATGTAAGCAATACTCGTTTCAGATATGAACAAAACTATTTTGATCTAGAATATCATTATATCTAGTTCTAGTTCTCACCTTAAGTTTGGATATCATATTCTTTTCACTATCATCTGGAACAGACTTATTCAATAATCGTTTGGCTAAGTGTTGTCTATAGTACCGTTCAAATACATCTTTTTCTTGTAAGAAACGGAATAAAACCATAGTTTTATTTAGGATCCCTTCAATATCCTGCTCTGTCATCTAAAACCAAATATATGAATATGTATCGAAAGTCATACGATATGTAACAATGCAATTATACACATAATACTAACTCCATTAACGCCTTTCTTCAATTTGTCGTCGATAAATAGCGACAGATATTCCGGGTTTTTAGGATTCAAGTTAAAGAAGTATTCAAAATCCGATGCAATCATCTGTTCATAATTCTTGTCATTATTGAAAGAATCACGTAGAAAATCATCAAAGCGATCTTTTAGATCTAACAAGTTTTGGACGTAAAGAACGGCATTTGTGGTTGATTCATCCTCTTTTTGCACTAACGCGCGGCCCTGCTCTCTGAGGAACTGAGATACACAGTCGCACACAATGCGCAATCTATCTGATACTCTCGAAAATAGTTTATACATATTACCAAGATCTTCCGTTTTCTGATTTTTGAGCATGTGTGCTACACGATCGTTTTCCATCTGTCAAACAAGAGATGTTAAGGTATATAATACATAATATATATTATGTGCTAAACATGTGTTTATATAACACAGTTTAATCGTCCATTAATACAGGGGATCGATCATGTATCTTTTCCCCTAGGACGGAAACGTGGAAAGTGAAAAGTTTATCTCTTTCTATTCAACACCAATAGAAAGAGATAGTTACATGAAACTTTTCACGTTTCCGTTCTAAGGAAAGGGTTACATGATCGCTACCCAGGTCATAAATAAACACAATGGTTTTTATGTGTACTTTGATTAACTCTTCTTCTACAACTTTTACTATCCGTGATTCAGTTGATTCATCTGAATAATGTTTTGCCCTTTCAGATTCTTCGTGGATTCTAGCTTCAACCTTTTCTATATATTCCGATGCACTATTTGCTGCCGGCAATCTTTTAGATTCCTCCTGAAGAAAATTTTGCAGATACATATGGACACTCATTTCATATAACTTAACACTTCGTTGTAAAAAAGACTCTTCAAAATCTTCTTCATAAATTCCAAATAACATTTGGCAGGCATTTTTTATAGCGCTAAGATCTGCAACTTCTACTCTTCTTTCCTTCGTGACCTTCGTGACCATATCTAATAATGTTTTCCGTAAATGGTTTTTAACACATTCATATTTGACTATCTAAAAAATTTATAAGAAACTCGTCAATATTAAACTTTAAATAAATTACAGCAACTTAACGTTCCAAAATCAACAATCATATATAAAATACTATTTTATTACAATAGAACTTTGTGACCTCTAAATTCTTTATAAGACAATGCAAATTAAAAATGAAAATTACCTGATCTCGAAAAATAATTAATCCAAGATTATACACATTGTCTACATTATTTCGTTGAACATACGTTTTATTCAAGTACATCAAGATATCACCGATTAACACCATTGACGTTTGATGATTGTTCCATGCTAGATTTAAAGTTTGTAGGAAGTTATCATGGGAGGAACAACAAACATCCTCTCGCACTTTGTTTTCAAGATGTTGCGTTAGGACTTCCTTCAGTCCCGTGTATAATCGTTCGCCGTACTTATTAATAACCATCGTGTAAGCTTTGCGATAAAGTTCTTGGAAACTCTGAGCTATGAAGCCAAACTCCAGATTGAGTATCTTTTGAATATCACTTTTCAATAAGGTCCAGATGCTTTCTGCATGATTTTCATCCATCATCCTTGGAAATTCCTTTAGTCTCATCATAGGAACCATAGCTAACGATGACAAATTCTGTCCTGCTAATTGGAAGCCATAAACAAGTTTGAAAAACGTACGACGTTGAAGATTATTAAAATTACATAAATGGTAATTTTTTTCATATTTCTCGTAATGGAAAATCGATTGCAAACCGACGGAAGGACCTATTGTTGAAAAGAAGTGACGCGCTAGAAGTATAAGATGTGCTATATATGTATAATTCAGCCGATTCAGGCGTTATAAGACGTGACTTCACAAATGCGAGGTAAATCTATTATTAGACACTGTACAAATATTGAAAACCGATAAACACGCGAAAACTTCGCTTCAACGATCGCTCGCAATTCTTATCGGGTCCGCCTCGACGATATTGATTCGATTTAACCTCTATCAAGTTAGCTTCCCCACCATCGCAAAAAAAATCCTGACCTATTAAAAATTTAGTGCTATTTATGTGCTAATTTGTTGCTCTAGTCCGGATTTTGTTGCTCAAACCGTTTAGCAGGAAATCGAGATCGAAATGGGTAGGGCCAGCTTGTCGTCAAACTAGTCCCCCCCATAATAAAAAACCTATATAGAGTGCTCAAATCCCCCCCCAAAAAATACACCAGAATTTGTTGCTTTTTTGTTGCTCCAAGATAGCGTGAAAACATTTCTGAAATATAACGTTTTTTTTTAGAAATACGTATATCCGAATACTTAACAGATAGCACTATATTGACTACATCTTAAACAACGTTATATTTCAGAAATGTTTTCACGCTATCTTGGAGCAACAAAAAAGCAACAAATTCTGGTATACTTTTTTTTTTTATTTGAGCACTCTATATATATTTTTTCGCATGGAAGGGGCCAGCTTGACACAAGTTCTAGCCCCACCACATACTAAAAAACACATATAGAGTGCTCAAATCCAAAAAAACAATACACCAAAATTTGTTGCTTTTTTGTTGCTTTAAGACAGCGTAAACAAATTTTCGAAATATAAGGTTTTGTAAACAATGCCACTAATAAATACTGCATCTTCGACCGTTATCCACGACTTCGATGGCTAAAAACTAACTAAAAGAATTTGTTGCTCGGGTCTTTTTGTTATTTAAATATTCTATGGACCGTGCCCTACCAGAATATGCAACGTATGATTTTGTTGCTCGCCCTTAACTGCAATAAACAAATATTTATCTCAGCGTCGACCGTTATCCACGACTTCGATGGCTAAAAACTAACTAAAAGAATTTGTTGCTCGGGTCTTTTTGTTATTTAAATATTCTATGGACCCTGCCCTACCAGAATATGCAACGTATGATTTTGTTGCTCGCCCTTAACTGCAATAAACAAATTATTTATCTCAGCGTCGACCGTTATCCACGACTTCGATGGCTAAAAACTAACTAAAAAGAATTTGTTGCTCGGCTTTTTTTGGTCTTAAAATATTCTGTGGACCGTCCCCTACCAGAATGTGCAACGTATGATTTTGTTGCTCGCCCCTAACTGCAAGTAAACAAATAATTTATCTCCGCGTTGACCGTTACCTACGACTTCGGTGGCTAATAACTAACTAAAAGAATTTGTTGCTCGGCATATTCTAGTAGGGCACGGTCCATAGAATATTTAAATAACAAAAAGACCCGAGCAACATATTCTTTTAGTTAGTTTTTAGCCATCGAAGTCGTGGATAACGGTCGACGCGGAGATAAATAATTTGTTTACTTGCAGTTAGGGGCGAGCAACAAAATCATACGTTGCATATTCTGGTAGAGCACGGTCCATAGAATATTTTAAGACCAAAAAAAGCCGAGCAACAAATTCTTTTAGTTAGTTTTTAGCCATCGAAGTCGTGGATAACGGTCGACGCTGAGATAAATAATTTGTTTATTGCAATTAGGGGCGAGCAACAAAATCATACGTTGCACATTCTGGTAGGGGACGGTCCATAGAATATTTTAAGATCAAAAAAAGCCGAGCAACAAATTCTTTTAGTTAGTTTTTAGCCATCGAAGTCGCGGATAACGGTCGAAGATGCAGTATTTATTAGTGGCATTGTTTACAGAACTTTATATTTCGAAAATTTGTTTACGCTATCTTGGAGCAACAAAAAAGCAACAAATTCTGGTGTATTTTTTTTTGGATTTGAGCACTCTATATAGGTTTTTTATTATGGGGGGGGGGGCTAGCTTGACGACAAGCTGGCCCCACCCATTTCGATCTCGATTTCCTGCTAAACGGTTTGAGCAACAAAATCCGGACTAGAGCAACAAATTAGCACATAAATAGCACTAAATTTTTTAATAGGTCCGGATTTTTTTTGCGATGGTGGGGGGCTAACTTGATAGAGGTTTCGATTTACCTGTTCTTCTCGCGAAACGAAGAGCCGCACCACTGCCTTTCGTTCGCACCGAACGAAACTGATCAGTGGATCTATTCTGTAACTCTTAACGACAGCTTTTCGTTATCGTTATCAGGGCCCCGATTCTCTATCGACAAACGTATGCGTACCGTAAACTCTGCTCTAACAGAAAAGTTGCAAGCTTATTGGCTAAAAACTGTGTGATAGCCAATCAATTTGCAAGCCTTTATGTTAGAGCAGAGTTTGTGCATACGTTTCTCGTTAGAGAATTGGGCCCCAGAGCAGATCTCACGTTGTTGACAAAGATTTGTCTCGCGATCGCGACGAGGTCATTTTGTATGATATTCGAATTATACAAGGTGTCTTACTTTTAACGCGTTAACTTTAACACCTCATAACAAGAACTTGAGGCAAACTTTTCTTATTACAAAATATCGATCTCTCTACATCATGCACCGAAAGGGACAAACTCTCTCGAGCTCCGAATTCATTACACGCGTATTATACGAAATTAATAAAATTTGCACAGGTCGCATTCTTATTTTATTATTATATGTTGTCTCACAACATATCGAAGAGCATATCGAAGGCACTTTGCGCCTTTTCCGGAATGCTCCGGGGCGAATGATATTCCCGCGGAGGGTAATATCCCTGAGATCGCCATGGCGACCAAGGCCAGATCCGCTTTTCCTCTCGAGGGTCAGGAAGGCGGAGGAAGTAAAATGGCCGTGTACCTGCTGCGTGCTGTTTCAGTGCGAGCGTGCTCGCGCACTCATGCCGCCCTGCGAGTGTGCAGGCATGCGTGATCCGGCAATATTTACCTAAAATACACAACGGGTCTGCTGTCTGTCGTGTATATCGACATGGCTCGATCAAATTTCGCTCGTATCGAAATCCCTTTGTCCCGCTCGGCGTATCGATTTGCTCGCATCTCCGGGAATTTTCGTACATTTTTTTATTGAGCAACACCGCGGGCTTCATTCCTCCCGCGTGCCCTTTGTAAAATTCAACCCTTAATTAATTGTGAACGAGCTGCCGTGAAATCCTAGGAATTCCTGCTTTCAGATACGAGAAGAAAAAGAAATAAAAGATGATCGCTCTCCTTTTTTTTTGTATATATATAGGCACTTGCCACATTTCTTATAATTCCTCCATCAGCATTAATTGCGCATGCGGAATCAAGCTTTATATGTTTCTCTAAAAAGAAAAGAAAAACGATTGATCAAAATTGAGAAATAAGCAGCAACAGTCTTAAGTCAACGTGAATTGGTTCAGACACACGTGCAAGAGACCGCATGGGATACGATAGCCAATCAGCTTCACGAACTAAAGTTTTGGCAATCACGTGAAGCCAAAAAACTTTTTTATCGCCAAAAATTAAATAAAAATTCATAAACTAAATAAATTTCCAAACGCGGATGTAAAGATAATTATTACCATTTAATCCAATTAATTATTGCATCTCTTACTCTGTATTGAGGCTAATAATATATTGAAAGTCTATAAGATAATAATTTGTAACTTACTTGTATTAAAATAAAATTTGATCAGGTATAATTATGCATAAAAGCTAACTTTGTTTCCCACAAATCCATTTCGCTAAACAAAACGCTATGGGACGTTTAGCCCTACAAGTCACGCCTACCAGATCGTACAAAATTAGTGAATTATTGCTTGTTCACCATATTTCATTGATTTTATTCATTTATTCCTTTATTCAATCAAAATTTTCTAATCTTCCTCGTTATCAAATCTCTCTTACTTTTGATCTTCCTCATTTTAACGTAATAACATGTAACATCAGTAACATTGACGAATGAAATAAAATCGCAATAATGTAAAGTATTACTAGTTAATAAATCACATATTAATTCTCAATTATTCAATTGTATACTTTTGTATATACTGTGATACATGACAAGAAAGCGACATCGCCGGTGATAGAAAAGTATCTATAAAAAAAAATTTATTCATGCTCTTTATACATGGCTTGAACATTTTGTAGATTCTATAAATATGCATATATAAGTATATACATTATATTTAAATAAAGCTATTCTCTCGACAATTATACTATTCTGCGAATAACACGCGAGCACCGCCGGCTTCTCCGCCAGACATCTCGTAGAGCACGAAGATTCCGTCGTGGACTCGCCGCTCACAACAATTCATTCGCGATTCGCAAATTGTGTCGTCAAATAAGAAAAAACTCTCGTTCTCGTTCGTTCGTATTCCTGCTCGATTTATCCGGGATATGTCGGGCATTCGCCAAGTTGCACAGCTCAGTACAAATTACATTCTTCACATCTCATCATCAAACCGCAGATCTCGCGAATAGCTAAAAGTTAAAATCAACGGACGCGGCTCTCCAAGCGCGTGTGTAAAATGGGATAATTCCTCCAAACCGTCCGCTGTATACACAATTGATTTCGAAGTATCCTTATTTCAAACGTAATAATTTCAATGTATCTCAAGTAAAAAAGGGGAAGTCATGTACTGTAACATAAATCTAACACAAGGCGCCTTTAGGTTCACGCGGAAACGAAATAACGATGAGATTGTCGTACGACTTCGTTATCTATCGATCGCGAGCTCCCAAAGCCTTCAACGTTTTACATACATTCTCATTCGCCAGCTCATTTATTCTTCATGCAGCTCATAACGCAATTAATTATTTTCTCGTATTTATTTTCTCGCTTTCCTTTTTTTTCGGGAATATTACATAATCATCCTCTGCGATACGAGCGAAACAGTGGATATATCCGTTAAAATAATTGAAAATGCATTATCCGTGATGATGATTTCGATGAAACAGCAATGGAACCCTCGCGAATGCTAGAGAATAAATTACTACTTGGTTAAAGGATAAAGATTACGCTATATCGTTTATCTTATCCTTATATGTACAGGGTACTTAACAACGTAATGTGCGTTTTCTTGAAACATAAATCATTAGGTCACCACCCAGTGCCGCGTTTACAGAGAGAAAAATCACATCTAGCGTGTAATCCTTCCCTATATCGCACTACGATATACTTGTGTAGAATCCAATTGTGCGTACCAATCGTGATCTCAGTACGGTGAGCGCACTGATTATTCCGCAATCTCGATTTGCCGAATTATGTTTCATGCCAACAATCGGGAAGATACTCTCCAGAGTCTCGATACGGGGTGTAACAATCAATGTCATACTCAAGGGCTCGATCTCGTTTTCTCTCCTGTTTTCTTTTTTTTTCGGTAACCGCCAAGAACGCTCATTTCTCCATGCGAATCCACTAAAATTAAATTATCCGCCTGATAGACGTGTGTAAACATAATCCGTTACAAGCTTGGGCTAATACACGCTAAATCATATTTATTACGGTGTGCGCGTACACCGTGCACTTGGTTCCCTCGAGTTATTTCCAACATCGTGAATATGGGCATGTTGTGATGTACATTACTAATACTAATTATATCACATAATAAGTTTTCGCGTCTTATTTACAATAACAGTGCTTCCGCCTATACACTTCGTGAACCTTCTCTCTCGCTCTCTCTCTATCTCACTTACAACTGTGTTACAGGGCATTAAACCGATAAATAATTCGCGAGTAATTGCGAGTGATATAGAATATATATTAATCCAATGTCGTCAGCAGCCTTTTGACAAGGCAGTTTCAACAATACGTATGGAATTACTTACTTAGCGAAAGTAAAACTCGTGCAAATTTCCGTAACCTATGAAAAATATATAATCAATCGTTATAGACTTAGCCTACTCATCGCGTATAATTATATTTCAGTCTAAATTGTTCCTCCGAAGAAAACAATGTTCCCCATAACTTCTTTCCGTTAGCTCGAATTTTTATTGAACGACTTTGTGACGCAATTCGGTTCAATGCTCTGTTTTTGCTAAATATCTCATTGCTTTTCAAAACTAACGAATGTTACATGAAATAACGGTATAAAGGAAGAATCTGGCGTGTCTCGAAAAGCATAAGTTACGAGAATAAAGAAAAATCTTTATAGCTATGAGAAAATCTTACCGCAAGAACGATTGTTATCTATAATAGCACTTCCTATAAAAAATATCTTACTTAAAAAAAGACATTTGTTAAGAAAATTAATTCAATAAACATTAAACGTGGTACAGAGCAATTTTTTTCTTTCTTTCGCACTGATATTGATAAAAATGAGTTTTATCCGAGAGCAAGTGTAACGTGACGTTAATATTTGCAAAAGAAAAAGAGAGAATGCTGTGCAACGTACTTTAATTCAAATTGAATAAAACATTTCTTTTACTTATTTTAATATCATTGCTTCAGTCACTTTTAAACTTCCTTTTTATCTCGCTTACAGGAACTTTGCTGCAATTGAACATTGCTCCACACCATAGGTGCATCTCGAAATGTACTGACAGCTCTGACAATCCATAGCTCACATATGCTATAGATATTCAGTACTATCAATGCATTTTGGAACGCACCCCATGTTAATATAACTGTTGTAAAAATATTAGCATCTTGCTTCGACATTCAGACTAGATCGTGAAAAACTGATCTGCCTTTCACCGCTATTTGCGTATAAAAATCGCAAAAAGCACGATATCATGTAATCATAATGTGGAATAACGAAACAGTTGCGGCTACGTTTACTGTGTTAGTCACAAAAGCCGGATTTATCGTGTTATACAGAAAACACATACGTACATACAAGACGTTTAATAAAAAAAAAAGAAAAAAAATACGAAGTATAGCGATTTTAGAAGACCGAGAGGAAGTAAATTTTATATAAACGAAAATAATACTATAAAAATATATACGGAGAACAAAATACATAAATACATGACGAGATTCAGTAAACTTGTGAAATTTGTCTCGTAATTCGCCTTTCGCCGTACTAAGTCCAGAAAAGTGTTAAAATACAGACAAAAAAGATGTCAATGTCGAATAATGCGTTGTCTCGCATTATTAAAATCTCCCCGAAGAAGTATGAATGAAAGTTCGATGCGAAAAAGAGTGAGAATAATGTGACAACAGCGCAGATATCAGGTACTTTCTTTTTCTCGGAATTCGATATCGTGCTCAGCATCAAAGCTCTAAAATCATAGTATGGATATATCGAAAAGATGTTTATTACGTTTGTCTCCGTGACGTATCAATATCACATCCAACTCTTTAAAGCTTTTCAACGACGCTCCTGTGCTGAGTATCCAAATGCTGCATATAGTCAACATACTCGAAACAACATTCCTTAATGTTTCCGTATTGCTAATATCCATTTGGTAACACAAAAAGAACCGTTCTCTGCGCATAGCGGGCAGTCCCATTTGAGTACCTTATTGCACCTATCTCAAGGGCTGCTCGATATGTCCGGGAAGTGACGTTTCCTCCTTCTTTTTACACTGCTTTTTCTGGCTTTCCTCAGGCCATAGAAATTGTAACGTTAATTCCTAGGTTTCCATTGTCAGCGAACAGCTGCGCGATGGAGGTGTCAAATACAAGGCAGTCAGAATTTAAAATCGCAGACGACACACCTTCGTGAATAGAACGCGGCATCGCTTCCCATGTGAGACGTCTTCTGTGCCCATTTAGTTCTAGTCTGTTGATTAGAATAGTTTAATTAAAATAAGAAATTAATACATACAAGAAAATGAATACAGACACTTACACGAGATGAAAATATTAAATCTACCGAATTTTTTAAGACAGATTTTATTACTTTTAGATAAATAACACGAGTTACAGTTACCTGTAAGCAAAGTTCTCCGCTTGCTTCCTAGATCCGATCAATTGTACAATTGCAAAGAACTGTTGATGTCCGTCGTACTTCTCTTGTTTTTCAAGCACCAGCATAAAGTGGTGGCCAAAACAAGATTGCATCATGACCCAATCCACAGCTCCAGGGAGATTAATGTCAGTTGCCAAAAAAACAATGTCTTCGCCTGGAGGAGATTGCAGAAAAAACAAAAGACATGTGTAAATAGTTACAGCCGAAGTATCGGTAAACGGGATAAAGATTTAATACCTTGTAAGGTCGTAATACTTTTGTGACTCATAATAAGATGCGGCATCACTTGTTCCAGCGATCCCTGCCATTTGCAGGACGCGCCCGGGCAAGGACAGCTGTATGGACGGAACTCGCATGCATCCTCGTGATCTGCCTTCTCCGTATGCACCAGCGAGACTGTGCAGCCACTAGTGGAGTATTTGCAGGGAAACATCACGTTGCTCGCCACCTTTTCCATTGCCAAATTACGGATGTTACCTGTGTTGGTCGACCGCTCGTTAGATACAATTCCAACAACCAGTTTTTGATAACAATAAAAAGAAAGTCTTCCCGTACCCAAAGGACCTCTGCACGTAGGGCAACAGGAGAGTTTCGGTCTGCAATTCGTGCAGACTAGATGTCCGCTCTGACATTGCAAAATAGGTGGAAGCACGTAGTCGAAACACACGGGGCATTCGAAGAGGCTCGCCAGATCGGTGGAGCTGCTCAGGGCGGAAACGGTCGACGCGGAGGTACTCGCGACCCCTCTCCCTCGCTTGCCCGTGTTGATGTTTAGTTGGGACATTTTGTCTTTTCAGGTTATGTACCGAGGATCGCCACTCCGACTACTCGAACGACAATCTCCCTTTGCTTCTCTTGCCGTCTCAGCAATGCATTTCTGCCTCAATTAGCTGATTCACTTATCTGCAAAATCGCAAATACCCATAAATGTGAAATCTTATCGCGTCAACTCGATATCTTATACTTAACCCTCGAGTACTCGCGTGCTAGAAACTAGAAACCAAGTCAGTAAAGTCACACGTGTTTTCTCTCTCTCTCTCTCTCTGTTTCTGCCGTTTATCGATATCTATCCGTATCTAAAGAATCATTATGATAACGATGACAACCATAATAAACGTATTAAGATATGGATATCCTCTTTTTTTATGAATGTACATCAATGGGACACGCGACTTCTCTTCCATTTTTAAATCCTTAAATCTTGACAATTGAACAATGAAAATCTTCTAACAAATTTCAGAACCTGTGGGATATGACGAGCTCAGGTACTATAAATGTAATCTTATTTTTACCCACTGCTCTGTCATTGTAATAAAAAGAAATTGTAAAATAATTCCGAGTCGAATTTTTTAAGTTTGGACCATTAGCATAATTTGGTCCAAATTTGATAAGATTGTTCTAAAAATTCCACGTTATCTATTACTAGTGTCTATATGACTTAAATTCTTAGATTAGTTAGGATTTGATAAACCATATTTTCACCTTAATAACAGGTTAAAAATATAAGTCTAAAAAAAGAGAATATACCCGGAAAAGAAAACGTTATAAAATATTTTTCTCTGTAAATACGAATAATAGAAGAATAGCTTCGATCTAGTGGATCTGACTCAGCGAGTACGCAAGGGCTAATTATTATATATCCTTAGATTAACTTAAATGTATCATTAAGTTACTATCATAATGATACTTGTATACAATGCTCATATGCCTATCGATTTAATAATTACAGTGAGTTATGCACGATAGGACGAAACTATACGAATCGATTTAGGTTGTTACTAATATTTAGATCATTTATTCTTAAGTCTGTTGGGCTACATAATTTTGCCAAATATCACTGTATCCGTTGGAAGAGGGAAAAACTTGCTGCAATCTAAATCTCCGTTTTGCCGTCCCACTGTAATTATCAATTTCAATTAGGTTGCCACGTCTTCAGCTCAACAAAAAAACCGCGTAAGTGCGAGGTGAGTCACTTTTTTACAAGCGTGCGTTCAACGACACGCAACAAATTATATACGTATCCAAACAACCGACCGTAGACGACACATTACGCAATGCCGAGTCACGCGGGTTTTTTTTTCTTTTTTAAATTCCACGCACAGTAAAAAAAGAGAAGACTGCCGGCTCGGAAACTTTCCGATCTCGTGGGCGATTAGCAGCTTCATCTTCCGGGAAAGACATACGCGACGCCCGCCGTTACTCCAAATCCTCGATCCATCAATGATCACAAATTTGTCTCTGAAAGACAAATTATGGATGAAACAATATCAATAACGATCTCGTTTCTTAGGTATCAGTTTACTAACAAAAAAGTACGTTAAAGTTCTTCGGCAAAAAAATGTGTCTCCTAATTCGTGAAGGTAGTTCAAGTACCGGTTTAAAATTCTTAGAAAACAGAAAAGACGATAATTCATTTTCACAATTCAATCTAACGTTTTTCTCACGTCGCAGGTTCAGCCTACGATGTGCGCAACATAGTAATTGGCTGATCTCAGTGATCTGAAACTCGCTTCAGTAAGTTCTATCCGGGACAAGCCTCGAAGATATATAATTTCCAACGGCATTGTTCAACTCGGTTGACCTGGTACCCGATCCTCTATTCCCCGTAGCCGTTTTTTCCCCCCTTCATTATTTCCCACAGGTATCCGTCCCCTCGACAGAACGTATCGCTCGAGACTCGTCACTTACCAAGGCGCACAGGCAGGATTAGACAAAGGTGCGGGTCGGTCGCGATCGTCGTCGGGGCAGGTGAAACGTACACGCTGCCTCCCCTGCGATCGGGAGGCCCGCACGGCCGAACGATCGGAGTCGAGGGAAGGCACTTCTTGTTGGAGGCAGCGACGTTAACGATGATGACGATGAGGACGACGACGACGACGAGGTGCACTCGGCGCGGCGGCCAGGATCCGTGAGCGTTGTTGCGCGAGTGCCCGTCGACGTTGCGTGACGACGCATCGATGTGACCAGGGTGTTGCGACAAAACGCCGAGAAAGAAAGAGAGAGGAAGAGTGTGTATTTTTCCACGGATTCTTGCGGGGTAAGAAGCGAGGAGCAGGAGCGGTGGAGGAGGGAGGAGGGGGCTACATCGCGAATCCCCGCGATCGTCGGAGCGGCGTGACCGATCGCGACGGCAACCGTGCCGATTCTGGGTGAGGCATAGCACCGTGTCTGAGTGCTCGTGAACACGCTTTCCCTCCCTCCCTCTCTCTCTCTCCTTCTCTTCTCTGTCGCTCCGCTCGCACGTCGCTCCTTTCCGTCGGATCCTCCGCGCTCCGCCTCCGCTCAGAGAAGACGCCCCGGTCGTTCGGTCCTCGTCGCAAGAGCCGCTCCGAAAACGCGACGAGCTCGATCAACCGCACAGCTGTTGCGGAACACACCGGAACGAGTCAACGCAGCAACTACCAGGGTGTCGGAAAACGCCGTACTGCCGAGCCGAAGCGATGCCGAGAGCATCGTCGCGAGGATCGCGCGACGCGGCATCTGTCGAGGGGACCGTAATGTCGTCCCCGTGATCCCCGCCGATCACCCCCCCCCCTCCTCGGAGAAGATTAAAATAAAAACAAAGTATCGGATCCGATCGGTGCAAAAAGCTTACCGTATTTTATTCGAGAGAGATAAAAAATTAAGTCATATTTGTATATTTAAAACTGAATGTATATAGAATGTATAAAGACAGAAAAGAACGAATATATAAGATAGATGATTAAAATTGGATATATATATGTAGACACAGAAGATTAAAATCGAACGTGTAAAGTAGAAGATTAAGATTGGCTATATAATTATATTTGTTATATACCTTATGCGTATATCTTATAAATATATATATCAAATATATCTTATATATAAAATCAGAAGACGCAGTCTTCAAATTCTCTCAATCTTCCTCGGGAAGAAATGAGCGCACAGAACTTAACAGTGAAACAAGTAAACTTTTTGCATTTTTTTTTATATATATGTATATATTGTAATATCATAAATTTCCACAAAGAACATTTGAAATAATGGGGATATTTTTATTTTTTTTTTGTTATAATTAAAATATACACTGTGTCATGGGTGAAACAGGCGAATAGTAATTAATAGTAACAAAATATTTGTATCGTTTCCCTTTAAAATTTTTTTTTTCTCTCTCTCCCTTTCTCTCTCTACTCTACCCCTCTGTTTTTCAATATATATTTTCGCACGCAGCAAATATGGTATACACAGTATACAGAATTAATTTCAAAGGCATTAGCTTGGCTCGGGATCTTCTCGAGGGGATAATTCCCATTTGCACGTGCTCACGATGGCGAGAGTCAAGCCAAACCGCCTATGCCTTTGCGACGTCTGCGGAAAAAACTTTTTTCTTTTCTTTTCTTTTCTTTTGAATGTAGCTTCGTCGGCCTCGTTATAATATTTCGATTGTAATAATTTCGATGTACCTAAATGTAGTCCCATTGTGTACCTTATCTACATTCTTTACAATTATACGTTAATCAGTTAATCCTCTCAATTTCGCGTGGTTTCGAAACCGCAAGTTCTATCAACTGTTTCTCAAGATTTTCCTAGTGCCTGTATTCATCGCTTGTGTTAACAGTCTTTTCGCGATATGAAGAGCAGTCTTTACACGGCGAACGGGAACTGCCCGACACAGAAGTGTGTGAAAGAAATGGTTTATAACTCGTTTTATCATCCCCGGTCATTTCGCGCGCCTTAAACGTTTACTGGTCACCTGGATCAGTTTAGGGAAGCCTTTGTCACTCTCGTTATTAATTATCTCCAGCGGTGATCATCCTCGCATACATCTATCCTATTCTATTCTTTTTTTTTTTGCATTTTTTTCCATATTTTTCAGTACAGACTGAGATACGCAGACCGTACACAGACGACACGCAAGTGAATAGAACTTTGTTTCAAGACAGATTTTATCCGTCTTACGTTATTAGAGACAAACTGCCAGACAATTAATTACGGGCGATATACATTTTATGATACATTTAGGATATCGATAGTTATGACACGATGCTGCGTTAAATATTGTGTAAACTATGATTATACCGGCAAGGTTCTCCCGTTTTTCTTTTCTCTCGTTACTACTAAATGTGCTATTTCGTCGACAGCAGGAAGTTACAAGTTGGACTCGTCGCTCGCGCGCGTACTTCACGTGTATATTTTCATTATATAATTTTTTTTTTACTTTTTTGCTCTAAATATTAATTTTTATCTCGTTTCCGCATGTTTCGTATCCATTAAACGCACGTACATATATACACATACACGTACGTGCATGCGTACACGCATACTATGTATAATGCGCGCATGCACGCATATATATACGATATGTACATATAAATCTTGCAGCCATAAGATGTTCATCATTACATTACTAATCAAAATCAAAGGATAGAGTACATTATGTTATTATTTACTAATTATGAGAATTATTTACTAACGCTAAGCAGAGAAATCGATTTTGATCTAAGGCCTTGGTCCTTGAATGTTAACCACTCCTTTTTTGCCATTTCCAATAAAGCGAGAGCTTGTGATTGCGAAGAGAAGATGAACGTGGACGTGAGAAGAAGACCGAATACTATTAACTTGCGCTTTCAAACGTAGGGCGTTGAAAAAAAAGCGCTTCAAGCAAGCTCAGAAATCGATGACTTTTTTTTCAAATGATGTACGATACGATACTTTCTTTTGCAATCATTATGACTCGTGAGTATACTATAAATGTAATTGTCATTTCATCCAGTCTCAAAAGACGCGTCAGACTCAGATTAGACTGTATTTTCTCTTTCGTGGATTAATCCTCTTTTTTTGATCATATAATTAGACTGCGATTGTAAAAATTAAGATTGTCTAACAATTTGAATTATTACACACATTAAATTGCAAACGTAGTCTGAGATACAACTGTAAGCTATAGGAAAGTAATATTTGAATAATAAAACTCAAATTTTTAACGTATAAAGGATCACTAAAGTAGGATATTAAGGTATTGAATTTTCCGAAAAGTTTGTGCCAATAAAAAAAATAGCAAACGTATTTATATATACTTTTGTTTCTGTATCTAAGATCCGTATTCGTAGTCCATTCTTATCTCAAGACCGTCTTAAGTAATGTCCTGAGATGCTAACACGGCTGTAATCGATTTGTAACATTTTAAGATTGTACTTAAATATAGGAACGAACTACGAATACCGGCCTATAAGAAAAATTATGAAAATTTCATCTTGTCAAAATTTGTTGGGTCTTCCAGCGAATACTTCTAAAGATGTGGCATAAACTTTCTAGATAATCCAATACGATGGATATACATGTTAATAGCAAATTAGGAATATAAGACAAATAGATCTAGATCAAATCATATTTCAGGACTTGCTGGTCTACTTCACTTAACTAAAGTCACGATCACACTATATCTGTTTTCTATTGCTGCACTGGCTGCGGTAGTTCAAGAACTGTACATATACTAAAGCGTGAGTCTCATGTTATACATTTCTTACGCTTCAATGTATATGTACACTTCTCAAACTAGTGCAGTCAGTGCACGATAGAAAACAAATCCAATATTAGTTAATATTCACGCGCAATATAAAGCAAGTTCGTTCGTTTGTTTGCCATTTTTACATAGACTTTACTGTTACAAGTAGAAAAAAGTCGAATGGCATTAAAATTATTAATAATTGCTACTGGTTCTGCGCAAAAAAAAAAATGTTTCGTGCCGTTTTATATAATTCTCACATTGTCAAGCTTGTATCTCATATAGGAAAAACATATTTCACACGATAAGAAATTATCGACATGGTAAAAAGCACAATTTTGAAAATGACAATTAATAGATATTTTATTGATCAAAATGTCTGTAGGTTCGCTCCTTCTAATTCTAATTTCTTTCTTTTTTTTTTGAAGGCATTCGCTCGTTTTCCTTTCATTATACACATACATCATATACATACAGCATAACTTTTTCACTTCAAGTGTAAAAAGTATAACACGATACAAAGAGCAAAACATATGTTTTTTTACAGAATAGTACACAGGGTCATTAACGCTTTAACGAGCAGACTCGTTATCTTGTTCTGGATCCGACTTCAGGAATCTTGCTTAGCAAGTTTATTGAATTGCCAATTAAATTAAAACTAGAATTAATTTAAATTGCTATTATTTAAATTAATCAGTTTGAAATTGATGAGATACTACAGAGAAAAATTTAACGTGCGGTCGATCCATTTTACATTTCGGTCCTCAATTCTGAAACACTGGTTTTTTTTCTTTTTTTTTGGAGAACGACTTTTTGCTCAACACTTGTTGAACGAAGATATTAATATTGTTACTCTTAATTGTTACTGTTAATATCCATTATTAAGCCATTACTTGCGAAAGCATCCTTCATAACGTACTAAATTCGGGGTATTTGGGGTGAGGCTTTTCCATTTTTTTAAATCTTTTTCTCTCCCCCCCCATAATCCCGGATTCAGTCTCGGTTTGATAGACGAAACGTTCCACCTATAATAAAAGGTTCTACTCGTAATCATCAAATGTTTTAATATATAACCAAGAGATTTAGCTCTCGGTTGTACTTTTTTTTCTCTCTCTCTCTTACTTTCACACACGCACGCACACTTTTCTTTCTCTCTCTCTCTTTCTCTCCCTCACACTCTTTCTCAATACGGTTGATGTCTCTGAAATTGACGCGGTCCCGGACCGTTACCTCGCGGTTTGGGACCATATCCCATATTGTCGTAGCCATCATAACCAGCGTAATCGTAGTTCGCGTACATGTCATCGTAGCCGCTATGATAACCGTTGTACTCGGGGATGTAGCCGTAACCGCCGCCGTATCCGTAGCCGTAACCAGGCGCCCAGAAGCCCTGATTTCTTGGATCCGGATTAACCTTCACTTTCTTGACGTCTACTTCCTTACCATTAATCGTCTGCTTAGGCGTCTTCAACAACTTGTACACGACTTCTTTCGAATCGAACGTAATAAAGCAAAAACCTTTACGTTGATTCTTAACTTTGTCAAAAGGCGCCTGCAGCTCGACAATGGTACCGTATTGGCCGAAGTAGTTCTTAATGTCGTCGTCGGTAATATCGGGAGTAAGACCACCCACGAAGATTTTACCGTGTTGAGGTTTTTTACTGACTCGCTTTGGGTCTACCTGTATAAACAATAAGAAAAAAATGCATAAATATACACGTGTACAATAGAACGGCACGAGAGAGGGAGGTGGCGTTAAGCGTCGTTCCAAATCTCTCGTCATATTGCAAAAACGTGCGTCATTATTAAGGTCGCAATAATCCAGCGAGCAAAGTACCCGCGTAATAACGCTGCCCACACACGTACCTTGCGTTTATTGATATAATGCTCGCCGGATGCGAGTAGCTTGTCGATGGTCTTTGGATTGGTGAACACCATGAAGGCGAAACCGCGCGAAATGCCGGTGTGGGGATCGACCTTGACCGAGATGCTCTCGATTTCGCCAAACTTGCCGAAGTGATCGCGGAGATCCTTGTCGGTGGTGCTGCGGGACAGCCCGCCAACAAAGAGCTTACGCTCGTCGTCCTTGCCGGGGATCCCGGCGGTCGCCTGTTGTTGGCCCGGTTGCGAGGACGAATGCTGTTGCTGGTGATGGTGCTGCTGATGGCCATGATCCTGATTATGAGAATCGTTGGGATGCCCTTTCCCTGGTTGATCCTGCATGTCGTCTTGCGCCTGGTTCTGGTAATCTACCGCTGCCGCCATCGTGATTCGCGTTCCTCCGTACAACTTCGCCGCGCGATATAGACAAAGCGTGCCCGTATCCCTTGGACCTCGGTGCCAACTGCCAGCAGCGTCAGGGCGCGTCGTCTCCCGGCTCGGAAACCGAAATCGGAGCACGTTCTGCAGGCAGATATTCTAGGCGCGTGGCACGGATCCGGAGCTCGACGTCGTCGTTGGATATTCGCTTAAATAATGGACCGGTGTAACTTGCCTCGCCGGCTTTGGCTACAAGAGAGGAGAGGAAAGGAGCAACTTCCGCGTCACGCCGCCGAGAGACAGTTCCGCGCCGCGCTGGGTTCGGCTCCCTGATTCGTCGCCGCCGCCATCGACGCGCCGCTCGGCCAATCGGCGCGCGACACGGCTAGCGACAGCTGGCGGATACCTCGCCGCAGTTGGCACGCCGGAAGTCGCGTGGGTCCCCTTTGTAGCGTCTCTTTCGGCCACCTTCGACACTTCTCCCCCGAATTTCCACATTTTCGCCGCACTGCGTCGCCTCGTGGTGTGCCGCCACCTTGAAAAATAAACTCGCGTTAATTTCAAGTAGCCATACTTGGAAATGTTTGAAAAAATGCCATCGCGTCCGCGACTGCGCGTCAACTTGAATCGCCTTGCGTACCGTACGCTATAAGCCGGCTATACGCAAAGCTATTTAATTTCTCAATTATAATAACGCGAACCTCTCGCTCGAAGGTCTTTACAATGCAACTATTGTAATTAAATAGCTTTTTTGACCATGTAGGTGGTTACTTATTCTGCCTATTAAATTAGCTTTTCACATGGGTTAAGAGAAATACAGATTTATGTTTGGAGTCTTCTTACCGTTCATCTTCATCCTCATCGCCTTCACGCTCCAATGTTGTAATAAATAAAATAATATTCGATCAATTAGACAGAAAAGCGCCATTTACGGTTCGAACTGGATCTTGGTAACCTAATAATTAAATAATATTGCGTCAATTTTTGTATAATATAATATATATAATAATATATAAAATAATATTTTCAACAAAATAAAATATTATTTATTGAAATGAAAAATACTGAAACTTACGTGCGATGCCACATGAAAGTATTCCAAGTCTTGGAACTTATCCAGATAATTTGCGTACCATAAATATAAAGAAAATGATCCAATCGCATTTTACGCGCGGATCTTATGTTAAAATGCGATTAAATAATTTTCTTTATATTTATAATTATATGCAGTTGAAAGTTTGTCTGGATGTGCACTTAGACTTTTGTTTTTTACACGTTCAGCAACAGTGCGGCGATCATCTCGACAGCCGCGTGACGAATGTGGACGAATGTGACGATTGTGGCGAGGCGAGTCCAATCGTCCAATGTGGGTTCACTTTCTCAAATCTTAAGGTGAAATTTCATGGGCAGTGAAAAGTAGCAGCAGATCGTACTGATTGGCTACAAAATAGGGAAGTTCTAGGAACTCGAGAACTTCTTTATTTTGTAGCCAATCAGTACGATCTGCTGCTGCTTTTCACTGCCCATGAAATTTCACCTTTATGAACGCGAAATAAGACTGTATAGTTTTTCATACAAATTTTCCATACAAATAGAAACTCTCGATAACTTCTTTAGCTAATCAACAAGTTTAAATCATTTATCATACGACAAATAAAATATTATAGCTTAATGAATTGCTAATTTATTTGTTATCTTGAATAAAAATGAGAAAAATAAGCTTATATATATAAATAATTACCCGACAAATGGTTAGCCTATCCAGACTGTTCTATCGGACAAAAGACCAGTGAAAACGCCGCTTGATAGCTAACGAGACGAGAGACGATATTTTTCGATACGTAACGGACTTCAAAGAGCAACTTCCAGACCAACCAGTTGCCTCTCTTGGCTGCTCTTGGCCTCTCTGCGTTTGTCGCGGACGAGACGTCGAGAGTGTCGAAATCACCGCGGCAAACGTTTCAATTTCTCGAGGTGAGTGCAATAAAAATCGATATCACCGTCGTTCGCCGCCGCGAGGTTATGCAGTGGACCCGTGCGTCTCACCTTTGCGTCTCGTTCGTTCACCCGGCGGAACAAAATCGTTTGCTCCGGAGCGTCCGCCGAAGATATTTCAGCTGGCGATTCGAAACTCGCCGGAACGACGTCGCTTTGAAACCTAACCTGATTTGGCGACGTGATATCGACCGAATCGTCCCTTACGCAAATAAATTCCGTAAATGTACCTCCGATTTCCCTTCTTATTTTATATCTCGCGAGAAGTAAGAGTCTATGTGTTACTTTTCACCACGTAATCTTGAAAAAAAAAAGATCTTTTGTCTGTAAGTCGATTTGTCATCTCGAACTGTCCAACACAGTGGGAAATACAATTTTAGCTTCTTTCTGCTTCTGACAGAGATATTTGGTTGTGGGATTTCGCTCGCGCGAAATTACATTATCGAATACATTAAAAGTTTCTTCTGTTTCAAGTAACACACTTATCTCATTGTTATTAATTACGTTTTCTTCTTGGTCTCTCGCACACAAAGTCTGTTGTTAGGTAGCAGAAATGTCAGGCAAGCGATCTGCGACAACAGAATTGAATCACGACAACTGGAACGAGGAGAACGAACCAGAGGATGCGGGGACGTTTGCAATGGCGTCAAATGATATACTCGAGAAGAGGGTTATAAAAACAGCGAGGCGTCGTTTGCCATCGAAGGATGTGAGTTTACGTTCCTGCTGTTTGGAACTGCCTCAATTATATTTGCCTTTTATCGCTATGCTGCGTTAACTGTTTTAGGGAAGTCCCACGAAAAGTGCATTTGGGACATTTGCAGGTTTCAAAACCACACCTACGACAAGCATGTCTCCGTTTAGTTTTTTAGCTGGTTCAACCACCGCTTCTAGTACGACTACTTCCACAGCGTCAGCAGCGACGACTGTAAATACAAGTAGCAGGCAGATTGCGAGCAACGGTGCTCCCAAGATTTCGGAAATTGATGCAGATAAAAGAGAGAATACCGCCAAGTTACAAACACCTTCGAGCACGGGTGTGAGCAAAAAGATTTCAACCCAGCAAGGAACTGAAAAGACGAAGAATCACTCGTCAGATTATTACGCGAAACTAAAGGGACTGAATGAAAGCGTCGCTACGTGGATAAAGAGCCACGTAGACGCAAATCCGTTTTGTATATTGACACCTATATTTAAGGATTATGAGCGATATTTGAAAGAGATTACATCAAAAGAGGAACGTACTAAGGCGAAAACCTCGCAAACTTCGACACAGGCTGCGCAAAACGATAGTAAACAGGACACGAGCACGGAGACGAAATCAGAAAAGTTGGCGTTTAGCAATTTAAACTCTAATACGAAGCCTGCTTTAACCGCGGGAGCAGAATGGAAGCCCGAGAAGTCGATATTTTCCAATATTACCGCGAATACCAAATCGATATTCAGTAACACGGAACAGAAGGAAAGTCCTAAATCCGTATTTGGTAATACGGATGTAACTACCGATAAGAGCAAATCTATTTTTGGAAACGTAGAATCGAACGTCGCTAGTAAGAGTATATTTGGCAATACGAACGTGGAAGGTAATCCTTTCTTACATAAACCCACCGTTTCGGACGATGGAAATGCGGACGAGGAGGAAACCAAGTCCAACGCGAAGTCCGTTGCTCCTACCTTCCCTACTTTTAGTTTCGGGCAGAGTTCCACTGCCAGTAACGTGTGTGCTGGATTTAGCTTCGGAAGGTAATTTGTTCGTTAACTTTTTTGATATGATATCTTATATTAAATGAGATGCGAAAATATATTCTTATAATTTATAGTGCGAAACCATTTTCGTTTGCTCCTCAAGCGGTAAAACCGCAAGATTCCGAAGACAAGGCCGACAATGAAAATAAGGAAGAAGAAGATGAGGAACCGCCGACGCCGGATTTTAAACCAGTAGCTGAAGAAGGTGCTACTTATGAACAAAGGTAGTTGTCGTGATTTTTACATTATCTTAGTGCGAATATTGAAATAAAAACTGTACAAAACTTTTTAAATAATGGGATTATCTTTATTATTGCAGCGACTTAATTAAAAACGTTTCTCTTTTTACAGATGTAAAGTCTTCGTGAAGAAAGACAACAATTTTAGTGACAGGGGCGTCGGGATGTTGTATCTGAAACCGACGCCGAACGGGAAAACACAATTGATAGTACGTGCCGACACTGCTTTGGGCAGTTTATTACTCAATACCCTGTTGACTCAAAGCATTCCCGTGAAGCGGATGAACAAGAACACGATAATGTTAGTCTGCCTACCGATGCCAGATTCCTCACCGCCGCCAATCCCAGTGCTGTTGAGAGTAAAAACTAGTGAAGCCGCGGATGAATTACTGGAGGCGTTGAATAAGCATAAAGAGTAGAAAAGAATTTACGCAAAACTCAGTTTGCGTATCCGAACAAAAACATTTTTTTTCGACGTTATCTCGCGAAGAATGAAATGAGTGCTAATCTATACATAATGGAAAATTTGTTTATTATTAATCAGCGTAACGGTTTCATATCGAGCTTTATTCACCATTCCATAAAATGTAAATTTTGCGATCGTCTAGGACTTTGAACATCGGGAGTTAACGACGAAAATTCCTGAATAGATATCAATGATAAATTTTTTCCAATTGTTCATATACAGGTACTGAATAAAAATGTAATTATTTGTCTTGCTAGATTCTACCTAAGAAGAGATACAAAAATTCAATAGTTTCTAAAAAGATGTCTCAATTTACATGTATGACACTATGAATCGGAATGAGTGTTGCAATTGTAATCAATAATGTAATAATAATAACAATTGGAAATATATGTACATAGTAGAAATACAATAGTGTATATTACGAACAAGGCAGTTTGCTTGTGACAGCTGGTGAAATATTCTGTACTATTAATTACAGAAATAATTGTACTGTTACTGAAGTTAATTACAAGTTCAAAAAAATTATAGATTAAGCAGAATTGTTTGATATTTAATGGAACGAACTCCTTGACTTATTTATAGTAATTGGTACAAAATAAGTAAAAAAAATATTTGACATCACTCTACTATCATGTTGTATTTTTAATGGAACTTACGTATTGCGAGTTAGATTACACATTCGAAAATCAACGAACATTTCAGGGTGAGGAGATATTAATTTTCCACAAGTTATAGAGTTATAAATTATCTATCATTCATTCTGTCACTTTATTTATACATTTGTTATACGTATCTAATCATACAAAATTATTCTACCTCAAAAATTTCTTCCTTTCGATCAAAAGTATATTTTCTCTGGATTGCGTATATTATTTGAATCATAGACAATTATATAAGAAATATAATGAACGAATATAAAATGAAGATATATATATATATACGTATATGTATATCTAATAATCTTTTCGTGAGATAATTCACGAGAAAAATATCAGCAGAAGTAATCTTTAGATACAAATAGATTGAAAGACACTTTATTCATGACAATAAATTTCTTATAATTAGCTGAAGCTTTTTAATTACATTTGCACTGAGAAGAGCCTCTTATAACAAATTATAGAATTATCTATATAAACCGATTGTATATATACAAGTCTGATGTTTCTTTTTAGATTTCAAGGAATATAATTTCGCACATATAGTAATATCGTAATTGATTAGACAATGAATTGTGTTTGTCTCTAATTAAATGATACATAAAGTACATAAAAACCTGAAAAAATGGATTCTTAGATATTTAATATTTTCAGTAGTGTTACCCAATAATACACGAACTTTCTTCTAAGTGTTTCATGAGCATGTCATCATTAAAGAAATTAAAGGACAAATATATTCTGTATATACAAATACAAAACTAATATAATTGCTTAAATCATACATGTATATTGTGTAGACATGCATTTTACATGGAAATATATTATTATGGCCTATACAAGAGTTGAGAAAATACAGGAATTAGTTTCTTGTTTTCTAAAAAATATCGTGATGCCGTGATCGTCTGTCGTACTGTACATTTCGTGAGAATACACGATAGTTTTTGCATAGTTTTTTTCATCTTTAAACTCTTTGCGCCATAAACGGCGTTAGAGGACCCATCTGCCCTAAACCTACTTGAATGTGCTGCATATGAATTTCTACGCAGTTTTGAAATACTTGCTGATTCTCCGGACTGAGTTTTGATCTTATTTGTTCCATGGTACCTTGCAATACTTTGAGCTCGTATGCGTTTTGATCGGAATCCGATAAGCTCTGCGTTAGAGAAAATAATGGTTTTAGTATGAGACAAGTGAGGAGCAAAATAAATTTAGCAAAAATATCCATTTATACTTACTTTCACTTGTAACATCAACGCAGTCAAATCCGTCACCAATTGAGTCATTTTTCCTGGTCCTTTATCGTTTATTATATTATTTTTAGCGACCATATCTGTCGCTTCTTGCTTGCACTTCTCTCGGAGATGTGACGGTGCTAACATCGCCGCCACGCTCGGTTCGGGCGCCATTTCTTGACACAATTCTTGTATCTCGTTCAAAAAATCTTGAAGAGCTCCATTCATTCTCTCCAATTCAACAATAATTCTGGAAATGACAATATAGTACATTAAAGACACCACGATACATTATATTTAAATTAGGTATCCCTTAAATATTTTTTATCAACAAAATGTTTTATGTATTTAGCTAATCGTACCCTGCGTATTTTTTTTCAAAATCGGGAGGAAGCGATTCACCTAAGGAGCGTCTCTTCTCAGCTTCCCCATTCATCTCTTTCAATTTCTTGATTTTACTCTTCTTAGTTAATAATATTTTGTTCACTTTGACCATAAGTTCGAGTAACTTGAGCGGAAAACCATTCACCATACCGCCAGTATTCGTCTTTTTCGGAATGGATACAGAGGCATTGGATATTAAAGGATCATTGGTCAATCGCGGGGATAATTTCATCATGTACGGTGGTGAAGGTACATATTGCAAAGGCCGCGGTCTAAACTTTTGAGAGAATGATGCCAAGCTGATCGTTTCCGGTGGTTCATTCGACTAGCAGAAATAAATTGTACATTAATATGTGAACGTAATCGTGAATTTTTATCGGAGAGAAAGAGAGATCAAGTAACATACCAAAACTTCATAATCAGGGACACTGTGCGTCCCAAGTCCGGCTCTCTCAAACGTAATTCTGTAAGTATTATTACTGGTATCGACGGCGTCGATGCTCCCAGTGAATAAACCATCCTGCGGTTTTCTTAATCTCGCCGTGACTTTCGTACCGATTACTAATTGCAACGGTATTTCAGGTGGCAGATCCTTGAAAGTGCTTATATCCGCCGTCTTCCTCTGCTGCAGCATCCGTATTTTCTGCCTCTTCCTCTCCAGCTCGCGTCTCTCCTCCTCGAAGAACGACTGCGAGCATCTCCGCGGCTTGCCCATCATCCTTCTGATCTTGCACCATTCCACGCGCGTGAGTTTGCGAGTTTTCAATTGCGGAAACGATTCTTTCAAGCATATCATGAAGTCGTTATCACCCTCGAATAATATCCTGCGCGAAATAACGTTATGTAGCATTAGGAAAGCTGATTTATTAATATCTGTATTTTTCAGTATTATTTCACGTTATCATGTTTGCACGTACTTGTCAATATTGCTGTAAAACCACTCGTAACAGACCCACTTATGCGCTTTCGGTAGCTTCAACAAGTTTCTCAGTCTCATGCCAATCTTCTGTCCTATCTTACGATCCGGCGACGCAAGTTGGGACAGCTTATCGGGCTCCTTTTCCTGCTTGACCGGAGTCGTCACAGGAGTTGCTGGTTGCGAAGATGAACTTGTACTTTTCGGCGTACTCGATATCTTAGGCTGCCTCTTTACTGGCGACGGTCGCATCATCTTTTTGGGAGATTGTTTCACATCTATTGCCGAAGGGTCCTTCTTGATTCTGCGAACATGATTATTACATATTTAATTGGTAAAATTGATCATTTATCGAATTACCATTAACTTCTATTTCTAGGTAACGAGAAAAGTTACTCACCTATGGTGTGGATGATTGATTAAGACGTCGTCATAAAATAACTTATTCTTTTTCCTGATTCTAGCTGGCATGCCTCTGCGATTCAACACCTGTACAGGCTGCGTCGGGGGATTCGGTTTGGAGGGCGGTTGAGTGCCTACCCTTTGCAGACCTAGAGCCGCAGGTCCCAGTTCCGGTATCGGCTCCGATTCCTCCGTGTCCATTTGCTGATCCATCGAGTGATTCGAATTATGCTGCTCATCCATATCCATCATATCGTCGTCCATTATTTCTGTCTTAATTTCATCAACAGATGGATATCCACCATTTTTTATGGACAGCAAAGCCTCCGCAGATTCACCTGGACGAATTTATTCAAAATCAACATGTGCATACGTGATCCACAGATAAAGCTATCAATGCTCAAGCAAGATTTATTCCTATTATAAATTACATATTCCCGGCAAAAACTGGCAATATCTCTGATACGTATACAAATTTACATCGCGCGAAAGAATAAAACCGGGAAATTTTTAAAAAATGTATATACTCAAGCTTGGCAGTCAGCTAATGCATTCGCGGTGAACGTAAGAAGTTAGAATCTGACCGGGTCGATCACGAGAGTTGGGGGAACGCGTACGCCCGCACCTTCGGCCCCGCGGATGGAGT
Source organism: Temnothorax longispinosus (assembly GCF_030848805.1). Lineage (NCBI taxonomy): Eukaryota > Metazoa > Arthropoda > Insecta > Hymenoptera > Formicidae > Temnothorax > Temnothorax longispinosus. The sequence goes on along the minus strand of NC_092365.1, from coordinate 16,764,707 downwards.
TGCGGGACGTCAGATCGGCGAGGACGGCAAATTCGCGAGGGTGGTATCGACCGTGCACCCATCGAACTCCACAACAGGGACGACATAACCAAACACGGAGGGCGTCCGATAAACAGACCGCGCGGGCGGCCGAGCCCGCGGCGGCGGACGTCGCCGGCGGGTGGGCGCCGCGGGTCGGGCGCGGCACGCGGACGCTCCGCCGTCGGTGCCCCGCTGGATTAACGACGTGCCCACGGACAACCACGGCGGTATCCCGCTTGAATCGCGTGCTGATGATTTTTGAAATTTTAAACCCGACCCGCACCCGATCGCCGTTCGAACGGTGATTGCGGCCGGTGCGGGCGCGTCGGCCGCGGCGGCGCCCGCCGTACCGGTAAACCGGGAACGCGGAATCCACGGGCGTCGGTCCGCGGGGTCGCCCGCGGCCGCCCGTCCCGCGAATTTCGGCGAAAATAACGCAAAGTTTACTCACTTTCAACCACGTCCGCCATGTTGACAGTCAAATGATGCATCATGGGTACGTACTTCCGACTTGTCGGTCCGCCATCTCGCGTAAAACCGGGCCCGGTTGGCGATTGGGCGCCGCGCCGGAAGTTGCGCGCCGCTCCCCCCCTCTCGCCCCTCGCGCGCGACACGCGCTTTGGGACCATCTGGGACGCGCAAGGTGAGAAAATTGACGACTGTCGCGAGTCCCGCGCAGTCCCGCGGGTGCCCGCAACCCCTGCGCAACCCCTGCTCGAGATTGAATTTCTTTCACTGTGTTTCCATCTTCCTCGTTTTTTCCATCATTAGGAGTATTCAGAGGGAACCGCCTTTCCAATCGCTTTCACATGGAGCGTACGGTTATCGGCGATTGATAAACGTTCTTCTTACAACTTTTGGCAATACAGAAAAGTAAGCAAATATATCAATCTGCAGGGAGAGAATATTATCTCGATATTAACGAACCCGTTAATCGCAAGTATTAATGATAAGCAAGATCTGTTAAAAGGATTAATGGTGTTTTTCTCTCATTGATATTCTATTAAAACTATTAAAAGAATGTTTCGGAATTGAGGTTATTATGCATATTAGTATCTATGTTAATATTATTCGCGTAATCTATAACGCTATTTATTGTTTATTCATTGTCGTTTAGAGATCGAAAGCTCGAATAAGTGACACGCGAATCACGGACAACGAAATGAAATGAAGTGAAACGTTTTAAGAATATTATAGAAACGGTGTTACATCAAATCGTTTGAAATAAAATTTTGTGTTTTTCGTAGAATTGTACGCGTTAATTGCGCGTGAATTGCTATGCGATCGTTATACTCTAGCTAACAATAAATTTGCGTGTGATTTATCCATTAGATAATTTCATTCTCATTCGCTCGATCGAGCGGAGCAGATTTCATTCTTTCAATAAATGAATAACGCGCGATGATAGACAGTAACACATATTATGTGAATTATATTGTAAAGTTAAATATTTCAAGGCAACAATAGACCGGCCGGCACGCGGCCTCGGCGTTTGTTTACGCGCGGCGTACGCCCCGCTTACATGTTATTGCAGATATCGGCTGAATAAACGCACCCAATGACGGAGGACGAAAAATTCAACCGCAAGGAACGAACCTCGTTAGCATGCGCGGCTTCTCCCGGTTTCTTCACTGCTCACTTCAAGCGGTTCTTCCAGGTTCCCCGCAGTTGACGGCGTTGACACTCCTTCTTCGTGCCTTAATTTTCCTCAGTTTTTTTCGTAACGATTATGCAAGTCGCTCTGATCATTATTGCAGCTTTGACATGGAGAAACTGCGTGGCCACCGACGGCACGCTTGTCAACAAGTACTGCCGAGATAGAGACAGATTGATCACGTCCGAGGAGAACGACGAGTATTTGCTCATCGGTGCGGAGAGTAAAACGAACATTATGCTAGCCTGTCACTACTGGTAAGAATTGTCAAGACACACGATTGTCGGAATGTATAAAATGATATGTCTACGAATCCGCAGACAAGCGATAGCTTTTTCGTTCATTTGAAGTCAATGAGTCAAAAATAATGACGTTCAACACCCCTCTTTCCCCTACACTATTTAACATTAATATTTCAATATTATAGTTTTCTATAATACTCAACATTGTAAGTATTATGTGCAACACATGTTATAAATACACTTATATTGTTGAGTATAATTATACTATAATATTATATATGTAATATATAAATTTATGATAAATTATATAATTTTATAAAATTATAATATTAGTTTGATGACACTGTTAATGTTTATTAACTTTTATTAGTTTAGTGTTTATTAACTTAATCGGCGATTAATTTACCAAGTGATACTTGTGTCCAAGTGATATTTTCTTTACATCAATAGAATTATTAATATGTTAATAAGTAAGTCATATAAAGGAAAAAAGATAAGATTAATTAATTGTATAGTTATAATTGTTATAAAAATGTTTGCTTTAAGCAATTCTGCCGATTAATTTACAAAGTAATACTTGTACTCTATTTTATTAACATGAATGTATTTATTTTGTTTTTCAGTATGTAGAAAAAAATATTAAATTAGGGACGAGAAATTAAATAATTACAAAAATGCTTTAAGCAGTTCTGCTGGTTGATCGGCCATTAAGTTAATCAGAGTTTGAGTAAAGTCGTGCTAAATAAAAGCTTTCTTTAATGAATTTAATTAATTATGATAATTTCTCGGGACATGAGAACTATATATTTTCTGAAGCGATATATTTCTCGGTAAACTGTTGGGAATCCGAATTTTCGCAGAAGCAACGAGCACGAGGAGCCCCAACCGAAAATTTGGTACTATCAAGATCGGTATCGAGAAGAATCGGAAAAGGAAGTCGAGTTGGGAATGGATAATAATGTTTCATACAGTCGAGTCTACATAACACCGGATCTTTCTCTCGTCGTGAAAAACTTCACAGTCACCGACGCCGGCGTTTATCGTTGTCACGGCGAAGAGGGGCAAGAGAAAGAAAATAAATATAATTATAGGATCGAACGTAAAATAAATTATAACAATAGACGTAATATTTCATTTTGTTATAATATTACACTATACATGTTTTGTATTGAGTGCATATTTTGACACAATTAGCTTTATTTTTAACGATGGATTATTACTAAAAATTCTTGACCGATTATAGGATATTAATCGCAATTCAACTTGTGTTTTTAGTTTTTACAATGTTAATTTTAATTATTTGATTCTTACAAATTTTCGTTGAACAATACATATTTGTTGCCAGTTCTTGAGTATCGAAATTAACATTCATTTTTATGCGCGACAGCTATTCTCAAAGATATTGGCGGCGAGTTTATAGAAAAGGGAAACATAACCGAGTGGGAAAAGTATCGCGAAACATATTTATGGCCTGTCACTACGAGATTTGCAGTGAGTTAATGAACTGTTAGTTGATTATAAATAAGATTGCGATATATATTGTTCTGTTCATTCAGTAAATTTAAATAAAGAATGGGACAGAGACATTTTATTTGAAATAACTACACGACACATACACGTCATATCGAGACGTAATATTGAAGAGTAATTTTCTAAATTAACGCGATTTCAAAGAAAGGAATTTCTCGTCAGGTCTCGAAAATGAGAGATTTAGCAGATATCCGTGAGGAAGGAGTAACCCTTCAGGCAGTGTCCGAATGGGGTCCCTGGAGCTCGTGCAAGCAATGCATATATAATCGCGGTATCAAAACCAGTAGGGGTTATTGTAGATTAAAGCGCAACATAAATTCGGCGAGTGGCTGTATTTGTGTTTTTATTCTTTCCCATTATAAACTTGAAAACGTCCATTATAAATTTCAAATTTTAAACACTGATGATATAATCTTTTATTATTATTTTATTAATCGCTTTATTAATATCTATTATTATTTTAGACGGTGATTGAGAAAAATGACTCGATCATTATACACTTCTTCCGAGGATCTCCAATGCTTCCTTGCAAGTAAATGTCTGTAATTGCGAAACTCTAACAGCGATTCTTTACGCAATATAGTACGCAAATTTTAAAAACCCTGTGCATTCTCAGATCTGTCCTGCTTCAAAATGAATTTCCTAGCATCAGCCGTGTCGTACGATATTTGCCGGAATTTATTTTAACAGAACCTTGCAAGAAGTGTCCACGCGTAAAGAAAAGGAGGAAGGGCGAAAAGTTTCGCTATGCCAAACGATATGTTCTCGCCGAAGGCGCGCATCTCGCCGTATCATGTCCGGAGTAATTTGCCCAAAGATTCCTCAAGCGCAATCTTTTACAAAATCCAATTAATTCTTCTGCGCTTAACGTATCACATCTTATACATTTAAATACAAAAATTGGAAACGGACAACGTATCTTCAATATAGATCGAGCACAGCGTCGCAAGTAATTTGGAAAAAGGATACGCTCACTCTGAAGAAGGGAATGGGTCAATCGTTTCGTAAAAAAGATGAAGAAGCTCGAGTGATGGTAGACACTTTCTCAACGCTCTATTTAACAGGTAACGTAACGTTACGTATATTGATCTCTTAGAATTAGATTTTACGAAAGCACAATCTGAAATATATTTGTTTTATTTATCCAAATGCATGACAAAACTTAATAACTTCTACGTGTAACAAATTTTAATACTGTGCGCATTCTTTCTCGATAGACGTGTCGAAAGAGGAACAAGGTAACTATACATGTTACGTGGATAACATTAATATGATGCGCTTGAAGATTATCGTCGTATCTAAGACTCGGCTTTTGACGCAAGGTCAGTTAAAACTCGCACAATTAAAATTATTATCAACAAATACATAAAATGTAATGACAAAAATAATGATAAAAGTTTTATTATTAAATAGCTAATTATAAAATTATTAACATCTTTGTAAGCGCGTAAAATTTTTCTAAATGTATAAATTTGTTCGTACGTGTCGCTTTTTTACAGCTTTCTTTCGACATTTGAGCTACTTAGGATTTATAATTTTCTTGACTTCACTCTGCTATTGCGCGGGTGTAATAATGGCCTGTCGGCAAAGAATCAAATTTCAGCCTTTGCCGCAAGACGATCTTTCAGGAGAGGAAGTTGAATAATTTCGATGTCAAGTTGTAAATTATCTTGACATTTTATAGAAGTTAATAATAATACTTACATCATATTATCTTAAATTAAACGTTTATTTTAAACTATTAATCTTCTTGTAGATATATATTATATATAATGTATTTTTCTCACAATCTCTCTCTCACAATGATTTTTGTGTTTATTAAAATTAAAAATTTTTTCCAGAAAGATATCGAGAATTATTTAAAGTCGCCTCTTTTGGCTCTTGCCTCTTATAGCTAACGCTGTTAATTGCATAGTTTTGTCACGCGCAATTATGTATTTTTAATGTTATTGTGGATGACTTTATTGAACAAGCATTTTGTGCGACTGGTTATCGGTCGAGAACACTTCGTGAGACCTCGTGGCTATCTCCTTCGCGTTCCCTCGATCCGATCTTCTTCGGCATGCTGTGACCTTAAACTCGAGTGAAAGGGGGAACTGGTAGAGACAGCTACAAGGCGTACGTATCCGTCTCCAGACAGTTACGTTTAGTAACAACATGGCTGTGTTTCATCGTAGCTCCCGGCTCGTTGTCTACGGTGATTATTAACGGGCTAATAGGCTTCAATCACAAAAAGACTGAACTGAAATTAAAAGCGAAATAGGATGAAACTTCGAACAAGCGTCCAAGCGATCGTCGCGACTTTCTGCATAATCGCGCTTCAAGAATGCGTCGGTGAGTTTCTATCGCGAGCCAAAAAACTTTCTCAATTACTCTTATCCGTACATTTGCGTTCATATTCTTAAATATCTTTTTAACAAAATAACAGATAATGCATAGCGATTAACAAATATATGCTCAGGAGAATATATTTGATAGAATTTCTCTCTTTTTTGAATAATGTAAAATTACAAACGTGGAAACATTCGAAACTTTACACGTTTTAATCAATACTTTATTTTTAACAAGAACTTCTGTTTTGTTAATGATAGATCTGGAATACTAGTATTTCCTATGAATATTTATTCCTATATGTCTTATAAAAACAAATTTAATTTCAATATGGATTAACTATTACTAAAGTACAAATTATATTGCATCGTATTTTACAAATTTTACTTTATTCAATGCTTTATAGTTTACACAGATCATAAGAAAATTCCGAGTATCATTAATCGTTCGATGTCTATCGCGGCGCAAGTGAAATGATGCTTGAGCGATAGCAGGTAAAAGTGACAGTTGCATTCGTCGTGCTATTGCAGGCATTCTTCGAAGATGCGTAAGCTGCAGATCGAGGGGAGACCTGGGCTCGTGCAAGGATCCTTTCACCATGAATTCTACGCAAATCGAGCTCGAAAAAGGCATCGACGCGGTGCCGTGTGTTTCCGGATGGTGCGGAAAAATCATCGAGAGTCAAAACTTAAATAACGGTAAATTATTTTTAAAAAATTTACAATTAACAAAATAATTTATATTGTTTTGTATATTGTTTTGTATTGTAATAAAAATATATATTGTGCATATATAAAGTTTATATTAATATTATATCATATTACGTTATTAATCATACAAATTATTTATTAAATAATAAAAATTTTTTAATTGATACAGCTTAATTGTTCTTTTATAAAAAGATCTTCTAAAAATGTTAAATTTATATTTTGCAGAATATGGTACTGCCACGCAGAGATTATGCTTCCAGCGAGGTCCTGACGACAACGAGGAGAGATGTGCTTACACCGTGTGGAATTACAAAAAAGTGTATATGTGTCTCTGTTACGGAGATCTTTGTAATGGAACAATGAGAACGACCGTCGCCAGTGGTCTTTTAATAATGATAGCTGTATGCTTAACACGGTGGCTTATTTAAGGACAAACGTGATACTCCGTCGTACGGATGAACTAAATAAGTGATTAAACTTCCTGTGAGTCTTTTGTAAAAAACGCGAGAATTTCCGTAAGAATCAGCACTCTGACGGATGCATGTGTTGCGGATGTATAAAATAATGTATTCTTTATAATACATAAAACAATAACAAGTAAGGTGTGTTTTAGTATTACATATATATTTTTAGATATATATTTTTTTTATTTTAATTTATTAATTAATTTTGTTAATTTGAAATTAATTTGACAAAAATATACAAAAATCTGTCACTCAGCAGTGATTGGACATTATATCTTATTAATTAGTAATTTAAAATTAGTAATTCAAAGCAGAATGATTTTAAAATACATCATTCCTGTTTTCTCCGTGAAAATACACGTTAGTTTCTAACTTGTTATATTTTGTTGCATTTATATTCACAAAATTCAGGAAATTGTAAAAAGAATATCAAAATTAAGCTTGTGTTTGAATTACATCACTTTCATCACTCTTAGATTAGTTCCTTCTATCTTTCCTGCGAAACGGAGACCTAGGATTCAGACTACCCAGAACATGTCCATGCAGACCATTCAGCTTTCTCTCTTCCTGATTTCGTAGTAACGCTCTTGCGTGAGGATAATCGTCGAAGAAAAGCTCACCCAATCCATAGAGGTATTTAACTGCCATCATTGCTTCACGGTTGGTCAATAAATATGGATCTCGTTCTGAAATCAGAACGAACCAGAATTATATGAAGCGATATGTACACATATATAAAGAAGATGACAAATTAGAATGTCATTTTGTCGAAAACGTAAAAGTTCAATAGAAAGCATGAATTAAAAAGCGGACAGATTAAGCCGCTTGCACACTTTGTGTTATCAGCCAGCAATTATCGGCGAAAAGACATGCTTACGCTGCTTGTAGAATTCCTCGGGGAGGTTGCGATGCACCTCCTGCCAGCTATACCCAAGATCATTGACGTCAATCGGTGGCAGGAAAACGCCAACCGGCCACAGTGATTCAGCGTTTGAACTCGTTATCACTTGTAAGTGATTTTGCCGTAAACTCGTCCTATAATTATACTCTGTAAAAATGAACCATAGATATGAACGATTTACTCATTGGGTATCGTTTAAAAGATATATTATTAATATAGATTAGCTCTTAAATTAATAATTATACAAGTATAGAAATAAAACAATCACCAGAATCCTTAGAACGCTTCGGCGCGCTTCGTCGGCCGATCGAGATGAACGATTTCTGAGCCACCGTTCGATCTCCTGAAAACGAATGCGAACGAGTTAAAGCACTTCAACTTAGCGACATAAAGTATTATTGCACAATCGGTAGCTAACCATCTGTTGTAATGCTGTGTTCGTACACATTGGGAGGCGACACGAATTTCACGTGTACATTGGCGAGTGGCAGGGAACTGGCCACAGTCACCGTGAGAAGCAGCAACACCACTGTTATCTGAAATAGCGATTTATCTTGTTATTAACGATGTATCTTGTCATCAGAACTATTGCCGAATTGTCTGCTAGTTACAAAAAACGTGAGAAAAGCGATTTAGAAATTCTAGAGCATATTTCACGTCTACTTTGGAGTCGATTTCTCCTCAGCAAGAATTTCAAACTTTTGTTAAAGCAAGATTCATGTAAAAATGGACTTAGAAAGTAGTTTTTGCTGCGCTTTGAAATGTCTCGATCTGTCTCTGCCTAGCGTATTATGGAGTACTTTATTGTGTCCATTAAATCTTTGACTCAAAAAATTATGCTGTTCAACAATTTATGGTTGCTGTCACAGAAATTTTTCTTAGTGAGAGTTATATCATATTGCGCACTCAAGATATTACCTGCGGATGTATGTGCATATACGATACTTTCGTACAGATTTGTTCGCAAAGAAATAAAGTAAAGTAGCCAACGGCGACAACAAAACTATAGCTACCGCTTCTTACACGGCTTTTCCTTAAATTTGAAATATAAAGAATTCACGAGTTATTGTTCACAAATTAAATCAAATACTTATTATGGAATATGCAACAATAATAATCATTAATACAAAATAATTGATTTTGTAGATTTTAGTATTAGTATGTTAAACCGATTTTTGAATTTTGAAATTAGCAGCGTGATTATTTACATTTTATATTTATATATTATCTCATTTCTTGCATCACTAGAAAAGAATGGACTCCAAATCTGACGGAAACTTTAGACGTTGTGTTGTTATTCTTCGTGAAACAGCCCGGGGCGAGGGCTTCTACGTCACAATATACACGTTTACGACAGATAAATCTCTTTTCTGATGAATCACAATGCAGAAAACGGACCGTGCAAAATATATGTTACAGAAATATGTCAAGGTGAGTACGTTTCTAAAAATCCTTGTATGTAAACGCATATATAGAATTCATAATTGCATAATATAGGAAGAAGTTATATAATTGCCACCGAAACTAATCTACGAAATTAATCTTCGAAATAAAACTTGCAAGAGATATTTTATTAATATGTAAAAATATGAATATCAAAGAGCTATATCAATCGGTTGTATCTTAACAAGAATTATGTCTAATTAGATCGATCGTTACATGAAACAATCAATTTAGAAGGTTTATGTATGTTTTATAGAATATTTTTATATTTGTTTTATGGTCAACGTTTTTTACCATTAACCATTTTACATGCTAATGAAACCCTTCGTGCGCAATAGCTTAATAAAAAACGAAATAACATTGATCCATCAAGATTCCATATATATTTGTTACATGTTCATTACATTTTTTAAAGATAAAAAATATGCTCTTATTCATAAAGAGTTAAATCATTATTTTTAATTTGTAATTATTATTTCTCAATGCATTTTTTATCCCTCGCCGTAAAATATCGACACTCTTGCATATAACAAGAAGGCTCAGAAAGCGCATTCTGTTACTCCTTTACGATCTCGTACTTATCAATTTCTAACACATTATTCTTGCTTCTAGATTCTCCAATGGCATCGGGAGTAATTTATTATAACATAAACTTGACGTAACGTCGAAACACATTACATCATTTCGACGACCTGCTTGCGGAACGCTGCTCTGCGAGTATACAAAACAGACTTTTCCCACCAGGATTGGAGCCAGCAACATTGCGCTTTGAAAGGCAATATTTTTAGCGCGATCGCGACAGTAGTTACATTATATCTCCGCATACCATCGGTATAATACTCCTATACTGATCGCGATTAACCGCGTGCCTACGCCTCGACAAAACGCGTGTGTTGCACGCCGAGCTTAGTCCTCGAAGAGGCTCGTATGAAGACACACACGTGCTAGGCAGTGCGTGTCAAACCCACCCTTTCGCCTTCCTTCCCGCTCACCTTCACCTGGGAGTACATTCGGCCGCTATTGAATTCGACATTTGAGATTCAACAGTGCGGAAACCTCGTGCGCATAAGTAGTATTTCTACGCTGATAGATAATCGATCGGCGAGCCGGACAATGGAATTTGCGAAAGGAACGAGTTTCGAAAGGGCGTGAGGTCTCTCTCACGAGAGAGAAAACTCGATTGTAATAACGACAAATTTAAGAGGCAACGTTATGCAAAAGTAAACTAACTCGTAAACCAAGTAAAATTAAGCGGTTTATATACATAATATAATCTTTTAATTTTCTGTTGCAACTTTGTTGATATATAATCGCTGTTTATTAATATTTCACATGTTATTAGAAAGTAATTTATTAATCTATAAACGTTTTGAATCGAGAACAAAACGTTTTGAACTAAAGCCGAAACAATTAGTTTGCGATTTAATTTACTTTTACATAACATAATTTTTTATTATAACTTTTTTTATATCGCTGTTTCTAAATGTTAGATCGGGAACAAAGACGTCTTAAACTCGACTCGAGACAATTAGCTTGCTGAATTTACTTTTGCATAACATAATTTTTTGTTATAATTTTCTTGATATATGTATCGCTTCTAAATGTTTGCTATATATATATTATTTGAAAGTTTATGATTTATAAATGTTGGGTTGAGAACAAAATGTTTTAAACACGAGTAGAGACAATTCGTTTGCGATCTAATTTACTTTTGCACAATATAGTCTGATTAGTAAGTGTTGACACATAGCGTATGAGGATGAAGAAAAAATATATGTATTGCTGTAAATTGAGAGCGATCCCGTTCTCGTGATACATCACGATTTGATTAAGTAACAGCGAACCGCAATGAAGCAATTACATCGATACACACGCATACGCATACACAAGAATTTATAAGTGCGTGAATAATGCGCCTAGTTACCGTCCTCTACCTTTCTAATGATACATTAAATCCGTAGATAAACTAATTTATCGCGTGGGAGTAATTACTCGATACGAATTGCAATAGCAGCCCAAAAGGTGATGGGACGTAAGTAGCTTCACAAACAAGTTTCTTTTGTCAAAGAAACTTCGTTGTAAAGCTGATTTATATGTTCCTTTCTTACTTTAAGTAGTAAAAATTGAAATGGAAAAGTTGCTTAAACCATTTTTTCTTTATAAATTACAAAGTAAACATATTTTTGCATTAAGACCACTTACGACTTTTCTAGATTGCAACAAATTATATTTTCATTTCTTATAAATATTAAAAATCACATCAAACTGCTTGAAAGCCAAGAATATCATTAATTCGTATAACTAATCGAACAGCACCATAAAATTTACTCAAAGTTAAATTATTCAAAACTTTTTATTAGTGCCATTTTTCTGAAATCATCGAGCCTTTATAAAATTGTGCCGAGCACCTTTCGCGCCTAATAACGCTTTATTAAGATTTCAAGTTCCAATATTGAATTAACCATCGAAATACAAATTCCATATTTGAATATCTATCTTCCAAACGTTCCGAAAAAAATTCTATAATTTTTAAAATCTGAAATTTAATCGAATCGTGAAGTATCGTTTCGTCGCAACCCTTTTTCAACGTCCCAGCGCGCGCCGAGCAGGCTTTAAAATTATTTAAAATTTTCAGATCGAACGACACAGTGGCTGTATATAACCACCGGTGAGCGGTCTCTCCCGCGGATCTCCCGCGGAGGAAATGCAGATTCGTCTCGTCACTTCCACCCACCGTCGTCATCGTCGCGGGGCCACCGATCGAGCAGGATCCCAATGGGACGATGAGAGCACGGCGCACACCCGCACGCCCGGATCGGATAGCAGAGTCGCCGCGGCGAGGATCTGTCTTATTTATCGGACTCGCGGGGGACTCTAAGGACCCAGTCGGATTTCGCGGGACGCGTCGTGGATGCGGTGCAAGGAACTGATCCAGGTCGTGCGGAGAACGTCGGCGGCCACCGCCGCGGCCGCGCGTGCATGAATTTCAGCATCCCCCTTCTCGCCACTCGCCACGTGCATGGTGTACCCCACCTGCGTGTGACTCGAGGCTCCCGAGGTAATAAGGACTAAACTCTCGCAGGGGATCACGGCGAGGCACTTTCATCTCTACGGGATCGCGCGGCTCGCGATCGAATTAGCGAACTCTCGCTTGCGAAACGGACGTTCGTCCGCGAACGCGCAACACGCATTTTTCGTCCCCGTGGTCACGATCCGAGCCGCGCGGTCGCATCATCGAATCGGTTGCCGAGGAGAAAGAAACGGGCCTGTCGAACGAGCCTGTATAAGCGGCGAGTGATCTTTTAGGGAAGGGCGTTCTCGAAGGCTTCATGACTTTCTAAGCGGATATGCTTACAGTTACAAAATTGTAATGAATATAATATAATTTATAATTAACATAAGTCAGATGGATTACGTTCATTTCTCTTCCCGCGCCTTTTGCGCTGCGAGGCACTGGCTTATTTCCATTTTTCGCCAAGCATTTAGGGTGACTTAATTGAATCTCGATTAACTTAATTAACGATTATAAATTATCAAGCAACTTTGTATTGTTTTGTTAACATAGAATGACTAATTTTGTGATAAAAGATGGATTAATAAGAAAGATTGAATTAAGAATAAGAAATTACATAATTAGAAATTTCTTTTTATGCTATATTCTGCCGACTGAGTTAATTGAAGTTTAGTCGAAGTCGCCCTTACAATTGTAACTAGCGTCTTGATATGTAAATTATGTAACTTTATACCGCGCGAAACAGGAAGCGAGTTAAGGATCGTCGAAAAATGCAAACGTTGTGTATTTTCTTAGACTAATTAGAGCATGTCGCGATTTTCATGATACTATCGCTGTACATTACATATCCGACTTTGCGCGGATGTGATTCGATTCTAATAAACAATTGTAATTAATAATCTGTAGATGCTAATTGATTGTACATGTGATTACTGTAAATTGGATGACGGCGGCCCCGGTTTCCGTCAAGTCCTTTGATGACTCGCGAACGGTTGATCTTACAGGGCGATATACTTAAGTTTAATTCGATATACTTAAGTTTGATCTTAATTGGTACCGTGATTACATTCAAATCATATTTAAGACGATCGTGAGTATATTGCTTTTGGCTCCTCATTTCGCTGACGGCCGTCTCTCAGAAGACCGTTCGGAAACCGGATCGCGGCTTCGCTGGTTCGCTCACGTGCGTTCGGACGTTCGAATCGGGGCGCGCTTACGCCGCCATGACGAGATAACCGCGTAGCCGGAGTTCCGGTCCGTCGCGCGCTGGTCGCAAGAGGATTTCGCGGGCGGTCGAGTTTATGGGTAATATTTCCCAAGATTCTTTGTGGCGTGCTGGTGTACGGGGAACCGGCTTGACCGGCCGAAGGCCGAATCGGCGAAAATTCAATTCACTTCACCGCGTGCGGGCGGGCGAGCGGGTCACGTCGCGTCATGTTATGTCATGGCACGTCGTGTTGACGTTGCGTCGCGTCGTCCCTCGTAACATGGGTACGACGGGCTATTCACGGCTATTCGTCGTGTTGCCTCGCACCGTGTATCGGTCTGTCTCCTCTCGCGGGACGGCTGTGCACGAGGATGACACGCAACTCGACGTGCCCGTTCATGACGCGTCCAGGAAGCGATACCCCGCACGTCGATCGCGGCATCGGCGATAACGTTCACTGTTAACCGTCACCGAGCCGGTTGACTATCACCCCTTATCATGAGGAACGAAGGGGCCGTTCGATTGCGATTTGCGCGGTAAAGGTACCCATGCCGCTCGACGTGCGCGCTCTCGAAAGAAACAATGATATCGTGGAACATCTCGTCCGACAGATATCAATGAGAAATGTTTTCTGTTCGCAGCTGGGTCACAGTCGTAGGGGATTATGTCGGCTCAAAGTGCGGATTCTCCGAATTGCACTGCGAATCAGGAGGAGGAGGAGGAAGAGGAGGAGATGATTTTGCACGAACCTGAGGTACTTATATGGAAATAAATAATACCGTGTCGTGCTTGAGAATTTTATTTTGATCATCGCACAGGATTGCTTCATATTAGCTTCTATCAATAAGCTAGTGGTTTAACGTTTAACGATGAGTAATTAAAATAGTTTACAAGTCGGATGTAATTCTTCTCATTTTGCTTACCTAATTATTTGTTTCATTTACCTTTCTGCTTCCAACCTGTTTCGATATCGACTTTCGATACATTCTAATATGTATGATGATTAATTTCAGAATAATCCTGTGGATATTCTGGAGTGTCTGTCAGTTATGATCAATGATAGCACTGGAAAAGATGCGAACCAAGTACAGGAGCTTATATTGGACGATCAGTTGCTTGGCACGATGGTGACTACGATTACGTTGCCCGACGGAACTCAAGCTTTTGTTACGAATAATCTCAGTGATATCGGTCAGTACCCATTTGAATTCGATAAACTCTTGAATATTATTCAAGATGATAGAAAAGAACTATTTTTTTAAATACAATTTATATTTGAAAGAAAGCATACATCTATTTGAACACTTTGTTTATTCTGATGAAACTCATTTGCAGATCCAGATTTCAAGACGCAAACATTGCAAACGACGCTCGAGAACGGAGACACTATTTTACTGCGAGACTTATCGGAATTTGGCGATGGCAAGGCTCTCCAACTGGAATTAGATCCAGCTACATTTGTACAAACCGAAGACGCTGCCACTGAAAATGTAGAGGACACATATTCGCAGGTTGAATTTATCAATGGCACCGCGTACATGGTGGCTGGCCATGTGGACGTAGACGAAAGTTTGTGGGAGATTGAAGATGGGAAGTTAAAGAAAAAAGATCCCAAGATTTTAATCAACAAACTATCCGACGCAAAAGTTAAATATCCTTGTCCCAGGGAAGGATGTTCAAAGGTTTACAGCACGCCCCATCATCTCAAGGTAATCAGTTTTGCAAGATTAGTACGAATAATTTTAAATAATTGAAAAACCTCACAAAATGTTTTAAACCGAGTTATTCAATGCGGTATTCTTAATCTTTTTTTATAGGTTCACGAGCGTTCACATACTGGCCAGAGACCATATAGATGTTCTCATCCAAAATGTAAAAAGAGCTTTTCGACCGGTTACAGTCTGAAAGCGCATTCACGGACACATACGGGCGAAAAACCATACAAATGCACGAATGGAACGTGTAACAAGAGTTTCAAGACGTCGGGCGATCTGCTAAAACACGTGAGAACTCACACGGGAGAACGTCCTTTCGTATGCCCGTTTAACGGTTGTGGCCGATCATTTACTACGAGTAACATTAGGAAGGTACGCAAGAGGTTTGATGATTGTTTTATTGTCCAGATGTTTTATTGTCGAAATGTAATGAAGGCTTCATGCTTATTAGGTTCATGTAAGGACCCACACTGGCGAGCGACCATATAAATGTACGCAACCGATGTGTGGTAAAGCGTTCGCTAGCGCGACAAACTACAAAAATCACATACGGATACACTCAGGCGAAAAGCCCTACGTTTGTTCTATAGAAAACTGTGGTAGAAGGTTTACCGAATATTCTAGTCTATATAAGCATCATCTTGTAAGTATTTAATATCAATTAATCAATCTATTATTAAGAATATAATACAGTACTGGTCAAAGATTAGATATAATTTTACCTTTGTAGGTACATACACCTCAACGACCATTCGAGTGCACACTATGCTCCAGAAAATATCGTCAAAGTAGCACGCTGGTGATGCACAAGAGAACAGCTCATGCGTTGGTCGACAGTGACGACGGTGCCGATGCATTTTTGCAAGATTCTCTTGAACCCTCTAGTCCGAATAAAAATAAAAAGAAGGCCGTGAAAGAAACTGTAAGTATGATGTAGATGTAAAAACTGACTTATATATTTTGTGCAGTCCGATGCAATTATGCTAACTTATTATGCTAACTTATGCAATTATACTAACTTATTGAATTTAATTGAATTTAGCATAAGCTGCTGGCGAAAGACAAACAGGTCCAGGTTTCTAAAATGATCGACGACACGAACGAGAAAGAACCACAAATTTTGTTGGTGGGCGATCCTTCGCAAATCGCTGCATTACAGGTTTGTATAAGAACTTGATATATTTTTTGTGCTAGATTTCTCTCTAGATATCTAGATAATTATCATCGAAAAAAATCAATATTCCTGAAATTCATTCATGTGAAATTTTAATTATAGAAGATCGACCTGGATGAAAGTTTCGATGATCCTGGCATCGATACGACGTTCGAAGGATTGAATATCAAAATCGAGGACATAGAATTTAGATGGAAGTACTAGTGCGAAGGAGAAGGAAATGCAATGTTATATATATTATAAAGAAAACTTGTGAACTTTATTACTTGATAAATTGCGTACTACGAGAGAAATTTTTATATCAATCTGACAAAATACAAGAAATATACTTTTTACGGCCATTCTAAATTTGTACTGCAATCTGTACTTTAATACTGCAAATTTTATTATGGTTTTATACTATTTTTATTGTTCTCAATTTAACTTTAATATCTGCGTGTAAAATACTTAATAAAAAGAAGATATTATTTCTTAAATTTCACAAGTATCATTGGTAATGCATAATAGAACGCGTGGGTCCTGTGAACTTGGCACACCATACCTAAAAATCTAAAAGTTTTTTTAGAGTTCTGCCTTTCTTTTGAATAGTTCTAGATAAGCATTTTAAATAGTTCCGGTGATTAATTACAAAAAAATCGAATTTGAAAATATGGTGCGCTAAGTTCACGCAGCGCACCAAATCGTGAAAATCAATTATTTCTTTGGAGTTCTAGTTTGTTTTACAATAGTTCTACAGTTCTGTATCAAATATATCAATAGTTATAGCAATTAGAGGCAAAAAATCGATTTCTGAAAATTAGTGCCTAAACTGTAACACCTATCTAAGAAAGGTAACAGTTCCGATTGGATCGTATTTTTGCGACTTTTCCACATGGTTTTGCAAGAAATTTTAATCACTTTCCAGTAATGCAATTATTTTAGAAATAAAAACTATATTTAACACATAAGAAGAAATTTTTATTTAAGAAAAATTTTTTTACTTGTTCTAGCCGATCTGATAAGAGTTCTGCGTAGCGTTCCCAAAATTCTACTAAAAAGTCATATAAGTTTTGTCTGTGAAATAATTATTTTTTAAGTTTTCGCCGTTTTTAACATTTAAAAATCAACTTTTTGACAATTCTGTGAGTTCCATTATAATTTTCCTACAGTTCTGAACGTGTCCTAACGTTCTCCGAAAAGTTCTGGCGATAAGCATTATTTCTTTATTTTTTTAAATAATTTTTTCTCCCGGGGAAAGCCTCATTTACAAGTATATGGGTGAGGCGCTAGCCGATTTTCGACAGTTCGGTGAGTTTTATTATAATTATCTTGTAATTCTGAACGTGTTCTAACGTTTTCCAAAGAGTTCTGGCGATGAGAATAGATTAATATAAATTATTTTTTATTCAGTTTTATTAAAAGAGTAGTTATCGAAAAATTATCATCTAATTAGCAATTTGTAAGTTGTTTTATCGTGTAATTTTATTTCATTTTTAGTTTGAGTGACTCCGAGGCATTTTAATTTTTGTAATACGTGCAAACGATAATTATTATTTTATTTCTTTTCCCATAATTCCCAGAGAAACAAGTCTGTCGAAAACAGATTTTGCAAAGTATCTGCTACAAATTTTGTCAGCAAAATGTCAGCAGAATAGGATGGCAAATTGATTGCAGAATCTGCCATTTCATACCATTTAAATATATTCCATTTGACTTAAATGTATATTCCATTTGGAGTATCGTTAGATACTGTTAGATTCTGCTTGATTTCTGTTAGAAATTTGTTGCCAAATTATGTCAGCAGACTGCTGGTAGAACATGCGTTTACTGTCAACACAGTTGATGGCAATCTGCCTCAATATCCTGTCCGAGTCTACTGGCAAACTGCTGGCTCATTGCTAACATTTTGCTTATTAGCAATGACTACATACAATGACTGTAAATTTATATTATTTTTTTATGTCATTAAATAAAACAGTATGAATTACGGCTTAATTGAGTACGTGTAAAAAAAATGCTATACACATAAATAGTCTGACAAACGAAAAGTTCCGTTGTGATTAATACTACATCACTATATGAAATACAATATAAGAATATAACAGCTAAACTAAAATATGTGATGACATATTTTATAACGATAGATGGATATAATATTTGTATCGTATACAAGTGTTTCAAGAAGGTCGAGAAAAATATATGTATTATGTTTTGTACCTTTATTTTTTCGAGAATTAAATTGTTCTTTCGTAAATACCATGAAACATATTTGTGTGAAGTTTAAGCAAACCTGGGTGGAAATGAAAGATTTGGTATGACGTTTGATTTAAACCTTAAGAAAAATTTAATTAAAGCTTGGAAAATTATATCTCTAGATTAATCTTTCGGCAATTATTAAAATAATAAATTATGCTATTTCACCTTTTGAATAAATTCAATATTTTTCTCTGATCGAATTCTCATGGCTAAAAAGGGAGCTGTTATTAGCGTTTGGTTGCTGATTAAACAGACACATTAACACAGCTAAGTACGGGACGTGAAATGTAGCAGATAATGCAGTTATATACACGCCGTGATCGAAACGGTTGGCCTTGTATTAAAAACGAACGGAAACATCGACTCCTTTATTCTTAATTTTTAGCTTTCTTTTTATAGTGTTCCATCTTTTAAAGCGACTGATATAATCATCAAATATATTGAATTATTTTCTTGAATTACATTAAAAACATTTTTTCTATTCCCTTATTATTTTTGCAGCACTTTAACATACCGTTTAAGAAGATCATTTTGACAAGTACTGCAGAACTCGTTTTCGGTCCTCCCACCATCATCCGGACGATCTTTCGCCTAGTGCTGCTCTCGATTACGGATAGTCTTCATTCGGCCAAGTACTCGACCGCGCTGATCCGTTAATTCGACAGATAAACTCTTAGACCTTTTACAACAACGGGATTGCGGAATCTCTGTCAATAGAATTAATCCGGCCGTCCGAAAATGATTCAAAGTTCCGCGCCTGTGATCATAAACGTTATTACAAAATGTGGATCGTCGGCTTAAGGCAGATATGTGCAACGTGCTAAAGCAGTATGCAACGGATGAGACAGGTGAGTATTACGGGTATAAAGCGATTAAATAAGCCAATAAAGATAAAAGAACAGTAATATTTTCGGATTAACTATTGTTGACGCTTAATATATGAAGTGTCTCTTGACTTTTGTATATGTATGTTATTGAACTTTGGAGAATTTGTATTTGACATATCCATGTGGATTAAGATATTGATTATGATTTTTTGTAAAAATGGAAAATGATGACAAATTAAGATGAAAATTAGGATTGTGATATTTATTGTATCTATATATTAATTAAATAAATACGTTCTAAGTATATATATTCTATATAGATTGTATAACTTTATGTGTAATTACTCTTACGTGTAATTGTTTCCATTTGATTACTCTCATTATTATATAACTTTAATTAACTCGTTGAATTTACGATTTATCTAAAAAGAAATTATATTTATCATTAATATCTCTTCAAACATCAACATAGAGTGTCTTGATTATCTCTCACAAAAATTTGAAGTACATTTTATATTATATAAAAATTAATTGAATTAAAATAATAATGCCACCTTTGTTCACCAGAAATTTCTCGTTTAGATCTTTTCACAAGAAAAATATTGAAAGTGAAAAATAAACAAGTATATTTAAAAGTTATCAAATGCGGCAACTGAGTATTGCAGTAGCGATTAAGTAATGGAAAATTCAAGAAATGGAAAAATACTTGATAACGTATCGTTGTCAATCTTAACGTTATCACAGATGAACAGTCAATATACCATCAATTCTACCATTCAATAATTACGATCTCATGTATATCTCCTGTAATTTAATTGCTACTACACAATTACAATTATTACTGCGTAATGCTGTCTTACAGATATTTGCCGGCTGGTATTTTTCGATCGTTTTTAATGATTGATGTCGGACATATGTTCACCTTAATTAATATGCAAAAAAATAGTATGATTTATTGAAGAATACATCGACTTTGCAACATTGTATCTGACGATAAAGAAATAAATGTTATTTTTAGATATTGAGCATTATTTAAGCAAGTCACAAAGTCCACTTTTAAAAGTTTAGTTTTTTTCAAAATAATTTATACATAAAAAAGCTATTGACGCAATTTATTCTTTTTATAGCACCAACATTAACTAATAATATTAATTATATTGTTACTAAAAAAAATTATCTTTCTAGTAACGTAATCGACATCGATTCCACGAAATACTGATGCGTTCAATTTTTTTAAGGTACGACTATTAGACTATTAGAGTTTGTTTGATCGTGTGACTCGTGTGAGTTGATCGATATGAGACGCGTGATTAATACTTCATATTTCTTCCCGACCAACTGTTTTACACATTAATTGTTAACTAATTACCGCACGTGCGTTAGTATCGGCATATTTTAACCGCAGCCGTGACCGACACGACGTGTGCAGTAAATGGAAGATAATAACAGTTGTTAAATGGCCGTTAACAGCCATAAAATTATTCGAGTTAAAATGCCGTCGTAAAACGTCATTCAACTAATCATTTCAACCTGCTTACATTAAAGTGCGTCATTACGTTTTCAAAGTTACAGGCTCTGCGTGAGATTCGCAATTATCACCGGATTGCAATGAAACAATAGCGGTTACGTTACCGAATAAGGCATTTGCATGGTCTCTTCGTTTGAGAAGTGTATAGGTCCAAGATTTTGTTATACTCGTGTCATCGTAAGCGAGAAGATAGTCTTTGTAAATTATAACTTAAAGCCTAAACAAAACTACCAAATACAATCATCCGAAAATACTAAAACAATTAGTTTATGTTACGAAAAAATTGTTGCAACTATATAACTAATATATATATCTTCAAAATAAATATGAAATTTCAATCTTTAAATAAAAGTTTTTCTTAAACACGCATTTACGCTTCCACTATAGCTTTCTTTTTTTAGACTCGCGCTTCCCAGGTATAACATTATTTTATTAAACGTTTTTGAAAGAAAATTATCTCCTCAAAACAAAAAGTAGTGTGATAAACTGTTTGCTTCAAACATTCTGCTAATTATAATTGCACTTTTATAATGAATCATACTTCTCGTTTTAGCTAGACGTTACAAAAGAAGTAAGACCAGCGAACTGTACTTGGAGAGAGAATAATGCGATAACTGCTCGTCATTCGTCGCCGTTTTGCGAGTGAAGAAAATATCCGTGCACGAAACGCGTCCGCAAATTTATCTCGTCAATTAGAGGCGATCATCGATACTGGCGTGATGTGCGTTAACGTCACCGAAGATTCGCGATAACGTACGTGACGCGTTGTTCCTTCGTCACACGGGTGGAGGAGAAGAAGGCCCGGCCGGCGACGGATTTCTCGGACGAAGTGGAGATATCGAGAGATGGATTTGTTAAAACGTAATCCTCTAAAGTCTTAACTCTTTCAAGAAACGTATCAGTATCTGTTTGTCTTTTAATATATATATATATTTCTTCGTTCGCATTCGAGGCCAAATTCGGCAGACAAGAGCTCTCTCTCTTTCTCTCTTTTTTTTATCTGAAACCTGTTATATATCTCTGTTACCGAGGAGTCTCCGACCTCTGCTCGCAATAAACGCGAATTTTCTCAGACCAGTATAAACGAGCAATGTCCACAACGGCGTTATTAGCAAATAGCGATCGACACGTCGAGACCATTGCGGCCGAGACGTTCCTCGCGCGTTATAAATCATATTTATGACGCCGTAAGAGGATCAAGACGAATCGAACGCGTTTGTCCTCCGATCGCTCGCCGTTCTCCATTTTACTGTGTCACGCAATAATTTTGTATATCAATTCTCGACTTTCCGAATTGGTATCATCATATGATTCTCTAGCTTGAAACGGACTCGCCTTGTTACATAACGATTTTAATTTAATAACTTTTAATTCAACTCTTGGCTGGGATATCGAAACGTCGACGTTTGATCGCCTGCTCTTTCATTTAATTTAATTCGATATTTTCATCAGGGAGCAATCGACGAAATCGTCGTCCCGTTTCTCACAATAAGCGATACGAGCTCTTTCACATGACCTCATATGACTTTCCGCCAATTCTGAAATACTTTGTGCTGTCTCGAGCTCGATATGCACTTATGCAAATTTCTGTACCATGCGCTCGAACCGGCGACGAGTCACGCGACCGAACGAGAGGCGTGAACTTGAGGGAGACACGCGCGACGTTGTTTCACGCCGTAAATTATCCTTGCGAATGCAAAAATCGATCGCTATTACGATCCACGTGGATCGCTATTCGTTATTCGCGATCCGGCAAGCCGGTAGGATATATGATGTTCACCGGCGGAGACCGAACGTATTGTGCAACCGGCATTGTTGAGGGAAGGGTTTTGGCGGTTTGACGTCGAAGGTGCGCCAGATAGATTTCACCTCGGGTAATTACGAGTTCTACAAGCCAACACGTCTCTCCTTTTCGAGCTGCCGAATTATTGGCCGTGCAACGAAACCTGATTAGTCAAATAGTCTCAAGAAATTTTAATAGAGCAGCGGTGTCATCGCCTCCCAAAGGGTGAGGAAGATATTATCGATTTTTTTTATATCTAATCCACATCCTGCTCTGATATTTTAACTCATATATCAATTATCTTGCAACGTAGTTCATATTAACACTTGGTATAAATTAAATTAATACTGCGGCGTTGCATATTTCAAGTTTTGCAAGGCTCCCTGCGTTTCGACCGCTGCATCAGTGTATCGTTATACATTGTACGATCTCTTGGTCACAGGGTCCTCCAGGCGCTTAGCAGTGAGACGCAACCGCGATGACGACGCGACGCCTAAATCGTCAAGCAGACTTCTGATGGATCGGAGATATCGGGTGATAACATCGCCCTCGTGAGAGCTCGTCATAATCGATACGATAATCGCCGCCTAAGAAGCCGTAAAAGAAAGCCGCTCTTGACGGGAAAGAGTTAGTGCGCTTGTGGCGAGCGAGCCAGGAAGCTCACTCGATCGGCTGTTCAGCCCAACCAGGAATCATGTCGAGAATCCGAGTCCGCGGCATATCCGCCGCTTTAACGGGGACGTCTTGATTGTCTGACGACGGGAATCGTCATTCCTTGGAAATTATCCCTCATCTCGTCTGGCAGACGGGTCCACGCTAGATTTCAGCATCTCGCCGACAGTATTCGAGAATGTCCAAGAAGCAATGGCTCGCCCTGCTGCTGTTGTTCGTCGCGTACCTGGTGTTGGGCGCTACCATCTTCTACTTCATCGAGAGCCACAACGAGAAAATGAAGATCGACGAGGAAAAAGCTGAACGCACTACGATCAACAGTAAGAAAATAATGATGACAATCTCGGATGACGATATCGGCTATCTCGCGCGAAGATCGGTCCCTAATCTGTTCTCGTTAACGAGAACTCATGATTTCCGGATACTTGATGTAATTGATAGATTATCCTGATATTTGATAGGCAAATACGACTCGGTGTTCTAGACCTACCAAAACTCGTCCCGCCTATAAATTCTATGATCGATTTCTTCTTAATAGAATGAAGGATCTCTCGAGAATCATGCGAACAATAATTTTTTATTCAAATTTAATAGACTTTGATAAATTGATTACTGATAATTCGAAGATTTACAGAAGTACTTAATGTCCAAAATTGAAAACTAGCGACAAACGCTATCGCTAAAGTAAAGCATAGATTCTTGGAAATCATTTTGCGCGTACTTTACGCATATTCATTAAATTTTTATTCGTGATTAAAGCAGACATAAAAATAACAAAACCATTTAGGTATAAAAATAGCAAAGCAGTCCTGATTTCTGGAAGTCGTTTTGATTGACGAGCTTCGTCGAAGTATCAAGGAGAAAGCTACATGCGAGCGGAATGGCGAAAACGCGAACGGAGTTGCATGTCATTTGCAAGTCGTTATTGCAATGCGACTTTGCAAAACTATTTGCATATCTCCGTTTGTTAGAAACGCAACACGGAGAGAGAAGTCCTCGAGATATTGACGCGAAACTTTATTTTATAAACCAATCCTGGAAAAAGGGATCAGAGAACAGTTGTAGCTTTTTGTCGTTGCAATTTAGTAGCTAAGAACATAAACGGAAGCTTCGCTTACATCAAGTGCGCGCATTTCTTATCTTACAATTAGTTTAATCGTTTAAAAGCCAATGTTCCTGAGAATCTTATTATTGATTGGTATCTCCGTATCTTTCAAATACCAAATAATGTTTTTTTCTTTCGATAAGCGGAACGGCACTTTTGAGATTCCATGCGCGCGCGTTATCACGGAAGATTAAAGTTTAACATCTCTGAATATTAATTAAGAAAGCATATTTATTTATATTCACGTCATAAAAAATGTCGCTATCATGCCCGTATCGCGTGCTCGTTAATTAATCAATCGATTAATTAACTATGTCGACTATACCGACTCATGCCGTGTTGCTCGCGACGTGTTACGAGATTTCGGTGATAATAATGCAAACTGTGCTTAGGCCACGGTCGTGCAGAATACGGGTCTGGCGTGTAAAACGTTTGAAACTTCCGACATGCATTTAGTAACGAAATACCTTTATGCTTCTAGCATCCTAAAACAGTTGTGTCATCGAGATTGTCACTTGAGGTTGCACCGCCTGTCGCTTTTTAAATCCGTAATTCGATTGTAACAGATACGGAGAAGTTTAATTTCTCTCGTTTAATTTTTCTATTCATATATTTATCTGAGATATATCGGAGATAGATTCCTCGAAGTTGGGAATCTCAAGAAGCTTTCAATGTCTTAAATTCTCTAGATGCCGCGATCAAGAGTTTCAGAATCTGGATTTTCACCCCTTCTCGGAACGCGATTCAAACTCAGATGAGCTATCGGATCCTCAAAAAGTAGAACTTCTCGGGATGCTGATTTCGCAACTCTACAAAATGCGTCATATCTTTTGTAACAATCTCGCAAATAGCCGGAAAGTCGGCGCGGCTGTTCGGCGTCATTGGGTTTTGTGTACATGACCATGCCCGATGCATTGTTCGTGCAAGAAAAGGGCATTATTTAAATAACCAGACAATGTCGGTGCGACGGGAAGAGTTAGTCGACGGCCAGTGTCAGTGTCACCGAAATCTATTACGAAATCGTTATCTCGGCCACTCCTGTCAAAACCGAAAGTGGCGATATCCGCTCACGTGGCTATTATCCCCTACCTCGGGTGGCTATGCCCCATCACGAGGAATAAAAATACGCTCTGGAAAACTGCGGGATGATTTATAATTTATCTTTTTTTTCTCTCTCTACAAGGATATGGCACCGTCCTGATATTCCGTTAGCCTCGATACGCGACGAAAGACAATCGCGTTCCGGTCGCAATTGCGCACGCGGAAGGTCCAGGCGGGGGTCTGCTTGTACAACAAACCCGACAATATAAGACGACAAATATCGGCTGATAAGATAGCTGCGTACAGCAATTGTCTCGAAAACGTCCCCGTTCGGGAAGAAAGAGAGATTATCTTTCAGTAGACAGACGGATGAGAGCGGACGGCGAGATAAAATTTAAGATTATCCGACGGCCAATCCACTTTTCAAGTACATACACGTGTAATTATTTCTTTCAGAGTTACTTCACAAACACTACGTACCCAGTGCAAACCATAGTGAGAAAGAGATTCTGCAGAAGATCACCGATTACTGCGGCAAATCAGTCCACGAACCGACCGAGGACGAGGTCGTTCACTTACGATGGGACTACTACAACAGCTTTTATTTTGCCTACACGGTCGTCAGCACTATCGGTAGATACCTATCAGTGGAAGCGTTTTTCTTTTTTTAACGTATCTAAGTCGTAATTATAATCAGTTTTTATCTAAAGTCAATGGACTAGCTTATGCCATTCCATCTTTATACCCTTTAATTACGCATAGTTACAAATTTTTTTTATTTACGTATTTATGCCAAAGATCTAACGTTTCAAGAAAACGTTTGAAACATTGAGACGTCTTTCGAATTTAGAGAATAAGTACATATCGAATTATCAGTTTGTTTAAGCTTTTCTTCCCTTTAAATTAGGATAATTATATAATTATCAGCTATAATTTTATTATACATAATCTTTAAAATATTTCCTAAAAATTAATAGATTTTAAATTATCATGATTTTTCTTTGAAGTAAGGAGGTCTCTCCTTATCAATAACTTCCTTTCTAGCAGTAATCTTCGTTATTCTTTAGTCTTCCTAAATAATTGATTTATTATTATTATTATTAACGTTATTATTATAAACTATGCAGGATATGGCAATTTGGCACCTACAAACACCCTCAGCCGCATCTTGATGATCTTCTACGGTCTCATAGGCATCCCGATGAACGGGATTTTGCTGACGCAGCTGGGTGAATTTTTCAGCCAAGTGTTTATCAAGGCCTATCAGAAGTACAAGTCCTATAAGCAACGTCAGTCTTTCACCGATTATTCGTCCAACAAGTCGATACCGCCCAAGACGCGTAAAACAATGAGACTGGCTGCCCAGATCTTTCTGTACCTGACGCCCGGCTTCATCGTGTTCATCTTCTTCCCGGCGATCCTGTTCTCGTATTTCGAGAAATGGTCCTACGATGAATCGGTCTATTACGCCTTTGTTACCCTCACGACCATCGGTTTCGGAGATTTCGTGGCGGGTAAATGTCCTATCTTATCGATTCCTTCAGACGCGCACGCGAAACGTGATTAACTTATTTTTTTTTATCGCTAGTAAGAGTGAAGTTTTATTTTCGCAACCGTGCGCGCGAGTCGTAGAATCGTGCGTTCTTGAACGGTTCTTGAAAACTGCTCTTTTTTTTATTCTATGGATGATATAATACATCATTCATATCATTTATTCAGTCGCATCATTCGTAATTCGAACTAAGTATGGCACAGACGTATGGCAAAGACATAGGTATTGCAGAAGTATAAAATTGATATTGATTGCGACGTGATTAAAGGAATTTTGTGTACAGGCTGTCTGTTATAAAACAAACAGAATTGTTCATGGACGATGAATCTGTATTGTATAATCGATAATTACTGAACAAGATAATATTTTTGAGAAACTTACAAAACATTCCGCAAAAAGATACCTAGATACCACATACAATACTGGAATGAGGAAATACATAAATTAAAATAAAAAAAATTAAATTATTGTAGAAAATTGAGAAAATCGTAAATTAACATTTTTCTACTTTGTGCCTATGCGTAACAGAAAAATATAAAAAGTTTTTCGAGCTTAAAAATATATAAAAATTGATGTTTAATCTATTTTCGAGAAGAAAATGAGTAATACCGAATTTGCTATGCCGAAGTGTTTATTTTTAGTAACAAATAATACGTAATTCAGAATGATTAACATTTAGTTGATTTAATTTGATAATATCGAGCCACTTGAAACTATATACGTTTGATCAACTTCGTCAGCTTTCTTGGTTGATAATATTGAAACAGTATACATTTGTATTCTTATCATAAACATCAATTGCTACAATCTACGAGCTTAGCCTGTTTCGCCTAATTAAAAAATGAATGTTTTCAATCGTTACATGCTCACGTAGGAAGCAGATCTTAATACGTAAGTAGTGTTTTCTACACGCCCGTCATAAATTAAAAAATAAAACTGTTTACATGCATAATCATATGTAGCTAATTAAAATATGTAATTGAAAATAAAGTATAAAATATGAGAAACAAAAGGATAAGAGCAATACATGAAATGTACAATTAAAATATATATTCATAATCTCCTAAATGAAAATTATTCGAAGTTATTCAAAACGAATATCTTCAGTTGATTAAATCAAGCGTGAGTGAAAATTGACGGGAATAATGAAGGGAGAAGCTTTTGTGCCACGAAGAAGATTCTATTCTTAGCTCTCTGCTTAAATCTCGCAGGCCAGGACAATACGAAGGGGAGCGGCCCGTTCTTCATTATGTACAAGATATTCCTGATTTGCTGGATCTCCTTCGGGCTGGGCTACATCGTCATGATAATGACATTCATCGCTCGCGGTATGCGCAGCAAGAAGATTACGAGGCTCGAGCACAAACTGGCGATGAATCTCAAGCTTACGCAGAGCAAGATTTGGAACGAGTTTAACAAAGAGGTCGACTACCTGCGCCGCGTTTTCAACGAGTTACAGCTCTCTAAGGTCAAAGTAAGTGACCTGGTTGGCTTGGACCAGATGGCCTTAAGCAACTGCATACTTTTGCCATATTCTGCATATATGAAACTGTCTGCCACATATTCCTATGAAAAATCTTTATTTTATCATCTTTTTTGTTCTTTCTAAATACGTGTTGTGTTCGAAATCTTTATAAATTTATTCGACTTATTAATAAATTAATAACGAAATTCTCTTTTAATTTTTGCTACGTCGAACACATAGCTTACTGTTTAATCATTCGCTAGTTACATTTAATTGTTATATTTTTAATAATTAATATAAATTAATACAGGATTTTATAATTATAAATTATATATCTTTTTTAATATTATTATTTTTATTAATATTATCAGTGAAATTCTTTAAGCACCGATTATTAATTTGTTTAGCATTTATTTATTGGACTTTTTTTTTATTAGAGAGTATATGTGAACAAGTACGATACCGAGGAACCTCCGGCGAAATTCCAGCGCAGTAACAGTTTTCCGAATCTCCGAGATTTAACGATTGGCGGATACACGGACGGCTTTATACCGCATCCACGACGACGAGCTAACAGCGAAGTGGTACCAACGGTAAGCCATAATTTTCTTATCACCCCTTTTTAAATACTGTGTTGCCTTTACATAACGCGTTATTTAAAGGACGAACTGACACGTGTGGTGTCCGAGACTGATCTCCAAAGGATAGACAAGAACGCGACATTCGCCGCGCACGCCATAGTGCAACCGGCGGAACTCTTGGCGCGTTTGGTGAACGTCCTCGGTTACATACCTCCACGGGATGACTTCGAGTTGGACCAAATGGAGAGACAGACCGACGCGCAGAATGAATCAGCCGATCAAGGCGTTACTCAATGGACAATCGGCGGTGAGAAGTTTCCGTTTGGCAAACCTCGACCCAGAGCGGCCAGCGAGATACGACTGCACGCGAAGAGGGACGATTCCGTTCAACGTAACAGCGAGTGGACCTGGTCCGGAGTAACCTCGACAAAGCTGCAGGAGATGATGAAGGATCGCGACACGAGCATGTCCTCAAAGGATAACAAACCGTACAAGAAATTTGCGTCGATCGCATTACCGGCGCCCAAGAACTTTTTCCCTAGATGGAGAAAACAGTTCGCGAATAAGAGGTCGTCGGACGCGGGTCCTAATACGAGAAACACGGAGAAACCCGTTGAAATAGTGGACGACGGCAATCAGCAAAATAATTCGATCGGCCCGCTGCCCTCGTACTTCAACGTGAGGCACGATTCGATCTCGAGTAGGCCACATTATTACACGCACACAGGCGGCAATCTGCCAAGTTATCTGGAAGGTAACAATCTGCTGGAAGAGACGAGTCTGGCGGATTTCCTTAGAGCATTGACCGCTCTTCACGCACGGGTAGGAACGGTTCCCGACGAGTACGTCGCCCAAGAGAAACCAAAGAGAAAATTGGGAACGGCCTGTTTGAGCCCGCCGAAGTTACCCAGTCTCTTCACCCTTTTCTCAAACGCGCCTGCTTCAGTTTCGGCGAATCAAAGCAATCAGAATACCGTCACGGGAGCGCAATCAAGCAGGAGGATGTCCCTCAAATTGGCTGACAACAGTTATTCCGGCTCCAGCACACCTTCATCTTACATCAGGAAGGGAAGCGTTCCTGTGAAGCCTAGGAGATTCTCTTTGAGACCGGTAGCGACCCCAATAAGTCCTCCCACGCCGCCTGATTATGATTCACCACGATTGTCGGTAAGCTTGCACTACTAAAAATCAAATTTTTGTAAAATTCGACGACTATAAAATTCTCACACCTAATATTAAAAATTTAGAACTTTGAAATAAATTATAAAACACAACAGCGTACACCAATTAATAATTTAACACAAACGATAGTAATCTTGAAATTTATTCTATAAAAAATACTTTCAGCTACGACTCCCTAAGAGAATGAACGATCGAAATCTTCAAGAACCCGTCTCAATGGAGCCCTTCATTTCCGTGTCACCGAAGGAACCGCTCGTGTACATGGAGGGACCGCCTGGAATTTCGTCACCGATCCAACAGCCGTCCGGTAATCAACGTTTTTCCATAAGACCCGCTCAACTCAATCTGCAACCGAGTCCGACGAGCACCAAGTCCACACCTACGCCGTTACACACGCCTAAACCGGTGCCGAAATGGAAAGCGGGTATGCTTCAGCGACAGATCACGGAGATGAATCTACGTCGTCGCGCCAGGGCATTCAGCCTAAGTGACGTTTATTCCGACAAACCCGAGAAAACCACTCCCCCCCTCAGTCCCCTCGCTATGGACAACACCAAAACTTTTGACATTAGCAAATCGACCAGTCCAAGTCAGAAAACGGTGACTATCATGTCGCCGGCAGAGGAGATGAATATGCTATCGAAAAATGAACATCAAGATTCCACGGTAGTTCCCTCGGGTTCGAGAGACGAGCAAATTACACCTTGGAGGGATCAAAAAGGTGTTTCGTCAATCAGTCCTTTCGTTCTCGAGATTTCCAAAGAGCCGCCTGCGGCGTTAAATGAATCCATGATTTTAAGCATGCATAAAGATGGAATATATCCCCAAAAGGATTCTGTACCAGTTTATAAACCGGTTTACAAGCCACCCTCCTCCGTGTTCGAGCAAAAATTAGTAAAGTTTAACGACGAATTGGGTAGGACACTTGAAAGAGGAATGCAGGAGACGAATGTGGATTTCAAAGATGTTCCGCTTGAAATGGAGAAGAAACAGGATGACACACACATGCGTGTAATTGATAATTTAGATGCTTCGACGAGCAGCGGAAGGTCCCCAGAATCAAGGAAGCCCAGCGTGTTGATAGACTCGTACAAGCCATCGCAGCAAATGACGATAGAGAAGCCGACGATCAATCCGTTCGAGCAGTACAAAGCTATGACGAGGTCTGCACGAAAGGAAGAGGATACGGACTTGAAAGAAGTTAAAGTCGAGAAACCTGGTAAAAAATGAAAGGAAAACAAATTCGTAATCATGTTGTGCGAAAGGTAACGATTAAAGAAACTGTTTTATTTTATTTTAAAAACAGAGAAATTTGGAGTCAAGTTTTGTTAGCAAAAATATCGAGATACTAACAGTTTTTAAGATATATAAACGCTATTTATGAATTTAACTATAATTTTTGTTAAAAAACTATTGACTCTACATTTTCGCAAAACGAATTTTTCCCGAATTACTGAAACTTACGCGTAAGACGGGAATCTTGCCCATTAGAAATTTTCAATTCCACAACATATATTGCATGTACAAAAAATTATTTTATCTCATATATGCTAGAACAAGAACTTTTTACAGTAATTAACAAATTCGTGTTTCGCTTCAAAACGATGCATAATTTATCAAGAAACACCGTAGATAAAAAAAGTATAATTTTTAGATGCATTTATATCCAAACTCCAGGCAATGTCATTTAACAATAAGGCGATCAGCTTTGTGAAAGGTTGTCTGTATCAATGTATACAAGTATCTAATTTTTCAGACTAGTCCAATTTGTAGCATTTTTTAAGAGAAATCTATTTCATAAGATACTAGATAACGCTAGTATAATGATAATTATTAGAAATGTAAGTAAATTATAAAATATGTAAGTTATTAGATTTTAATTTAAACTTGATAAGAGAAGACTGTGATATAATGAGTAAGACATATATATCCTTAATTTAACAAACTAATAGTTAAACAAATTACTTAGAAAACGTAGATATTATGTAAATAGAAATATTAAAAATATTTTCTATTGAATTAAAATTCATCGATTCGAGAATTTATTAAGTTAGGACGTAAATCATGTCAAATAATCGAAGTAATTTACAGATTAATATTTCGTATCGCAATTCAAACATTGTCAGCTGCGATCTTGTGACTCGGGCATTTATCACAGCCGTTCGCGCGATCATATTTATTCCGCTAATTCTTAAAATGTTTGAATGTAATAAATAAAGGAACGAGGGACGTTTTTTTTACGAAATTTATAACATTTTATTGACAGGTCCTTGCAAAATAAATTATAAAGATGTATTTGGTTTCTCGAGCGGTAGCTCAAAGCTGTGAATTATTACCAGTTAAATTCCAGATTTCATCCGGAGAAATTCAGTTAAAGGATTATTCATGTGAAAATTGTCTACATGCTCACGTAGTAAGTGTAGTTTACAGCGTCGTTATAAGAGCGTCGTTTACACTTCCTCGTGCGTTCACTTGTCGTACGACTTCACAGTTAGCGTCTATCAGTTACAAAGAGTTTATCACGGTTGCGCGCGCGTTAGCATGTCGTGTGAAATCATACAAATAAATTTATGCAAAATCTAATAAATAAACTTTTCCCGGCATGCGGATCAAAATGAAACTAAATGCGATATAAATATTTTCTTGTACTGATGTCGATCTCGCGACGGTGAGGAGAACTTATACAGGGATGCTACGATAACGTTTTTAACTGCCTCCGTATTTCCTTGATAAGGTTGCTACGTGGCACGCGAGTCTCCTCTCGCGTCGAGACGACTCTCAGCGTAACTTCACCTTTCGCCAGCTCGCCTTCTCCGACGATTAACGCCAGCGGGATGCCGTTCTCCTCGCAGTGCTGCAATTGCGCCAGGAGCTTGACGTTCTTCTTGTAGGACTGTTCCGCCTTCACGCCGGCTTCCCACAGATCCACTAGTATCTTCATTCTCTCCTCATGCAGATTTTTCTGTGCGCTCGCCACAAACACCTCGATCTCGGCGGTACGCGTTTTTAGGCCCTTATTCGCCAATTTCGCCTCCATAACACTGAATATTCGCTCCACGCCCACCGACACGCCGACACAGGGTACATTTTTGTTTTTGCTGTCGAACATTCCCACTAAATTATCGTAACGGCCACCGCCTGCTACGCTACCAACACCAACATCGTCTCCTGTAAAGAATCAACGAACGCTATTAATATTTTGCCAGAATTATTTCGTAACCTGCATGTTCCATTATGTAATATACCAAGAAAATTTAAAAAGTAAAGATCAAAATACATACCGCACAATATAGCTTCGTAGATAACACCCGTGTAGTAATCGAGTCCTCTCGCAAGACTCAAATCAAACTTAATTTTGTCCAGAATTTTGTAGATGCCGCAGTACTTTAGCAACAGTTCCATGGAGTCTAAACCTTGCACAGCGACAGACTGTTTCATCAGCTCTTTGTCTTTTCTCAATTCGGCTATCAGTTCTACTCCACCGGACTGCGAGACGTACTTGCCGACCTTATCGGCGATATGCTCGTCCAATCCTTTCTCGTCTATCATCTCTTTCTTCACCTCTTCCCACGGGCTCTTGTCCAGCTTGTCTACGGCGGAACAGATACTGCGGAATTTACTCTGCGGCACGCCGCACGCAGCGAATATGCCATCCAGCAAAGACCTATGATTCAGCTTAATTAAGTAGGGTCCCAGGTTCAAGACTTCCAACGCTTCGCACACAACCCGGATGCACTCTACATCCGGTAGCATTGGATCGTACTGGCCGGCGATATCGAAATCCTTGAAAATATCAAATTAAATATGAAATGTTAAATGCCAAAAATGTCAACGTCAATGAAATAAAGTATCCCTGGGATACAATAACATGCATATTGTGCTTACACATTGATAAAATTCCCTATATCTGCCTTTCGTCGTAGCTGGGTTATCTCTCCGGTAGACCTTGGCAATGTGATATCTTTTAATGGAAGATATCTTGCTCATGGCCAGATACCTCGCGAAAGGAACTGTCAAATCGTATCTAAGTGCGAGGATCTCACCACCCTGGTCCTTCAGGTCATAGATGAGCTTGGAGTCTTCACCGTATTTGCCCGTTAAGACATCCTGTGTAACAGATAAAAGTAGGTATCAATATTAATATCCAATAACCGGTAAGGTCGAAATTAACGTCGTCTCTAACAGCAACCCTTACTTTCAGCTCGAATACAGGCGTATCTATCGTTTCAGCACCGTGACGCTTGAATACTGATATTATTTTCTCCAGCACTCCCAGTCGCAGCGCCATTTGCTCCGGATTATAATCCCTCGTGCCTTTCGGCGTTTTGAGGATGAGTTTGTGAGAGCAACCATTCTCCTCTCCCAATTGTGCTTTCAGGTCCAACAACTTGGCAACTTCCTCCGCTATCTACGAACAAGCAAATAAACGCGCCATTGATATAAGGAACGTGTGGGGCATCGTTCTCAGTTATCCGGGGCACGATAGTCGAGAACGTCGTACCCACCTGTGGCGTCGTGGACATCAATACGTTGCAATTGCGTTTCCATACGACGGGGAAAGTATTGTTGCGTATCAGGCGTAACATCGTGGAATGGATGAAGGAATTACAAGGCAACCAGAATGAAAGAGAAAAGCCCCCTCAATGTTGATTTATCAAAACTAGTCGAAACAGCAGAGATAATATCAGTAAGCAAGCTAGTAAGAGGCTGCCATTAATTATTACCGTACAGTCTACAATCAACAAAAACATTGTCTCTAATCTTTTTTCCTTTCTTAACACAAGCTTTCAGAATTTGGACAAGAGGAACATCTCAGGAAAATTTAATTTCTCAGAATGAAACGTATTTTGTTTCCCAAAACCATATCTGATTTTTGTCGTGCAAAAGCTTCTACGTATCTTCAGCTGGGAGAATCTTCTCCCCGCACGTTCTGCCGCAGCAATTTGCGAAATAATTTATGGCAGCTCTGCTCGCAAGCAACCGGCTGCCTCACCTTTTTGTCTAGCGTATCTTTGCTAATATAGCGAGTGCTCTTTAAGCGCTCCAGCTTTTCCGCCAGGGAAGCGAGCGGCGCTTCCACAGCGGGAAATGCCAGGCGCTCTTCCCGAGTAAAGCTTTTCATGTTAATGTGCCACCTGTTCAGATGCGGCCACCTTGCAAGCTCGTCGTTAAGGACGACGACGCGCAACGTGTCGTACAGTTCGGCGTCCTTGGACGTTGGCCACCAACCGCACATGTAGCTGACATCCGCAAGATCATCGTTCAAGCTTTCTAACTCAACATTTATATCAGACTGCTCTCTGTATTCCTGAGAAATGAGACGTGTCGCTCTAAAGAAAGGCTCGGGAACAATGGTGGCAAAGAAAAAAAAGGGGAGAAAAGAGAAATCTACTTTTTGCGCCTGTTTCAATCAAGATTGCCGTCACATTGCGAGGGGCCTGTTGCATCATATCCACCGTTACGAAAGGTTATTAGCTCTAATAATATTTTCTTTGTTAGAAAAGAAAGAATCGTTCACGCTTCCGCTGGACTTCAGAACGAGAGCGGAGAGCGCGATTGAAAGCCAACAGGACCCGACGTGAAAGAAAGGTCGAAGCCACGAATCAAGGAGGCATGACGCAAGGTGCGAGGTGATGAGGTAAAGGTAGAAACGCTCGAGGTGAAAAGACCAGCAGACCGCTTTCGAGTGCGGCGAACCCTCGATTTCGCGGAAGGAAGTGAAGGTGACACGACGACAGGGTGTAATCGAGCGCGGAGCGGAGCGGAGCTGATTCCCCCCTCCGAAAACGAGAGGGAGAAAGGAGGCGCACATCTGTCACGGGAGAGCACGGGGACGCGAGTCGCGAGGTTCGCGACTCGACGACGCGTCGCCGAGGATTCCCGCGGGAGAAGTAGGAAAAAAGGGAGCACGAAGGGTCGAGGGAAGGGCGGGCGCGTACCTGCGTGTTATCGGCCTTCGCGGCTTTCAGCCGTCGCACCACCTCGCCCTGCTCCCTCACGCGATTCAGCAACGTATCCCTCGGTATTTCGTCAGCCATCGTCAGCATGTAGGGCATCGCAGCGCGGTGTGTCTCGCAGGCCCGATTCCGTGCGTTCCCCTCGCCGGCGCATTACTTTATAACCCCGGGACCCCGGGGAACGAATCGCGCGAGCGAGAGAGCGATTTCTCCCCACTATACCTCCCTATTACGGCGCACTTCACTCGAAAGAGGCTCGACTCGACCGCGTGGGCTCGATTCTCGCGATTCGCGAAACCAGGTCTGCTGATTGCGAGTGCTACACCGTGCTACACCCTTCTGTACTCGAACTGAAACGGACGCACACACTGGCACACACGTGTAGCCGTCTAGACGTAATAAAATTTAGTAAACGCATATGTGTGTGTCTAACGTCTGTATGTATGCATGTACGTCAGTATGTGGTGATGGAGAAAAAAAGAAAATAATGAAAAATCGCGACGTCACACCTGCACTCAACCGAGGCAAGTATGGACACGCATGTAATCACGGTTAATGTCACTGAATGTCACTGGACGTATGCATGTGTGTATATGTGTGATAAGAGAATTGTGAGAGAAATAGAGAAGAAAAGAGATAAAATGAGGTCTGCTCCCCTTTCTGGATCGCATTATGTTTTCTGTACTTAGGACGAAACGGACGAGATCGAATTCTTGCAAAACCAGGACGAGAGAAAAGCGGAAGGTGAAAGGTCCAGAAAATTTGGTCGCGAGGGATCCTTCTTTCCGTCCTTATAAAATTTCCCCCCTCACGAGAAGGAGCAGAGGAGAGATTCGGCTTGAAGGAGAAACCCGAGAAGCGCGCTAATGTATGCACCAATTATAAATTTAAATGACTTATGCGATATAATAATTTATTTGAATAATTTCAATAAGTTCGGTATGTATATACATACAGACGGATCTCGTGCTAAGGAACGTGGCTGTAAAGAGAAACGTGTGGTGGGGAAAGATCCTCCAACGATGCACCTGTGACGCTACGCGGCTAACTTCGCGACGTACGACACCACGCGGTGACGAATACCACGTGGAATTTTCCTCGTAACGGCAAAAAACGTCTGTGATCTATGATCCTCATAACATTGATTTTAGCTTGATCGAAAAATAATACAATCTATTATAATCGTTTTAAAACATTACTTGTATGGTAATTTTTTTCTTTGTGTATTGAGAAATGGGAAGAGACACTTATAATTTTTCAATGTTTTGATTATAATGACAATTTAACTTTAACATTGTATTTAATTTTTATACTGCACATAAAAATATATATGTAATTGTATGACAATGTAAAATAATAAACATTTTATATATTTTTTATATAAAATATCGCGTATAAGATATTATATACAATATAATAATAATAGTAACAAGGTTTTCTTAATTAGATTTTAATATAAAATCTGATTGCACAGAAAACATTTTTTCTTTACTTATTCTAGATCGTATTAAAATCGTCATCTACATATTTTTTAAACAAAACCATATTTTTCTTACATGAATCGATTTCGTTCAGTTTTTTATATACATATAATATATAATATCGAATTGATGGCAAGAGATTTTTTTCAGCATTTTTATTTTGCTGTGCGTGAACATTTCTGTATATATTCGATATAAGTATTCATCATTTCAGAATTCAAAGCACGCCGTATGCAAAACACCCCGGCTGCGTTGCTCTCACAGGCTCAATGCTATTCGTTCGCGTTCCAATCCGTATCAATTTAATGCGCGCAATTACGTCCCGCAGCCTGCAATCGATCTTTCGCGAAGCGGCTCGAAATGAGCGCGATCGGATTTTGCGGGTATTACCTGGTATTACCGTCGATTTCACCAACTTTCTTTCGAATTAGATAACATCCATTAAATTCACGCTTAACGGCTCTTTAGACGTACAATTTTCCTGCTTCAGGGTAACATTTAATAGGATAATTGTACTAATTATCTGGAGCATTTCGTATCGGTAGAAACCTCTAAGTTTCTAATCTTTCCAATTTTTTGAGCTTGACAAACTGTTTCATTTCTCAGAGCAAGAAAAGTAGAACACACACTTCTTTCTAAGATTTCATTAATTTCTTGTATATTTGAGAGTGATAAAAGCTTGATGAAATTGGCGTGCGAAGTTTGCTTTATCATATTCCACATTTAACAAGAAAACATGTATTTCCAGAGTTTCATTCTCTCCACATCTCGTTCTGACGTCTCATGAGGCTGTAGCGGCAAAGGTAGCGGAAGGAATTTACGCTCGAACTGACATTCACCATCGCGAGATGTTAATTAAATTTCTCTATTCGAAGGAACAAATTATGCAAAAGGCTTCATTTGCAGAACAAAGTCTGCAAATGTAGCATTTTACGGCTGAAGCGCGATACAGGGCACCGTGTATACTCCATTTGTGTATTTATTTTACATTGATATGCGCGTTATTTATGTGGAAAGTAATAGGCTAAGGACTCTCTTCCTCTCAGCGTAATTGCTTCATCAAATTTTTACGCGTAATTGATACGAAACAAAAAGACCCCATGTTAAAGGCCATGTTTCTTGGCCCTTCTTAACAGCAAATTATTTTAATAAATCTCGAATTAAATTCCATTTTCAAAGAATCGAACTCTTTTAGAAAAAATATGCATTTTAAAATTTGCAAACAAAATTATAAACTAATGGGTCTGGAAAGGTAAATCGAAAAAAGTATCGTCTTGTCTTTATACAGTCGAATCTTGATTCGAAAGATCGCGTATATTATCGTTCAGTGAAATTAGATTTCAGAACAATCAATGTCTTTTTTATATAAAAATAAACTTTTTATTTTTGTAAATACTCTGCGGTAGATAAGCTGCGGTAGATAAATTTAAAAAATTAAATCGAATTTTTATTGTAGTTATTCGAGTGTATTATCCTGTAAATAAAACGTACTTGAGTTAGTTATAAAAATCTACAACATTTGGAATAAGACACAGAAAGTGATCTTAAAACAAATCGCTAATAAAGTTTTCAGAGATAGGGTTCGTAAAGAC
This sequence comes from Temnothorax longispinosus, assembly GCF_030848805.1. Lineage (NCBI taxonomy): Eukaryota > Metazoa > Arthropoda > Insecta > Hymenoptera > Formicidae > Temnothorax > Temnothorax longispinosus. Next base: position 16,725,301 of record NC_092365.1, on the reverse strand, counting down.
TAGGGTAGTAAAGTGATCTTTTAGAATTATATACAAATAATACTAGATGAAACGAGAAATACACCTTATTAATTTCCAAAAATGCGCGTACGCTTCTCAGAGCTTGCTCAAATGCTTTCTCAAATCCAGCACTACCAGCATCCTGTCGGTAAGCAAAACCCACTGATTACACATGATCAATTTTACATTAGAAAAATATACAATCTATTTTGTTAAATCCCCAAAAAATCCAAAATTTTGTTAAATCCTTCTACTTTTTGCAGGATATCTTGCGCGATACGTACAAAGATAGGATCTCTTATAATAACTATTCCAGCTGGATCGTATTTCCCAAGTAGCTCTATCTTCGCTCGGCTATCCTCTGGTTGCATCTCGTACAGCACGTGGATATTATACTCGTCCATTCCGAATATCCAATCAAATTTGTAGAAATCGTTGGACGTGATCTAAAATTTATCATCCTTAATATAATTCAAGTTCCTGTATCCGTATCGCCGTGGAAAATATTTTGGTCCAGCAATCATGTAAAACTGATAGACAAACACAGGCGCGAGGGTCAAGAATTGTAATTCTTACTTGTCTCGCGATATGAGAGTAATCCGTAATTCCAGCCTTCCGAAGTGTGGACATCGCCCTGGGTTCAGGACCATTGCCTACGTGATACCCCAGAATAGCGGCGCTTTCGACCTCCCAAAGATCGGTCAAACCCATCTGTTGCACTTGATCCTGAAACACTGCTTCTGCCATAGGGGAGCGGCAGCTATTCCCTGCGCAAAAAAATCAGTTCAAAACATTAATTTAAATTAAAATTTAATTAGATTATCGTTGAAATGTTTTGAAATGGACTCCAAAATTTCGCAAACTTATGTGAACAGCAACAGTGATATTTAACACTTCAGAACTTCTTCCAGATTTAGTGCAAAATAACGCATTTCTCGCAAGCAATTTACACAAGTATTTCTCCTTGCAGCCTTTCTAATAATTTCAACGCAAAGCCGAGATTTAATGACATACAGACATAAATGATTTTTTAAAGTGGTGATGCGATAACGCATTCATAAGTAACGCTTGGGATCAGTCTGTAACATGTGAAAATGTAAATAATAACTTTATGTATCATTATACAAAGTGCTGACAAAAGTAACAATATTTTATATACTGTTGTTCTTGTCTCTTAAGGTTATTACTTAACTGATTAAGCATGCAGACTACTGATATAGCGTTGTAAGAAAGGTCAAGACTGTTGCATTTAGCATTTACTTTAGTTACTTTGACAAGTTATATATACATGCATTTAATTATGTAACTCTTAAAAATAGTAAACTAACCTCACATGAAATAATTCAGAATCTCTCATTTACTAAAAAGATTATTTCATCACAAGTGTGTTACAATAGTAATTCTTACTTAAATTATATTTTTTTCCAGAAAAAAGATTTATTGAAATAATAATATTTAACTTCCTATACTTAACGTCTTATACTTTAAGAAAAGTGTGACAATTTAGCAAATTCATCAGCTTTTAATTAAAAATAGGTAAATTATATTATACAATACCCAAACAAACCATGAGGACTCTTCTCTTTCGCATCATATTGATTTCTTGCTAATCGGTGACAAAATGGTAAAAGAAATAACACTGAACATTACTAGCCCTATTCACTCTAACCATGCCCTTTCGCGTCCCACGAGTTTCTAACAGTCGTTTGTTCCGGAAAACAAATGATCGTCAGATAATCCCCCCCCCTCCTAAGAAAAAGTTGTTATAGTAGGGAACATCAGGTAGAAATTTCAAAGTCCTAGCTCATTTACTCTCGAAACGGCGAACAATCAAAATCTCGGTGGGACACGAAAGTGCATGGTTGGAGGATTAAAGGGGCGGAAAAAACGTTGGAGTGAATAGGGCTATTAATATATCTGTCCTTGAGACAATGCACTGACATCTTTTAGATTTCAAATTACCAAATTGCAAGTTTATGATTGAAACAAAATGATAAACCTTTCATGAAAATCTATTTGCAAATTATATTTCAAGTGTGTGATCTAGAGAATCTTCATCAAATTCCAGAAACACAGACTCACACATACGAGTGAATGACACTTTCAGAATATTAATTCCATGCTTTTTACTGAAACATTAATGCAAAAATAAAAAGTAATAGATGACTCTTAGTTTCAAAATTAAATATGAAAAATTCTTGTTAACCTTTTATACATTAATTTTTTCAGTTAACATATCTATTATTACTGTGTAAAAATAAAAAAAAAGTATCTTGAAAAGAGAAGAAATGTATTATTATTATCGCTTACTATAATTGTATTATATGTATAACATATTTTGACACATACAAGACAATGCATATTATAATCTATCTTGCGTACATTTTCTTATTATGTATTTCTCATCTCTTTCTTATAATAATACCTGAGGGCACAAATCATTATGTCCTACGACAGTGTATTAATAATAACAAATATTTATTTCACTGCATTAAGTATAGAAATATTCTTTGGAAACGTTTAATATTTTACAGTAAATTCGACGTTAATTGACTACGTTTACACGGCCCGATTTATGCCAAAGTTATAACATTGATACTTTAGAGTAGTCTTCGCATTAATTCGAATATTTATCCAAAAATGCTGTTACGCTTGCTAAACATTGATCGTAGACTTTCTGAAATCCTACGCTATCGTGATCCTGTAAGAAGATCATGGGAACAGTTTAATATATATCTTTATTGTTTTTTTTCGTTCTATGAATGCTAAAAAATTACATACGTAATATGGATCTCGTATTATGTCATTTCCACTTGGATCATAACTTCCTAGAAGCTGTACTTTTGCTCGGCAATTCTCTGGTCTATTCTTAGTCAAAAAGGCCATGTTCTCCTGATCCATTCCAAATATCCAGTCATATTTGTTGAAATCAGCTTGCTGCATCTGTACACGTAAATAAAAATATTTAAATATACAATAAATAATTTACATAATATAACAATTTGACGATTCTAAATAATTATTCATTCAATAATTCATTTAATTACAGCGAGAATCATCCTATTTCTTTCCTTTGTAAGAAGAATTTGATCATAAAACTATTTGACACATAGAAAAGTCTGAAATTATTATGACACAGAATTTTGCAACGATAAGCTCCTTAACATTTGCTTCCGAAAACTGTAAGATCTTACTTGGCGTGCTCTGTGGGAATAATCAGTGATCCCATTTGCCTTTAGCGTACTCAGGGCCCTATCGTCTGGGCGACGTCCTTTGTGAAATCCTATAATGGCAGCGCTGTCTACTTCCCACTGATCTTGCAAACCTCTCTTGTTCACCTCATTCTGGAATACAGCCTCCGCTATCGGCGAACGACAAATGTTGCCTGTAGGCACAAGACAATAACTGATGCTAATTAACGACACACGTACAAATAGCTTATTGTTTTATTTTTATATGTTTCCCCCTTAGAAAATATGTGTGTGTTTGCCCATATATTTACAAAATTAAAGTCTATAAAATATCTGTATTACCTATAACGGTATTATCTATAATACCTAAACAAATCATGAGTACTTTCTTCTTCTCTTCCGACATCTCGGCACACAAAATACAGTATGTGTTGTGGTTGTGATCTTCGGAATGTCTTCTGTCCTTTATGTTTAATTGAAGATCTCCAAGTATGTTTCACATCCCATGTGTTGGCACTCGATCCTAGACGATTTAATATGGCCAAAAAAAAAAAATTGGATAACATCACACGGTGTTCCCAAGCGGTCACCCATCCAAGTACTAACCGCGCTCAACGTTGCTTGACTTCAGTGATCGGACGAGAACTGGTATGTTGAAACGTGATATGGAAGTTACCCGATGATGTGAGTTATTCGGAGACGATTTAAGCAGTTTTAATTCGAAAGCTTTCGACATAATTGGTGATATATAAACGTTGCCTTTACATCCTACGCAATAACATCAAATGCGATAAGGATTATATTGGAACAAAATACATCATATATTAGTCTTCGTTTTGCGTTGGAAGCGCTTTATGAGTTTGTCCAGCTTCCCTTGGGCGCGTATCAGCAAAACGAACCGCTTGCCGCTCGGTAGCAATCGAACGTGGTTGGCTCTTACCTTTATGCTAAGACTCCATAGACGCGGAAACGCCATGCGGCAGAGTGCGTTGACCAATCACAAATTTTGATTTTGCCGCAGGCGACTTGCGGCAGCCTTCTGATTGGTCAACGCACTCTACCGCACGGCGTTTCCGCGTCTATGGAGTCTTAGCATTAGAACCAATGGCCGCGTTCAGCAGACACAACTGTTGAGTTCGTCTTATCAACACTCTGCGTTGATTCGTTGGTTCTAAAAGTAATAGCCAATCACGTTCGACTGCTACTCAGCGGCTTGGTCTGCTGAACGTGCCCAATAAATCAAGGGAGCGTCCCGTTTGACCCAC